>NC_054382.1:67434659-67741087 GCF_017654675.1 Xenopus laevis | reverse complement strand
GAGACACAATACTAGAAAGTGGAATATTTGAGTCAATTATCAGATATTCCATAAAAAAAAGGCAGTTGTGGGAATGCATTGTGACTCATTAGTTTGGAGTAGAAAGACATGGTTACCCATGCTGTTCATCAGAAAGACAGGATGGACACAATGGTGCTCAGCTGAATTATGTGGAAGTGCAAGGAGGGTTACTTGGGCACAGGCACCATTTTTAATAGAATCGATAGACACACAGCTTTGCGTTTAATATGAGTGCCCACACTTAAGGCTGCACTATTTAAAACTAATTATAATGAATTATATTTCAACTGTCCTTTTTGTTCTCAATGTATGACTCTTGAAATGAGGAAGATGGCAACAATATACTATACATTCCGTGTACGGAACCAATTATGCGTTCACAGATATATGACAATTTAGAGAGACAATTCATACAGTGGCATGGCTCCAGACGAACGGTCAAATTGAGGAGTCCCTTTGTCATGTCTCTTTCCATCCTGTTCACAACATTATTTGATAACTGTGTTGTTGTTTTGCCTATATCTTGCACCTCTACTTTCCCTTTATATTTAACCATGTCTTTGAGGCATGTGTGTGTGATTAGTGATGAGCAAACTTGATGTGTTTTGCCTAATGTAAAAGTTAGCAAAAACATGGGAAAATTTGCAAAGCTGCAAGATTTTGCTGAAATACTGTATATTCAAAGCAATGAGAAAAGGTAAAAAAAAAAAAAATATTCATTACCCCACCTTGTTGGAGATTTCCAATATGCTACAACTAGTTTCTAGTGAGCATCTACTTGCTTCCAGAATCAGTTTAATGATTTGCACCTGACAGCTAATCCAAATCCAGAATGTACTATGTGGAACCATTTAAAGGTAAATTTTTCATGAACCATTCATGTCCCAAAATAAAAATGTAAGGCACCAACTTACATTTTTATTGATGGCTTGCCTCCATTGATTTCTGTTTGCACATTGTAAGCTGCAAAATGTAATTTACTTGAAAATAAGAACTACACTGCATAAAAATGATGGTGTGTTTGTGGCATATATATTCAATCTCTCGACAGTTTGGTGCCGCCAACTGATTAAAGTAGGCTATTAAGGGACCTTTGGAGCTTAATCATATAATTTATAGACTTCCTTAAGTTCCATCTACTAATGCTATAGCTGTCAGTTTGGAAGACTCAGTTCGATTAATAATTATTCTGTAGTCATTTACATTTACAAAGAACAGTGCTTTATTTAAATGAATAAAATACCTATGCAAGAATGTGCTTCAGTTTAACAAATAATAACCCTTGTTCTACTGTAATATATATATATATATATATATATATATATATATATATATATATATATATATACATACACACTTTTATATAAATTTATACAAATTATATAATATAATATATCTCCAGAAGGCATTTATGAAGAAACAGCCTAAAAGTAATTTCAGAGGTGATGACTAAAACCATTTCTAAAAGAAATTTTCATTAATCAAATATTAATAATTTATGAAAGAATACCCCATGGAACCCATTATTTATTATTTATAAGTAGCAAAGCCCCATTCTGGTTATCATGACTTGTTAAAGTAGACTAGCAAGCTAAGTACCATGACACTTATATTTAATCTAACCAAAAGATTAAACTATTAAGTCCGTTTTATAGACTTTAATGAGAGAGTAAAGAAAAAACAAACTTCATCAACAAATCATGTAACAGTTGCAGCTAGAAGTCATGGGCTAGCTCTCAGAAACAATTCCCTTTAGAAAACCATTATTAGTATTCATTACTGGGGGGGTTATAAATAAAGTCAGGTTGATGATTCTTCTTTAAATAAACTGTAAATATCTGTAATCTGCACCTTTTTAAGTATTGGTAAGTTTACATGTGGTAAAGTTTGGTGAACTATTGGCTCAACTGACCACAACCGACCAGTAAATGCTGCCAGCTGATGGTTGCTTTGGGTTAATAGACAAGAGTAAAATTTAGTTTGTTATATTACACTATGAATGGGTGGTACATGTCTGTGAATAATTTCTCCAGATTAAAAAAAATATTCACCAAAACAAAATTAAAAGAAAACACATACTAAATTAAATAGAAACATACTATAAAGAGGGGACGTCACACGATGCGTTCGTGAGCAGACGTGTCGGCACATCGCTCAGTCCCGGACTGAGGGAAGCCCAACAGGTCATCAGAACTCCTCACCTACTCAAACACCGTCATCTCCAAGAAGCCCGCTGGCCACCATCTGGGAAAAGGCACCGTCGAGATCCCCATGAGAGCACCTTAACCAATGGTAAAACCGTTTTTGTATATTCAAAAGTGCAATTTATAAATGGGAGCCCATTACACTATACAAGTGGAACTAGTTTATTCTGTGACAACTCCTTGGCTGGGAGGATGTTCCCTCTCATTACTACACCATGTCATCGGTGTGGAGATTACCGGATCATTCTTCCATTATTGAGGCACTCCTCACTAATAAGATCTTTTTGAGGGTAAAGCCACGTTTTGGTAAAGACTGTTCTGGTCAAGTATACCCACCATGGGTACCACAGTTTAACCCCCAGTTTGATGTTCTCTTGCTGAGACAATTTGTTCTTTTACCTCATTTCACATTTTTGGTCCTTTTCTTTCTTCTTTTGATTTTTTTCCTTTTTTCTTCACTACGCTGCACCGACAAGCTAAGAATCTTTGACCTACTTTTCATCAGCTGACCACTTGCCCGCAATTAACCCGCAAATGGTATGATAACCTGAAGAGTTTTTTGTTCACAGAACCACAATGGCGACCTTTTTAACACTCAATGTTAAGGGCCTTATTATAGAATATAATATTATAGAATTATAATTCTATGGGAATACAAATTCTTATTTTGCAAAAAACACATTTTTCAAAAACTTCAATTTCAAAGTACTTCCACAGTCAATTCCCACATTTTTTTGTTAGCAACGGCAGAGAAGAAACAAAAGGGTGTGGGAATCTTTATTAACAAAAATGTACCCTTTAAATTGTTGAAGTGTATGCCTGATCCATAAGGGCATTTTGTGATTATTGTTTGTCATATTGGGGAAGGGCTCTACACCCTAGCATCAGTATATAGCCCAAACGATCAGCAACATCATTTTTATACCAGATTTTTTACATCTCTGTCCAAACACTACAGAGGACAAATTATAATAGGAGGTGACTTGAATGCAACTTTAAATGTGATTAAAGACCGTTATGATCCAGAGAATCCACATAAAAAATATACTGAGTCTATCTTGAAGGTATTACAAACAAAGTTGAAATACATGGGTCTTGCTGATGCATGGAGAGAGCATAAACCCTTTTAAAAATGATTACACATTTTATTCTAGAATAGACTATGTATTACTTAGTCTGCCACTTTTGCCACAATTACTCTCAGCGAAAATTCCTGTATGTTCTAGGTCAGATCACAACCCGGTCAAAGTAATCTTGAATGATTTGGATTTTCCGAGACACGCTCAAATATGGAGGTTAAATGAAGCCATCCTTACAAACCCACAAGTTCGTTCGCAAATTGAACAAGAGTTAACTTCCTATTTTCAACTTAACAATAATCCAGATGTTAGTGATTCAATACTTTGGGAAGCCCACAAAACTTATATCAGAGGTGTTATTATTAAAATTTGTTCTAGGCGGAAGAGAGTAAAAACTGAAAAGTTACATAAGCTGACACAGCAATTGGAACACCCGAATTAGAGTACAGAACAAACCCCAGTAATAGATTACTTAAAAATATTCGTCAACTCAAAACGGAACTTAACCTAATCCTATTGGAAGATGTTGAAAAACAACTTCAATGGATGAGACAAAAATTTTACACTAAGGGCAATAAAATTGATACATTGTTAGCTAATAAAATACGAAACATACAGAAAGGGACTTCTACATATAGCTTACTTACAAAAACAGGCGCCATCACAGCTAACCCCTTAAAGATCACTGAAACATTTAAGGACTACTACCTGCAACTTTATAAGAATCAAACTATATTTAATAAAAGGAAAGCGGATATGATTTTTCTAGATATAGGGATCCCCACTTCATCAAAAGGCTTCTATGGAACAACCTATCGACAGAGATGAAGTCCAATGGGCCATTAATTCCCTGAAATCACAAAAAGCACCAGGCCCGGACGGGTTTACAGCCCCTTACTATAAACATTTCTCTAAAATCTTAATCCCTCATATCACCAATATGTTTAATATTATTGGAACGGGTAAGCAATACACCCCTGATTCTCTGAGGGCATTTATAACAGCCATCCCAAAACCAAACAAAAATAGCAATTTAGTTGAAAATCATAGACCTATCACACTACTGAATCATGATATGAAACTTATAGGGAAAATTTTAGCAAAACGAATAAATGTGTTTCTTAATATCCTACTAAATAGAGACCAAGCAGGATTTGTGCCTGGTAGGCAACCAACAGACAACACACGCAGGGTTATTGATTTGGTACATTGGGCCAGGGAGAGGGGCACACCTGCTGTGCTCCTCTCCCTGGATATAGAAAAAGCTTTTGATTCATTGTCATGGGATTTCCTTAAATATACCTTGCATAGATATGGGTTTCCCCCAACTTTTTTGTCGCATATCAAGGCACTCTATGATCTCCCCACGGCCCAGATAAAATACCACAGATTTCCCTCAACTCCAATTAAAATAGAGAGGGGAATGCGGCAGGGGTGCCCACTATCACCAATCCTGTTTGTCATGACAATGGAATACTTGGCAGCATGGATAAGATGTAATGTAGATTTATCGGGCATTACTATAGCACAACAAGAATATAAATGCTGTCTATATGCTGATGACTTGTTACTCACTATTACAAAGCCGTTTATTTCATTGCCAAATCTTTTTAACATAATGGATAAATTCTATCTACTTTCTGGGCTTCAAATCAATGTGTCCAAATCAGAGGCATTACCACTTAACATCCCACCTAATTTGAAGAAACTTTTAGTACTAAATTTTGATTTTGAATGGGCACAAACTTCTATAAAATACTTAGGGGTCCGTATAACGGACTCGTATAATACATTGAGTGTAAACAATTATAAAAACCTCATTAAGAAACAAATGGATGATTTGGACTCGTGGAAAGGTTTTTTAATATCATGGTTCGGTAGAATTAACATCATAAAAATGAGTATATTGCCACGTATATTGTACATGTTCCGAACCCTACCTGTTGCTCCACCAATTGACTTGCTAATCAAGCTACAAGCTGCATGTCTCAAATTTATATGGGGCACTAAACGACCAAGAATAGCTAAAGCAATCTTGTACAGACACAGGTGAATGGGCGGATTGAGTGTCCCAAACTTTTGTGAATATTATATGGCGGCCCAGATATCACAATTTTTGAGTTGGTTTGCCCTCTCACAACCACCAAAATGGGTATTGATTGAGCAAGATATTTGTCAGTGTAGTTTCCTTGAGGATATATTATGGACACCTAATTTGCTGCAATCTGCTAAAGGTTTTCCTACAGGGAAGCACACTGTGGCAATATGGCATTCTGTAACCTCTAAGCCCAACTGGCTGTCTAAATATAAACCATTGGCGCCTTTGTTTAATAATCCAGACTTTCCTCTGGGAATGGAATCCAGGCAATTTACCTGGTGCAGTGGCGTAACTACTAGGGATGTAGCGAACGTCGGAAAAAAAGTTCGCGAACATATTCGCGAACTTGCTCAAAAACGCGAGCGGTTCGCGAACGGTTCGCGAACCCCATAGACTTCAATGGGAAGGCGAACTTTAACATCTAGAAAAGACATTTCTGGCCAGAAAAATGATTTTAAAGTTGTTTAAAGGGTGCAACGACCTGGACAGTGGCATGCCAGAGGGGGATCAAGGGCAAAAATGTATCTGAAAAATCTGCCTGTGTGTGCTTGGAAGAGATAGTGTAGGGGGAGAGCTGTTAGTGATTTCAGGGACAGATGATAGTAAGTTTGCTGGCTAGTAATCTGCTTGATACTGCTCTGTATTGGAGGGACAGAAGTCTGCAGGGATTTGAGGGACATTTTAGCTTAGGTAGCTTTGCTGGCTAGTAATCTACTGTTCTCTTTAAACAACTGCCATACGTTGACCTTGTAGGCATTGTTTGCCCAGTTTTTTTGGACGCAGCCACTGAAGCACAGTTGCCAGAAAAAATATGCCATATAAATGCTGAAAATAGTCATTTTTCGCCATACGTTGACCTTGTAGACATTGTTTGCCCAGTTTTTTTGGTTGCAGCCACTGAAGCACAGTTGCCAGAAAAAATATGCCATATAAATGCTGAAAATAGTCATTTTTTGCCATACGTTGACCTTGTAGGCATTGTTTGCCCAGTTTTTTTGGTCGCAGCCACTGAAGCACAGTTGCCAGAAAAAATATGCCATATAAATGCTGAAAATAGTCATTTTTTGCCATATACGTTGAGTCAACGTATGGCAAAAAATGACTATTTTCAGCATTTATATGGCATATTTTTTCTGGCCTCTGTGCTTCAGTGGCTGCGGCCAAAAAAACTGGGCAAACAATGCCTACAAGGTCAACGTCGTTGACCTTGTAGGCATTGTTTGCCCAGTTTTTTTGGCCGCAGCCACTGAAGCACAGAGGCCAGAAAAAATATGCCATATAAATGCTGAAAATAGTCATTTTTTTGGTCGCAGCCACTGAAGCACAGTTGCCAGAAAAAATATGCCATATAAATGCTGAAAATAGTCATTTTTTGCCATATACGTTGAGTCAACGTATGGCAAAAAATGACTATTTTCAGCATTTATATGGCATATTTTTTCTGGCCTCTGTGCTTCAGTGGCTGCGGCCAAAAAAACTGGGCAAACAATGCCTACAAGGTCAACGTCGTTGACCTTGTAGGCATTGTTTGCCCAGTTTTTTTGGCCGCAGCCACTGAAGCACAGAGGCCAGAAAAAATATGCCATATAAATGCTGAAAATAGTCATTTTTTTGGTCGCAGCCACTGAAGCACAGTTGCCAGAAAAATTATGCCATATAAATGCTGAAAATATGCATTTTTTTGGTTGCAGCCACTGAAGCACAGAGGCCAGAAAAATTATGCCATATAAATGCTGAAAATATGCATTTTTTTGGTTGCAGCCACTGAAGCACAGAGGCCAGAAAAATTATGCCATATAAATGCTGAAAATATGCATTTTTTTGGTTGCAGCCACTGAAGCACAGAGGCCAGAAAAATTATGCCATATAAATGCAGAAAATATGCATTTTTTTGGACGCAGCCACTGAAGCACAGTTGCCAGAAAAAATATGCCATATAAATGCTGAAAATAGTCATTTTTTGCCATACGTTGACCTTGTAGACATTGTTTGCCCAGTTTTTTTGGTTGCAGCCACTGAAGCACAGAGGCCAGAAAAAATTAAACCAGTAGGGTTTGCACCCTAGTTTGTAACGGTGGCGGAGGGAGGAGGAGGACGCTAAAGGACAGCTGTGTGTGGAGTCATGAGGCTTGAAGAGAAGGACAGCTGCATAGAAGTCAGAACAAGTCTTCCGGCGTGCAGTAACCCTCCGAGATCCACCCCTCATTCATTTTAATAAAGGTCAGGTAATCGACACTTTTGTGACCTAGGCGAGTTCTCTTCTCAGTTACAATCCCTCCTGCTGCACTGAAGGTCCTTTCTGAGAGCACACTTGAGGCTGGGCAAGACAAGAGGTTCATGGCAAATTGTGACAGCTCTGGCCACAGATCAAGCCTGCGCACCCAGTAGTCCAGGGGTTCATCGCTCCTCAGAGTGTCGATATCTGCAGTTAATGCCAGGTAGTCCGCTACCTGCCGGTCGAGGCGTTCTTTGAGGGTGGATCCAGAAGGGTTGTGGCGCTGCCTTGGACAGAAAAACATTTGCATGTCTGACGTTACAGACTGGCCAAAGGGCTTTGTCCTTGCAGGTGTGCTCGTGGCAGGATTACTGGCACCTCTGCCCCTGGAATGTTGATGAGTTCCTGAAGTGACATCACCCTTAAAAGCATTGTACAACATGTTTTGCAGGCTGGTTTGTAAATGCCGCATCTTTTCGGACTTGTGGTATGTTGGTAACATTTCTGACACTTTATGCTTGTACCGAGGGTCTAGTAGCGTTGCGACCCAGTACAGGTCCTTCTCCTTAAGCCTCTTGATACGGGGGTCCTTCAACAGGCATGACAGCATGAAAGACCCCATTCTCACAAGGTTGGATGCAGAGCTATCCATCTCCGCTTCCTCATTATCAAGGACTGCATCATCCACGGTCTCCTCCCCCCAGCCACGTACAAGACCAGGGGTCCCCAAAAGGTCACCACTAGCCCCCTGGGAAGCCTGCTCCTGTTGGTCCTCCTCCTCCTCCTCCACAAAGCCACCTTCCTCCTCTGACTCCACTTCTGGCACCTCTCCCTGCGTTGCAGCAGGTGCCTGGGTTCGTTCTGGTGATTCCGACCAGAAATCGTGCGCTTCCAGCTCCTCGTCACGCTGGTCTACAGCCTCATCTGTCACTCGTCGCACGGCACGCTCCAGGAATAAAGCGAAGGGTATTAGGTCGCTGATGGTGCCTTCGGTGCGACTGACCATATTTGTCACCTCTTCAAAAGGTCGCATGAGCCTGCAGGCATCGCGCATAAGCACCCAGTAACGGGGGAAAAAATCCCCAGCTGTGCAGATCCAGTCCTACCACCCAGTTCAAAAAGGTACTCGTTGACGGCCCTTTGTTGTTGCAGCAGACGTTCCAACATAAGGAGCGTTGAATTCCAGCGAGTCTGGCTGTCAGAAATCAAACGCCTGACTGGCATGTTGTAGCGCTGCTGAATGTCAGCAAGGCGTGCCATGGCTGTGTAGGAACGTCTGAAATGGGCCGACACCTTTCTGGACTGGGTGAGAACGTCCTGGAATCCTGGGTACTTGGAGACAAAACGTTGGACTATTAAATTTAACACATGTGCCATGCAGGGCACATGTGTTAAATTGCCTAGGCTCAACGCTGCCAACAGATTGCTTCCATTGTCACACACCACTTTTCCGATCTGCAGTTGGTGTGGGGTCAGCCACCGATCGGCCTGTGACTGCAGAGATGACAGGAGTACAGATCCGGTATGGTTTTTGCTTTCCAGGCACGTCATCCCCAAGACAGCGTGACAACGGCGTACCTGGCACGTCGAATAGCCTAGGGGGAGCTGGGGGTGCACAGGTGTGGAGGAGGAGAAGGAGGACCCAGCAGCAGAGTAAGAAGAAGAAGAAGACGAGGTAGAGAGCGATGGAGGAGTAGAGGTGGTGGCAGAACCGCGTGCAATCCGTGGCGGTGACACCAACTCTACTGTTGTTGTTGAGCTACCCATTCCCTGCTTCCCAGCCATTACCAAGTTCACCCAGTGGGCAGTGTAGGTGACATACCTGCCCTGACCATGCTTGGAGGACCATGCGTCAGTAGTCATATGGACCTTTGGCCCAACAATAAGTGACAGAGATGCGGTAACTTGGCTCTGCACATGTTGGTACAGGTGTGGTATTCCCTTTTTAGAAAAAAAATTGCGTCTGGGTACCTTCCACTGCGGTGTCCCAATTGCTACAAATTTGCGGAAGGCCTCAGAGTCCACCAGCTGGTATGGTAAAAGCTGGCGGGCTAAGAGTGCAGACAAGCCAGCTGTCAGACGCCGGGCAAGGGGGTGACAGTCAGACATTGGCTTCTTACGCTCAAACATGGCCTTCACAGAAACTTGGCTGGTGGCAGATGACTGGGAATGGGAACAGGTGGTTAAGATGGAAGGCGGAGTGGAGGGTGGTTCAGACGGGTCAAGGAGAGCAGAGGTAGAGCAGTAAGATGCTGGACCAGAAGGAGTGTGGCTTTTAGTTTGCCTGTTGCCTTTGAGGTGTTGCTCCCAAAGTGCTTTGTGCTTGCCGCTCATGTGCCTTCGCATAGAAGTTGTACCTATGTGGCTGTTGGGCTTACCAAGGCTCAGTTTCTGACTGCACTCATTGCAAATTACAATGCTTTTGTCAGAGGCACGCACATTAAAAAAATCCCACACTGCTGACTTTTTGGAAGTGTGCGATCTGGCGGTAACAGTAGAAGTTGGCGGCATTGGCGGCAATGGCGGGTGCGTTGGCCGGCTGAACACAGGTGCCGATACATGTTGTTGCCCTACTGATCCCTGCGGGCTGTCCTCCCTGCTTCTTCTAAGTCTTATTCTCCTACTGCCTCTCTGACTCTCCGTCTCTCCATCTGAACTACCCTCCTCTTGCTCTCTTCTACTAGGCACCCACAAAACATCAATCTCCTCATCATCATTCTCCTCAGATGCATCAATTTCTTCTGACACATCACAGAAGGAAGCAGCAGCGGGGACCTCCTCCTCATCACTCATTATGTCCATCTCTGTCATGTTCTCTGCCAGAATTAAATCTGGTGTAAGGTCCTCATCTCCTTCATCTTCTTCTGGCAATAATGGTTGCGCATTACTCAGTTCAAGAAACTCATGGGAAAATAACTCCTCTGACCCCAGTGAAGAAGGGGCACCGGTGGTGGAGGAAGTGTTACGTGGGGTGGCCATAGCAGTGGAGGATGAGGAGGATGTTGTGGTAAAGTTAGAAACGGTAGAGGATGGGGTGTGCTGTGTAAGCCAGTCAACTACCTCTTCAGCATTTTGGGAGTTCAGGGTCATTGGCTTTTTAAAACTGGGCAATTTGCTAGGGCCACAGGATTGCATAGCAGCACGGCCCCTAGCACGGCCTCTGCGTGGCGGCCTGCCTTTGCCTGCCATTATTTTTAAAAAAACAACAACAACAACAAAAACTCAGTTGGTTTTTCTGGAAACGATAATACACACAGCTAGATGGCGGGTTGAAGAAAACAGTGTGCAAATAATGCCTACAAGGTCAACGTATACACTACTACAGCGGTGGATACGGATTACGTAAAATATATGAATGCTGCTTGAAAAAAAGTAACTCAAGTGGTTTTTCTAGAGACGATAATATTATCAATATTTAGACAAAATGTGAACAAGGTCACACAGCTAGATGGCGGGTTGAAGAAAACAGTGTGCAAATAATGCCTACAAGGTCAACGTATACACTACTACAGCGGTGGATACGGATTACGTAAAATATATTATGGCTGCTTGAAAAAAGTCACTCCGGTGTTTTTTCTGGAGACGGTAATATTATGGATATTTAGACAGAATGTGAACAAGGTCACACAGCTAGATGGCGGGTTGAAGAAAACAGTGTGCAAATAATGCCTACAAGGTCAACGTATACACTACTACAGCGGTGGATACGGATTACGTAAAATATATTATGGCTGCTTGAAAAAAGTCACTCCGGTGTTTTTTCTGGAGACGGTAATATTATGGATATTTAGACAGAATGTGAACAAGGTCACACAGCTAGATGGCGGGTTGAAGAAAACAGTGTGCAAATAATGCCTACAAGGTCAACGTATACACTACTACAGCGGTGGATACGGATTACGTAAAATATATTATGGCTGCTTGAAAAAAGTCACTCCGGTGTTTTTTCTGGAGACGGTAATATTATGGATATTTAGACAGAATGTGAACAAGGTCACACAGCTAGATGGCGGGTTGAAGAAAACAGTGTGCAAATAATGCCTACAAGGTCAACGTATACACTACTACAGCGGTGGATACGGATTACGTAAAATATATGAATGCTGCTTGAAAAAAAGTAACTCAAGTGGTTTTCTAGAGACGATAATATTATCAATATTTAGACAAAATGTGAACAAGCTCACACAGCTAGATGGCGGGTTGAAGAAAACAGTGTGCAAATAATGCCTACAAGGTCAACGTATACACTACTACAGCGGTGGATACGGATTACGTAAAATATATTATGGCTGCTTGAAAAAAGTCACTCCGGTGTTTTTTCTGGAGACGGTAATATTATGGATATTTAGACAGAATGTGAACAAGGTCACACAGCTAGATGGCGGGTTGAAGAAAACAGTGTGCAAATAATGCCTACAAGGTCAACGTATACACTACTACAGCGGTGGATACGGATTACGTAAAATATATTATGGCTGCTTGAAAAAAGTCACTCCGGTGTTTTTTCTGGAGACGGTAATATTATGGATATTTAGACAGAATGTGAACAAGGTCACACAGCTAGATGGCGGTTTGAAGAAAACACTGTGCAAATAATGCCTACAGGGCAAATAATGCCTAAAAGGTCAACTTATACACTACTACAGCGGTAGTAAAATAAAAAAAAGTAAAATAAAAAAAAATGAATATTAAAAAAAAAAAATTAAAGTTGGTGCTGCTGAACTACTAGGAGCAGCAGATTAGCACACCAGTCCCACTCCCCAACACTGCTAGACTAATAGCACTGGGCTCTTATAGTAGTAGTAGTAGTAGTAGTAAAACAACAAAAAAATAAATAAAAGCAGTCCTTACAAGGACTACTGTTATTGCAGCAGTCAGCAGATGAGATCAGAAGCAGGACAGCTGCCCACTGCAGCTACATACAGAGCACTGCAGTAGAAGGTAGATTACTAGCCAGCAAAGCTACCTAAGCTAAAATGTCCCTCAAACCCCTGCAGACTTCTGTCCCTCCAATAACAGAGCAGTATCAAAACGATTACTAGCCAGCAAACTTTCAACTGTCCCTGAAATCACTAACAGGCAGCAGCTCTCTCCCTACACTATCTCTTCAGCACACACAGGCAGAGTGAAAAAACGCTGCAGGGCTTCGGTTTTTATAGGGAAGGGGAGTGGTCCAGGGGAGAGCTTCCTGATTGGCTGCCATGTACCTGCTGGTCTGGGTGAGAGGGCAAAAAAAAGCGCCAACAATGGCGAACCCAAAATGGCGAACGTCGCGCGACGTTCGCGAACTTCCGGCGAGCGCGAACACCCGATGTTCGCGCGAACAAGTTCGCCGGCGAACAGTTCGCGACATCTCTAGTAACTACCAAGGAAGCAGACCCCGCAGTCGCAGGGGGCCCGGGAGTACAGGGGACCCCGCGAGGCCTGCTTCCTCAGTAGTATACGCAAGTGCAGTGACGGCCTTAAGCCAATTTCGTCCCCCGCATCATGAAGGTAGCCACTAGCCAGGACAAGCTGTTTGTAATTGTTCCTCTTCCTCCCCCCACAAAGTTCAAAAGCAGAAGAATCTCTAAAGATCCGCGCCAGACCTGCTGCATCATCAATCACTGTGTGCGCTTCGTGTGAGGTGAGGTAAGGTGTGATGTGAGGTAACATTTTGTAATACACAAAGTTTTTTTTTTTTTTAAGAGCGCACACAGTGATTGATGATGCAGCAGGTCTGGCATGGATCACATCAGTCAGGGTAGCGTCTAGTTCCTACCTTCAGAATGGACCTGACGTCACGGTCATGTGATCGTACCATGTGATCGCTCCACTGAGGAATTTCCTATTAGTGAGCTGAGCATCAAATTCAGGCATGGGAAAGAGGTAATGGTTCTAGTGGTAGGCTGCGGACTCTTGATAAGACCTGCAACTTGTATTGTATATTTGGTACAGGTTGCTACCTGTACCTTAGGTTTTCTCCAGTTCGTTGTGTCGCTGGATGTTTGTAGGGTGAGGGGGGACACTGTGCCTCGGAATTTCTGTGGGGGGGGAACACTGCCTTGGAATTTCTGTGGGGGGGTTGCACTGTGCCTCGGAATTTCTGTGGGGGGCACTATGCCTTGGAATTTCTGTGGGGGGGGAACTGTGCCTCGGAATTTCTGTGGGGGGGCACCATGCCTTGGAATTTCTGTGGGGGGGGCACAGTGCCTCTGAATTTCTGTCGGGGGGAGGAACACTGTGCCTCTGGTATTCTTTCGTGGTACCTTACCACTAGAGGCATTAGGTCCTTTCTAGGGATAGAAACGAGCTTACTGCCATGTGAATCATCTATTTCCTATCAACTAGAGCAGGGCTCTCCAACTGTGTGGCCCCTCACATGAAAGGCTGCCTGCTGTGTCTTTGTCAGACTTACCGAACCAGGCGGAACCACAGATGAGGAGAAGCTGAAGCTGGCGTGGTACGAAGGCAACCCTTACGGCTCCCCCACTAATACACCCTTGGCTGGGGACTAGGGAGACCAATGGGGGTGTAGTATGGGAGCCTGTGACTAGTGAAGTGTAGAGTCTTGTGCCGGGAAGCACCGTGAGCGAAGATTCAGGATACAACTGTACGTTGAGGATGGCACAGCGGTTTAGGTGTAATGCCACAGGAGTTGGTATTCCCCAGTAGTGACGTGAAGACAGAAATGGGTTGCCAGTAAGTAAACAGGTTCAATCCGGTCAATTAGACACGACTTAGTTATAAGCAGGCAAAGGTACAGAAGCAACAGTCAATCAAGGGTTAACCACAGACTGTAATCAGAGGCAGGCAGAGGTTCGGCAACAGGAAATCAGTTCAGCAAGGCACCAGGGTTCAAGCAGAGGCGAGGTCAAACGAGAAGCAGAAGTCGGCAACAAGGAGTCAGAAGATTCAGCGCGGTTCCAAGGGTTGTCACAGAAGAAGAGTCGAAAGCAGTAGCAAGGGTCAAAACCAGTATTTCAAGTTGAATAATTCAAAGGCTTCTTACAACAGCTTAGAGCGATGTCCGAGCACTGAGAGGAATTTGGAGCGGACAGAAATACCAACGCCGGCGTCAGACGCTGCGCACGTTTGGCGCGCTTGCGTCGGCGTCATTACGTCGCGACGGACGCGCGCCCGCGTCGACGCGCGTCCGCGTCGACGCGCGTCCTCCATGATGACGCTGGAACGCACGCTGGAACGCACGGACGTGCGCAAACGGTAAGGGCCTGACACTGCCCCCCCCTTAGGAGCGGCCTCTGGACGTGAACTTGAGAGGGTTTGGCTGGAAATTTTCGATGGAAATCTTTTACAAGGTCAGCAGCGTGAAGATGTGAAGCGGGTTCCCACGAATTTTCTTCTAGCCCATACCCTTTCCATTTAATTAGGTATTGAAGCTTCTTGCCTCTAACCCTGGAGTCCAGAATGGATTCAACTTCATATTCCTCGTGATCTGAAATGACAACAGGATCAGGAGCAAAAGATCTTCTCCCCAAAAACTGGTTCGGAACCACAGGTTTTAGTAATGCTGTATGAAACACAGGATGAACCTTCAAGGTTTCTGGAAGAGCAAGTCTGAAAGCAACAGCATTAATCTTCTGAATGATCTTAAAAGGACCAATGAAACGTTGGGGCCAGTTTTCTAGAAGGACAACTAATCTTGAGGTTATTAGTTGAAAGCCAAACCTTGTCCCCCACCTTAAATCCTGGATCCGGAGCTCTCTTTTTGTCAGCGAAGAATTTATAGTTTGACTGAGCTTTTTGCAGATTTTGGCGAATGGTCTCAATGTTAGATGATAAAAACTGAAGTCTCTCTTGAGCCGCCGGAACTGAAACCGTCTGACAAATCCCGGGAATCATCGTTGGGTGAAACCCAAAATTGGCAAAAAAAGGAGACTGTTTGGTGGAGGAGTGAATGGAATTGTTGTAGGCAAATTCTGCTAGAGGAAGGAGTGAGAACCAATCATCTTGAAGAAAAGACGAGAAACATCGCAGGTATTGTTCTAGCGTCTGATTCGTCCTCTCTGTCTGGCCATTTGTTTGGGGATGATAACCAGAAGAAAAGGATAGGTCAATGCGTAAACCTTCACATAGTGCTCGCCAAAATCTTGATGTAAACTGCACCCCTCTATCTGAGACGATGTTTTTCGGAATTCCATGCAAGCGAACGATCTCTTGAATAAATGTCTTGGCCAATGCAGAAGCTGAAGGAATGCTAGAGAGAGGAACAAAATGAGCCATCTTGGACAGTCTATCAACGACTACAAATATAACAGAACAACCTTCAGAATGTGGAAGATCTGTGATAAAATCCATTGAAATTGAACTCCAGGGACGATCTGGCACAGGTAGAGGATGAAGGAGACCTAAAGGTTTGGAGGAGATTCCCTTGCATCTAGCACAGATCTCACAGGAGCGTACAAATTTTGCACAATCGCTTCCCAACGTGGGCCACCAGAAATAACGTCGTGCCAAATCAAGAGTTTTACGAAACCCAGAATGTCCTGCGAGTGGAAGATCATGAACCAAACTTAAAGCTTCTACCCTGAGGGTCGATGGCACAAAAAGTCTGTTCTTGAAATAAAACAACCCATCTTGGGCTATTAATAACGGGTTACTGGGAGTGGAATTCGGAGTACAACATTCTCTCACTCTTTGAAGAAAAGAATTCTGCAGTAAAAGAAAAAATTTTGGCTGAAGAACCGGATCGGCTTCAAAGGACTGGGAGGACTCTTGTGAAAACATCCGAGACAGTGCATCAGCTTTAATGTTCTTTGATCCCGGACGATAGGTTATGTGGAGCTGAAAACGTGAAAAGAAAAGTGCCCAACGAGCTTGTCTAGGTCTGAGTCTTTTGGCGGAGCGTAAGTACTCTAAATTCTTATGGTCGGTAAGAACCAAAACTGGATGCGCCGCACCTTCCAGAAAGTGCCTCCATTCTTCTAAGGCCCACTTGATAGATAATAATTCTCTGTCAGCCACATCATAATTTTGTTCTGTTCCTGACAATTTCCTTGAAAAGAAGGCTACTGGATGTAACGACCCCTGTGGAATAGATCGTTGAGATAGGACAGCTCCCACTGCAACTTCAGATGCATCCACTTCTACAATGAAAGGAAGAGATGGTTCCGGATGAACGAGAATTGGAGCTGAGGTGAACGCTTCCTTCAGGCAATCAAAGGCTGATTGTGCCGCCACTGACCACTGAAACTTAACTTTCTGTTTTGTAAGGTCAGTAAGAGGTTTGATGATACCAGAAAAATTTCGTATAAATTTACGATAAAAGTTGGAAAACCCAATGAATCTCTGAACTGCTTTGCGATCCTTTGGAATTGGCCAATCCAGGATAGCTGAAACCTTCTTTGCATCCATGACCACACCACCAGTAGAAATGACAAAGCCCAGGAATTCAATTTGTTCTTTCTCAAACACACATTTTTCTGCTTTAACCACCAGAGAGTGTGCACGAAGACGAAAAAAAACCTCCCGCATATGTCTGCGGTGTTCTTCTAAAGAAGAAGAATAGATTAAAATGTCATCTAAATATGCCACAACATAAGAGTCCAAGATGTCCCGAAAAATGTCATTAATGAAGTGTTGGAACGTTGCGGGCGCGTTACACAACCCAAACGGCATAACCAGATACTCGTAGTGTCCATATCGAGTTCGGAAAGCCGTCTTCCATTCATCCCCTTCTCTCACACGAATCAAGTTGTAGGCCCCTTTCAAATCTAGTTTCGAAAAAATAGTTGCATTACGTAATCTCTGGAAAAGTTCATGAATAAGGGGAAGCGGGTACCTGTTCTTGATGGTGACTTTATTCAGTTCCCGATAATCAATGCAGGGGCGCAATGACTTGTCTTTCTTCTCCACGAAAAAAATTCCTGCCCCAGCTGGAGAAGTAGAGGGTCTAATAAACCCTTTTTCGAGATTCGCATCAATGTACTCTTGTAATACCTTAAGCTCAGGTTCAGAAAGAGGAAAAATGCGACCAAATGGAATGGGTGAACCAGGTAATAGGTCAATAGGGCAATCATAAGGCCGGTGAGGAGGAAGAATGTCAGCTTGTTCTTCATTAAAAACGTCTAAGAATTCATGATACGCAGCTGGAATCAAGGTTAACATGTCTCGATTATCTTTGGTCACACACACTAAGGCTTGTCGAGAAGAGGATGGCTCCACTTGGACACAATTTTTAACACAAAAGGAAGAAGACAAAGATAACTTTCCAGAGCCCCAGTCAATAGATGGGTTATGAACCCTTAACCACGGTAGCCCAATAATAACTGGAAACAGAGGCGAAGAAACCACGTCAAAACTAAGGATTTCATGATGTGACCCGTTTATTGACACATTTAGAGGTTTAGTCTCTAGGGAAACAGGTCCAGAACTGAGGGGTGAGCCGTCCGCCATCCGAACCATCACTAATCTGGACTTGGGGCGCAAAGGAATGTCATGCTTACGGGCAAAGGTAGAATCGATGAAGCAACCACTAGCCCCAGAATCAATGATCGCCGAGACTTGCACTTGTCTTCTTGTCCACTGCAGAGAGAGCAAAAGAGAAATGTGTGTGTCTTTAGACTGAACAGAAAATTTAGTACCACAGTCTGTAGAAAAAATGTTACCATCTGGACGAAGGGGACAAGTCCGCAGCAAATGTCCAGCAGCACCACAATAAAGACACAAATTCAGGCGTCTTCTCTTAAGCCTTTCCTCCGGAGTCAAGCTGGGACGAGTCAAACCAAGTTGCATTGGCTCGGCTGCTGAAACAGAGGGAGGAGCAACCGAGGTACCCAACAGGGGTGCCCTTGGGACCATCCAGGACACAGGAGATACAGATGAAGGAGACTTCTCAGCACTTCTTTCTCTTAGGCGTCTGTCGAGTTGAATGGTGAGTAGAATTAATTCATCTAAAGCCACCGGAACACCCACTCGAGCCAGCTCATCCTTTAACTGAGTTGAGAGCCCCACTCGGTAATGGTGTCTGAGGGCAGACTCGTTCCAAGTCGTATCGACTGCCCATCTTCGAAATTCAGCCGCATAGTCCTCCACTGGACGTTTCCCCTGTGTCAGAGCATGTAAGGCAGCTTCTGCGGTCTCTGGACGCTGCGGATCATCATATAAAGATGCCATAGAGGCAAAGAAAGTCTCTACATCTTTCAGGAGGGGACTATCCAATTCCAGCAGACGATGAGCCCAAGTTTGGGGTTCTCCTTGCAGAAAAGAAATGACTGCTCCCACCTTGACCTTTTCATCGGGATAGGTTCTAGGCTTCATAGCAAACAACAATTTACAGCTATTTAGAAAGGACCGAAATTGCTTGCGATCCCCACCAAATCTCTCTGGTAGGCAAATCTTCGGTTCCAGACGTCCGGGAGAGGATGCCCCAGCCTCATCAGCAGGAAGATCGGTTAAGCGGGCACGGAGGTCCTGGTAACCACCCTGCAAATCTTGTACAGCTCTGGTCAAAACCGACATTTGCTGGGACAAAGTCTCTAGAATGCCAGCTTCCTCCAGTGGTTCATGTTGATATGGCTCGGACATACTGTCAGACTTACCGAACCAGGCGGAACCACAGATGAGGAGAAGCTGAAGCTGGCGTGGTACGAAGGCAACCCTTACGGCTCCCCCACTAATACACCCTTGGCTGGGGACTAGGGAGACCAATGGGGGTGTAGTATGGGAGCCTGTGACTAGTGAAGTGTAGAGTCTTGTGCCGGGAAGCACCGTGAGCGAAGATTCAGGATACAACTGTACGTTGAGGATGGCACAGCGGTTTAGGTGTAATGCCACAGGAGTTGGTATTCCCCAGTAGTGACGTGAAGACAGAAATGGGTTGCCAGTAAGTAAACAGGTTCAATCCGGTCAATTAGACACGACTTAGTTATAAGCAGGCAAAGGTACAGAAGCAACAGTCAATCAAGGGTTAACCACAGACCGTAATCAGAGGCAGGCAGAGGTTCGGCAACAGGAAATCAGTTCAGCAAGGCACCAGGGTTCAAGCAGAGGCGAGGTCAAACGAGAAGCAGAAGTCGGCAACAAGGAGTCAGAAGATTCAGCGCGGTTCCAAGGGTTGTCACAGAAGAAGAGTCGAAAGCAGTAGCAAGGGTCAAAACCAGTATTTCAAGTTGAATAATTCAAAGGCTTCTTACAACAGCTTAGAGCGATGTCCGAGCACTGAGAGGAATTTGGAGCGGACAGAAATACCAACGCCGGCGTCAGACGCTGCGCACGTTTGGCGCGCTTGCGTCGGCGTCATTACGTCGCGACGGACGCGCGCCCGCGTCGACGCGCGTCCGCGTCGACGCGCGTCCGCGTCGACGCGCGTCCTCCATGATGACGCTGGAACGCACGCTGGAACGCACGGACGTGCGCAAACGGTAAGGGCCTGACAGTCTTCTTACCATGTGTAAGATATAAAAGGTATCAGTACAGAGCCCCTGCTTTGGTTAAACCTTAAATTCAGACTCTAATCACATGCATTGTTCATCCCTCTAATCCCCCCTGCATTGTTTCACCTGTCACACCTCTATTGTTTACACTCTAAAGGTCTGGGTCTGAGACCCAGACTGAAACTGCCCACATTGTTCACACCTTATACTAAATGCTAATGGTGCACCAGCACTGTGTCACTGTATGTAGTACATATTAGACTGGTCCTGATGGGTTTCCCTGTCTCCTGCTCTGTTTTGCCCTATGCTCCCTGTATGTGCCATACTCTGTCTGTGGAACATAAGCCTGGTATTTGTTCTGGGGTTTGGTCAGCATTTAAAATTTATTGTTAGGGGCCCCTTAGCTGTTTAATCATGTGCTGGGGGTGCTGTGTTATCCACAGGGGAGGAGGAGGCTTATGGATTTAAGCGTATGTCTTAAAATAACAACTTTTTTCACATATGTGTGATATCCCTGCAGTGAGCACCAACCATTTCTTTTTTTGGTGTGCTATTAAGGTAGATGTGATTTTGTGGTATCATGGGTAGGGATGGGCGAATTTTTTCGCCTTGTTTTGCTGCGGAAATGTCGCCCATAGACTTGTATGGCGTCGCTCGACAAAAAAAAAAAAGACGAGCAACAAAAATTTGACACCCATAGACTTTAATGGGTGTCGGCGACGTTTTGCCGGCGGCGAATTTTTAACGTACGGGTCAAATCGGCCCATACCTAATCATGGGTGTTGTTTAAAGTGGGTGTGGTCTATAACAGGGAGTGACTAACACTGGTTTCCATTTTTGGCCGAGGATGGGGGACAGTGCCCGGCTGCACGGCCCGCACCAGGGCCCGCCCCCACCTAATTCCGTCACTGCATGGAAATTTGAGATTTATTTTAATATATGTGCTGAGGTCATTATCTATGAATCCACCACAGTGTCATCTTGTTATGAGTTCTGGGGGTATTTATAATTAAAATTGCTACCGTGCTATCTTGATATGAATTCTGGGGGAATTTTACATGAAATTGCCACTGCATTCTGCTTAGTGTTTTATGGGCATTATAAATGAAATTGCATTAGTGTTTTTTGTTCAGAACAATGAGAATTATAGGAAGAGGATTAGAGGAAGAGCTAAAATAGATGCCTTGCTATCTATATATTCAAAGTGGGTATGGTCTTACTTCAGCCCCTAAGTTTGCTCATAGCCTTTACAGAGAGAGATGCAAAATTGACACTGTCATACTTCTGTAGTTCTGTGGTATTTGTATGTGAAATTGACACTTTGCTATCATTCTATAGTTCTGGGGATATTATACATGAAATGCTCCCACTATTTTGTGCAGAGGGGGCCCTTAAAAATTTTTTGCAGGGGGGCCTTGGCATCCGAAGTTACGCCACTGACCTGGTGGGTGGATAAAGGTCTTACACATATCCGTCATTATTTGCTACATAACAAAATTATAAGATGGACAGTTTTACAAGACAGATATACTATCCCTGACCAAGAAAGGTACCATTATAATCAAATATGGCACTTTCTAACTACTAGAGAGAAATTTCTCTTTTTCCACCCCTACGTTTTTTGAAACATTATGTTTACATCGGCCCCAGATGAAAGGGTCTATTAGTTATCTTTATAGACAGTGTACTACCTCCCAACCTCTAACATCCTTGACGTATATTAAAAGTTGGACAACAGAATTATCTCTGACTTTGGATGAACAAAGCTGGCAAACTATCCTTACTAATACCATGCATACCTCAGTAAATGTATTGGCGCAGGAAACCTCATATAAGATTTTAAGCAGGTGGTACTTAGTACCTACCCGTATAGCCAAGTGGAAAAGGGGAGCTAATCCCAATTGCTTCAGAGGATGTGATACGCTAGGTACAATGTCGCACATATTTTGGCAGTGTAATAGAGTACAACGTCTATGGACTAGAGTTTACGAGTTAATATACACAGTACTACAAATAAACATATCTAAATGCCCAATGGAAGCACTATTAAATAAATCAATAATCGCAAACATTAAGTCTCACCACAAATTAAAAAGTCAAAAACAGGATAGATAATGTCTTTCTTATGGAAAAACTGTCAAGTATAATATTAGACAAGCAGAAGCAGTTCATGAAAGTTTGGGATCCGTGGATTCAATTTCGCTACCCCAACCGATTTGACCGCCGTGATACTCTAACATATTAGGTGAATATGGTAGGGAAAAGGAAGGGAATCTTACTGTATTGTTTCAACAATGACCCGACTATATATTATTGTGTGCAGCATATGGAAGAAATATACACCTTTTCTTTACTCCCCCCTTGCTCCTTCCCCCCTTTTTTTTCTCTCTTCTTTCTCTCTCCCCCTTTCTACCCCCTTCACTTATTTCTTTCCCCTCTTATTTAACTCTTGTTAAAAGATTTTGAATAACATGTTCAGTAAAATATTTACATACTCGGAAGCTCATGGAGTTAAATAATGAGTCAAATGTTTGAGACATATGCCATGTTTATTTGAGATCCAACACTTTCAACATGTTACTTGATGTATATGCACAATTAATGTTCTGAGATGTAAATACTAAATATTTGCAATAAAGAAATATTGAAATAAAAAAAAATATATACTCCAAATGCATTTTCCCTTATTATGCCTACTACCTCATCAAATCTATCTTCCACAGAATTACACACTGCATCCCGTCCTCCATGCCAAGGTGCAACCGGCTCAGTGGTCCTTTAATTATGTCATTACCTCTTTACTAATTTCGCCAGGTTTTGCCACAGAAAAAAAAGATGACTACAATGGGGGAATAAAATTGGTCTGTGTCAAAAAAAAAAATTGTTCCACGCCAAAGAAAACCAAAATTCTCAACAGTAGACTTCAATGCATTTGGCAAATTTGTTGCCATTTTGCGAATTTTAAGGAAGCGAAATGGATCAGATTCGCTCATTACTACTATTTACCGATCACTCAGCCATGCATTAATCTACCTTAGATTCTGCTGTCTTCTTAATGTTGCTCATGGATTAAGTATTATCTTTTATATAACTAACCTGGAAGTCCTTGCCCTCAGCTTTTCACCTAGTATTTTTTAAATTGCTCTTTAGGATTTCCCTCAACTTAGTAATTGGAGCAGCAGACAGTTTGGCATGTAGGGTCCTGGCAAGTGATGGACAAATCTGACACCGAAATGCATTGAAGTCTATGGGCGAAAAATAGTGAGACAGTTTTTCACCCATTAGAAAGGGCATAATTTTTGTTGCAAAACTTGGTGAAAATGTTTGCTCATAAATCCTGGCTATCAATTACCCTATCCACCTTTCAAACAACTGAATCTCCTATAACTGTAACCTGTCTCATTCTTAGTACTCCTCCCCTGCCCCATTTCATGCTTCATTTCCATTCCACCAGTATTGATCAAAATCAATACGGATGTAAAAAGGTGGAAAATATCATACAAGGAGCAAAGCAATGTATTTTATGGAATTTGATAGATTTGTGTGGTAATAACAATGATAAATAAAGGGGGTATAGTTGTTCTTTAACCCTTTAAGTGCCAGCAGAATTTCACATTTTGGTTGGGCGATATGCCAGACATTTTTTAAAAATTTTTGCTCTCTCACTTTAGGGGCATTTTCTGAGGGGAAAACTATACTTTACCTAGGAAAACTATACATTCTTCTGTTCAGGAGAAAATTTCATGTATCTCCACCTCTGCAAAAAGATGTTTAGTGCTAAATACAAAAACAAAATGAAAAATTCCTGTTTGATGCCCATTGTGGATAGGTTTTCCAAAGTATATGGCATTTAGAGACACCAATATGAAGTTAGTGCATCCAAATTGTGCAGGACTTTACTTCAGCTACTGAAAAATCAATATATTTACTGTATTTTTTGTGGGATAAAAACACAGAAATATGTATTTACCACCCAAAACCATATATTTTGAAAAAGTACACATTTTACTGAATGTAAAATGGGTACCCATGCTTTTCTGCTCCAATGCTTTCCCAAAATTGGTGGTTTTTGTGAAATACCTTAAAATTGCCTCAAAGCTTCAACTTTCCAGTGTCGTGTCATCCATGTATCATTACCAGCATTAAGCATCCTAAATACAAATGATGGGAGTCTACTAAACAGTTTGATGCTCAATATGCATTGTTTAACCAAACTATGTGGCATACAGAGACCCCCAAAATCTAAATAGTGTACAGGAATTCTCACATATGACACTCTGGCTACTACAATATAAGCACCCGGTATGTGTATGATGCCATGAGACCCCCTAACAGTATGGGGACCTTAGAAAACCATATATTTTCTGAAAGTACACATTCTGACAAATTTAAAATGGGAAAATACTTCTTTCTACTACAAACTACCATACTGCAAAGCTATGCTAAACATAATGCTTTTTATTAAATTTCTAAAAATAGACACAAAGCTTGCATTTTACCCCATTATATACCCCACATTCCATAACTTACCAGCTAAAGGCATCCTAAATATGAATGCCAGGGGTCTACTAAACAGGTTGATGCCCAATATTCATAGATTTACCAAACTATATCACACACAGAGACCCCCAAATGAATATATAGCAGACAAAATTTCCATGTAAGTGTATAGGTGTATGTAAAATTGGTAAATTGCATGTTGGGTTTGTGTGCAAGTGCTGTGAATGTGTATGACCCCCCTGATCCCTCAAAATTGTATGTGTGTGAATGTAAGTGTGTATTGCTAAAATAGGTGTGTGTTTGTGTGTGTTGTGTGTGTGGGTGGGGACTAACCTAGGGGTAGCAGGGCCCAGATCATCCAGGAGGGCTGCAGGCAGAGATGGCACCATCTTAAACGTTGATCTGGTATAAGGGGCAGAGATATGAAGCCAGGAAGTGCGGGCAGCAGCAGAACACGTCCATTGCATGTGTCTGCTGATGCCTTTGGGACCCCTTGGCGATCACGCCTCAGGGGCCACTCATTCCCTGCCTAGGCTCAATGCCTAGGAGCTGGGGAATGAGAAGGAACAGAGCAAGTGGCTTTAAAAGCTGCTCCTCCATTCACAAACCCTTTAATGTGGCAGAATGTAGAATCTACATTCTGTGGCTCTTCAATTTTTTTTTCACAGAGCGTAGATTCTATGTTCTGTGGCACTTAAAAGGTTAAGAAAAACTAAAGGTGGATAAATACAAAAAAAAAAAGTATGCATTGTGCTTCAGTACTTAGCAAAATACATGTGCTATGGCAAAAGAAAAAGCCATAATGAACTTTTTATTGGTGTTGGGACACAGGGAGATTATATAACAACAAAGTATTGTACATTTACTGAAACTAAGAAAAATAATTGGTCACTAGGTCAATATAAACATGCTAATAAGATTTTGTCTGTTTAAGGAGTTTTATTTGTCTTTGATTTGTTTTTGTTTTGTGTTGTCAGCACTTTTCAAATGAATAACTTTGTAAATGTAATTAATGTGTGTGGTGAATACTACTGGATTTTTTTTTCTTTTAGCACTGCATAAATTTATTTAAATTGAATGCTTGTTTGTATGAAAAGAAAATTAAATTGCTAGGGATTTTATTTGTATTCTCAGCCCACCCACGTGCTTTGTAGAAGCACAGATCTATTCCCCATTGAGACTTTTATAACAAAGGAAAGGGATTCTACTTTCTGAACCACTATATGCATTGTTCAAATAGGTCTTGAGGTAGGTGCATTATTTTAAATGTATTTGCTATGTGTCTGTCTTCATTGCCCTGGCACAACTTAAATATATGTAAAGATAATGCCTACCTAAAATCTCCATAAGTTTTGAAAATTAATCATTTAAAAAAAATTTAGTGTGATGACTGCAATCCACATTGTTTTTGTATTTGTAGAGTATCATGCTTATGCATATTAGGCATTGTTGTGCTCAGCTAAAATATGGCTCATTTGCAAATGTAGTGCAATCTGCAAAGTACAAAATTTAGACTCAAACATCTATTACCCACAAGAAGCATTTTCCACAATATTCTAGTGCAGTGCTATCCAACTAGCAGCCTTTCACACTGTGGCTGCTTTAGTTTCTTATATTTGTATAAGATGTAACTGGGTCCTGTATTGTTCACACCACAAATTCAGGCTGTAAAAGCTGTGAAATGTTCACACTTTTCATTCTATTTATTGTTCACACCTGTAAAACCTTGAATTGATCACACATCAGTGCTCACATTGTTAACATGTTCATACCTCAGACAGACTGTAGGAGCAGCACTGGCATTGTGTCTCTGTACATAGTGAAGTGGTCCTGATAGATCTCCTATCCTGATGTGTCTGCTCTACTCTACTCTACCTATGTGTGCCAAGTTCTGCCTCCCCTACTATGCCTTTGTGTGCCATACTCTGCCTGTCCTTATATGCCTGTGCTATATTCTGCCTGCCATATAATGCCTGGGTGTGCAATACTCTGCCTGCCCTACCTTGCCTGTGTGTGCATCAGTATGCCTGTTCTATGCTATCTGTGTGTACCATATTCTGCCTGTCCTATGCTGTCCATGTGTGCCATACTCTGCCTGACCTACTCTGCCTGTGTGTGCCATACTCTGCCTGCTCTGCCTATGGGAGGGTAACTTGGTGTTTTTTTTAAAAAAATTTGGAAAAGCTTATTAGGGAGTCCCCAAGGTGTTTGATCATGTGATGGAGGTTGCTGTGCTGTCCACAGGGGATGAAGAGGCATATGGATCTAAGGGTATATCTTAATATGACAAATTTTTCACATATGAGTGATGGGTGATCCCTGAACCATTTGTATCGTCTTAACATTTTTTTGATAACACAGGTGTGGTTTAAAGTAGGTGTATTTTAAAAAGGGGAGTGGTCAACACTGACTTCCATTATTGACCCTCCGCCACGTAGGCCTGAAAAATTCCAGCACTCGATACAACATTAGTGGGACAGCACTGTTCTACCATATTTGCAGGTGCATGCTAAATTGCATGAATCTCAATTGGCACAAGATGCATCAATAGGAATACAAATAATCACCTGTTTTGGAAAATTTCATGCATGTAGTGGCACACTTTTCCCTTCAGTTTTGTTTGAATGACATCACTTCCACTGGATTGTGGATTAGCATCCAATTAATTTTGGTGTGGTGTTGCTGAGTTTGATGTTGCTAATGGCATACATACTAAGAAACCATGAAATTAATGTCAAATCCATGATGATAATCTCAGGAGTTTCTTGCATCAGTGTATAAATAATTATCAGAGGAAACTAAAATGTCTCAGCACTTGCCTAACTTTGCAACATTTACCTTTATAAATAGTGCCAAACTACCCTCAATGCTCAATTTTGAATCCATTTTAGTCTTTTGTCCTTACAATATGTCCCTAAATGAGCTGCAATATGTGCTAAGGAAACATGTTGGGGCAAATTGACCAATGGTCGAATATCGAGGGTTAATTAAAATCCTTCAACTTCGAATATCGAAGTCGAAGGATTTTAGCGCAAAAACTGCGATCAAACGATCGAAGGAATAAAACAAGCTAGGGACCGCCATTCGGGGTTTACCTTGACGTGGTATGGTGGCTTATCAATTTTATGATCATAACTTTGTAACGAAATAACCCTTATTTGGGTACATATGCAATAGCATTTATTATACGTATATATATATATATATATATATATATATATATATATATATATATATATATATATATATATATATATATATATATATATATACTTTAAAGCCTTTAGAGTGCTCCCACAACCCCCCTGTTTTGATATATATCCATATATCCATATATCCATATATCCATCTGATGTGCACAGGTTACATAAAACATTAAACACTCTTGGAGAATGTGGTATTTTACATCATGGAGTGTACATGCTAATACTTTGTGTTATTACATGCATGTGTTGTATAAAAAAATTCTTCTGACATTTATATTCATATTATGAATTAGATGTGAGATAAGGTACTGTAAAATACTTATTTCTGTATGAGTGGATTTGGTAAACATTTCCGAACGTCTTGTTTTTTGTACAAATAATGTATATACTTTATAATACCTGAATTATATTAATTTTCCTTTTTTTATATTATTTGTGGCTTACATTACTGTTAGCAGTATTTAAAATTAAAAATATACAGGGTGTTTGGTTTGTGGGGACATGTATCAGCCATGAAAACTGCACTATTCGTATATGGGGTTCTCCACATGTCACATAGTTTTGATAATTACATACATGAAAGGAAAGCCCTGAATCTATAAGCACAGGGGCTGTAAGACAAGGGATCCGAATGGCCGGCAGTCAGATTGCATTGGTTTATGTTTAGAGATTTGCAAAATCAGATATAGCTATGATTGGGTGAGAAGGAATGTGTTAAGACAGGGGAAAGCTGGCCTGGGGGCAGAGAAAGAGAGAGATGTGATGTCAGGGGAAGAAGCAGTTCACTTCCTCATCTTCTGAGTAAGTAGAAACATAATTGGGGCTGGCTTCAGTCTGGGTTTTCGCCTTCTTCTGGATCAAAAAAACAGTGGTTATATGATAATTTATTTTAAGTTTTATTTGTCACAGCAGCAGCAGGACCTTGCCAGAGTACTGCAGAGGAAATTTTAGAAGAGGGAGAAAAGATGTTCTCTCCTATGACTGCACAGTGGGCGGACTGATAGAGACACTACTAGGGATGGGCAAATTTGACCCGTTTCGTTTCGCCAAAAATTTGCCACCTTCGAAATGTCTCCAACACCCATTAAAGTCTATGGGCTTAAAAATTTTTGACGAGTCTTTTTTTTTTTTTTGATGCACGCCGCTATACAAGTCGATAGGCATCATTTCTGCGGCGAAAGAAGGCAAAAAATTTGCCCATCCCTAGACACTACTACTGCATATGCTAGGTGACAGCCTGCTTGGATTTCCAGTCATCGATGCACTGCAGATCCATGACTGGCAGCAGGGCAGTTGAACTTCTCTCATGGTGGTAGATGCATCTCCTGGTGGTAGCAGAGTTTGAGGCCATCCTCTCTGCAGGTAGAGGCAGTCTAATACTTAGTGGTGGATATAATAACATAGTGCTGATTGGTGATGGGTGAATAAATTTGGCAGGAGCGAATTTGCGGCGAAGTTTTGCAAAATTCACTGGTCAAAATGAATTTGGGTACACGTCAGAATAGTTGCACTTTCATGCATTTGGACAAAATAGGCACGCGTATAAAAATTGACACGGGCGCCAAATTTGATGTGTCAAAATAATTTTGACGCCCATTGATTTCAATGCGTTTACCTAATTTTTAGGCAAAGCCAAAAGGAACAAATTCGCCCATCACTAGTGCTGATCTCATGTCAGTAAGGAAGAGCAGAGCACAACAATGATTTCTTATGGAATTCTAGCTTTAGAAAGGGTAAGGCTAGCAATGTCCTATTTATTTGATAACATTTGAATAAATGCTGAGGCCATTTTACCCTGTTTCTCCTAGTTGTGTCATTAAGGTATGTAACAATAGGGTTCAGTGGGATGGCTCAAGGCAAAGGGTCAATTGAGCAGTCCCCTTGTCATGTAAGGCGACTGTTGTTGTACCCAAAAGCATGTGGAGTATGCTCTAAATTGCAACTTTTGTTGAGTTAATTTTTGGGGTTATTGTTCACAAAATACTGGAGGCTGCAAGCTTAAATTAAGGTTGTATTTTGAAAATAACATCAACATTTTCTCCAGCTTTCCCAAGTCAGTGAACCAGAAATACAAGCAAATCCTCAATACTACTTGGCATTTCTAAATTTGGATCTATTTTTTCTAGCACCAAACAATACAGCAGTATGTTCCCTTTCTTGTGTATTAAAGGGAAGCTTAAATAGTATTTGGGAATATTTCTAAAAGCTTATGTTGTGCAAAATATGTTCCTAAATGTATGGTTCCCACCTTGGAAATGGTTCAAAAGTAAATTCTTACATTGGTATGGTATGCCATAATTTATAAACAATTTAATATTGATGAAATGTGGTGTTCTCAAGCTTATGACCCCTGAGTGCAGCAGCTTATATTGTGTACTAAATATATTTACCAATATGTGTAATGTAGCATCATTAGGTCTATTTTATTATGTATTAGTAAGGACTCTAATTATTTCAGGTTGCTTTTAGTTGGCAAAATTATTTACAGGCTATTAATGTTTGCTTTTCTAACTTTGCCAAACAGAAACTGCAATTTAAATTATGTCTAGCATCTATAAATAGACTTATTATAAAATTGCTATGCATCTTATTTCTCAAATGACTTAAGGGTAAAAATAGCAAGCATGTAAAATTGGGTAAATGTCAATTTTCTTTGAGAATGTGACATTTGCTTCTCTGGGCTTAACGTGGTCATCAGGGAAAAATAATGACTTGAAAATTCATTTTCAGCCTTTCCATTTTATTCAAGAAAAAAAGGTTTATCTATTTTGACCTCCTATGTCTTATTATTTACAAACAACTCAGTAATTCTTGCTTATGAAATCAGTTGCATGAAAATCCAGACCCAGCAGACAGTGTAACTTCTCTGGTATTACATGCTGCAATACTATAAGAGAGTGATATAAGAAGATATTAAGGCTAATTCATTTTGTGACTATTAAAAAGCATTAAACTATAATTGTATAACAACAGTATCACATTTTATATAACATTAAGAATCCAGTAGCTATTTAGTTATTTAAGAAACTGTGCAGTATAAATAAAAGCAGTGGCTGAAATGGACACATCTTGCATCTGGGCCATGCTCTGTCATGATAAGCTCCACTCCAAGGGGGGGTGGGTCCAGGTGTGATCAACTCCTGCACCCCTGGTAGTTGTGCCACTGAATATAAGTACAGTACTCCACTAAGAGACCCAATTGATATCAGAGGATTATCCATTAAGAATCCTGGCACATCTGTATATACTCCACTCTCTCCTCTTATATAATTTTATATAATTTGCACTAGTGGTTGGTACTGATGAGCAAAGAAAGATGAGCAAGAAAGCCACACCTGCGGACTGCGCTTTGAAAGATGCCTGCGAGGGGGAGGCACATAGGTGTGTGTCCCTTCCACCTGCCCATACTTTGCATGTCATTCTTGTACATCCAGACGCTGCACTCTTTCTATAAAAATTGAACTCAGTTCAAAGCGCAGCAACCAAGGAGACCCAAGTGCTTAGGAAATGAGCAGTAAGTTGTGTAAAACTGTGGAATCAGCTACAGGTAATTCTTTACTTGACTCTCTGACATTACTAAACCTCTAAGTAGCTTAATGAACACAATTGAAGCATTTATAGTGTTATTGTAGAGGAAGTTAGTCCAGCACCCACAATTTTGCATAAAACAGCCTTTATTAGTGCAAGGGCATTACAGCTGTAATGCTGTAATGCCCTTGCACCAATAAAGGCTGTTTTATGGGATCCTGCGATTCACGGTGCACACAAACTAAACAAACCATATATGTTAGGTTGCATGAGCCAATTATCAGATAGTTCTGTTTTTTGCTTCCACACTTCTTCCTGTTACAGTTAGGGGCAGTTTTATCAAAGGTCAAAGTGAATTTTCGAAGTAAAAAACTTCGAAGTTTGAAGTAATTTTTGGGTACTTCGACCATCGAATAGTCCAACTTCGATTCGAATTTGAAAAATCTTCGAAAATTGAAGATCAATTTTTTTTTAAATTACTGTCTCTTTAAAACTTCGACCATTCGCCACCTAAAAGCTGCCGAAGTGCTGTTTTAGCCTATGGGGGACCTCCTAGAACCTGTATGGAGGCAATTGGGGTCGCATTTAAAAAAAACTTTGATCGAAGTAAGATCGAATACGATGGTATGATTCTAAGTAGGCCATATTCGGCCCACTTTGACCCCAAAAACTTCGTCCTCCATTTGATTGGTCTTTTTGAATTAGAAGTTAGAAGATTTTTTAACTTCGACCTTTGATAAATCTGCCCCTAAGTGTACTAGAAAATCATGTAAACATTAAATAAATCCAATAGGCTGGTTCTGCTGCCAATAAGGATTAATTATATCTTAGTTTGGATCAAGTACAAGGTACTGTTTTATTGTTACAGAGAAAAAGGAAATCAACTTTAAAAATCTGAATTATTTGAGTAGAATGGAGTCCATGGGAGATGGCCATTCCTTAATTTGCTGCTGCCAATAAGGATTAATTATGTCTTAGTTTGGATCAAGTACAAGTTACGTTTTTATTATTACAGAGAAAAAGGAAATCAACTTTAAAAAATCTGAATTATTTGAGTATAATGGAGTCCATGGGAGACAGCCGTTCCGTAATTAGGAACTTTCTGGATAACGGGTTTCTGGATAACGGATCCCATACTTGTACTGTATATACAGTTTGGTAAGATTCTTTAATATGCCACTTAATTTGACATAAACTATATGTTGCTTTAGTATTCATTTTGGGGGTATAGTTTATCTTTAACTTTTAATATGTTATAGAGTGCCTAACTTCTTCTTTATAACTTCCCATCTAAAAAAGAAATGCTCTGTAAGTTTACAAATGTATTGTTACTTTTTATTCCTCCTCTTTCAATTTCATCCTTCTCCAATTCATACTCCAGTCTCTTGTTCAAATCAATGCATGGTTTTTATGGTAATTTGAGCCCTAGCAACCAGATTGCTGAATTTGCAAGATGGAAAGTTGCAGGATTGAAAGCTACATAACTAAAAAAATACACACAACTAACATATAAAAAACAAAAGCAAATTGTATCAGAATATCACTCTACAATATACTAAAAGTTCATTTAAAGGCGAACAACCCCTTTAAGCCACTAAATGCTATTGCCAGACATGGCAAATTCTCAGTTTATGAATAAACGGATAATAAATCAGCCCCTATGCCGATAATCAGCCTCAATCCTACATATCTTAATCCTACATATCTTCTTCTTACATTATTTTTGAATATCCCAATTAATTTTATTTTTGAATATCCAGAACCAAAACAATTAACCCCACAGACATATAGGGGCAGATATATTATTTGGTGTCAAGAAACAGCAAAATAATTAGCAGTACATCCCCAGTCATGTAAAAAGTGACTTAAAAATGGCGTAATTTTTTTCATACATTTTTTTTAAACAACTTCCACCAGAACTTACTTACAAAGGCCTGAAGCAGTGTTAAATAATGGCAATACATCTGCAATTTGCATAGCATGAAATAAAACACACCTTGATAAAATCAATTGTACATACCCGAGTATAAGCCGAGTTTTTCAGCATCCAAAATGTGCTGAAAAAAGTCTACCTCGGCTTATACTCCGGTCAGCGGTACCGGACCCGAGTAGCTGGGATTGCAGTCACTTTTAATCATTCCTATACCAACAGTTCACTTGGGGAGAGACTGCAATATCCCACAATGCACTCTGTTGGTTATATGAAAGAATAACAGTGCACCCTCTGTTGGTTATATAAAAGAATAACAGTGACTGCAATATCACACAGCGCCATCTGTTGGTTATATGAAAGAATAACAGTGACTGCAATATCACACAGCGCCATCTGTTGGTTGTATGAAAGAATAACAGTGCGCCCTCTGTTGGTTATATGAAAGATTAACAGTGACTGCAATATCACACAGCACCCTCTGTTGGTTATATGAAAGAATAACAGTGCGCCCTCTGTTGGTTATATGAAAGAAAAACAGTGACTGCAATATCACACAGCACTCTCTGTTGGTTATATGAAAGAATAACAGTGACTGCAATATCACACAGCGCCATCTGTTGGTTATATGGAAGAATAACAGTGACTGCAATATCACACAGTGCCCTCTGTTGGTTATATGAAAGAATAACAGTGACTGCAATATCACACAGCGCCCTCTGTTGGTTATACGAAAGATTAACAGTGATGGCAATATCAAACAGCACCCTCTGCACATGGTAGTGGGACAGTGGGACAATGCACACAGTAATCCGTTTGGCAATTCTCTGTCACCATCAGCTTTGCAAAGAAGTCCGGTTGATCGCTGGGGGGGTCGCTTTGGCAGAATGTGCGCTGCTGGGAGACAGGGCTGTAGTTGTGTCTAGGCTTATACTAAAGTCAATACGTTTTCCCAGTTTTCGTAGGTAAAATTAGGTACCACGGCTTATACTCGGTCGGCTTATACTCGAGTATATACAGTAGCTTATAACACTTTTTTGGAGAATTTTTTTTTTTACAGCATAATAAATAGCCCCCATAGTTTCCATTTTTTCAGGTAACCTTTCATTATAAGCTTTTTCAGATTACAAAACACTCATTAATTTCACAGGCTTTAAGTAACAGTATCTGATGTTGTTCAGAAAGGTATTTGCCACTTAATTCTATGTCTCTGCAACTGCTGAATTCTTGACTGCTATAATATTTGACTATTTTCCTGGTTGCAGCTTCTTTCTACTTTCAGTACAACATCTTGCCTGATACTTGTACTGGTATAGTGTCATGATCTACTCCCTAAAATCCAGAACTAGTGCTAAGCTCTCAGTCTCAGTTCAGTCTTTAGCAACCAGTCTTTGGCTTCGAGAGGAGCCCTCAGCTACTCAGATGTTCTCAGGTCTTAATATGAGAGGAACAAAGCAAAGAGTTGAGATAAGATAAGATTCTTTATTTGTCACATGCATAGTTATACAGGTACAACATGAAGTGAAATGCATCCTGATCCACTTTTTTAGACTGTGCAAAATTAAACATACTAGTTAAATACTACAAGTAAGTACAAATAATGTATTTATTTACATAAGTGACAGTGAGTGAAGATTGTAAAAAAAATGTAAAAATATATAAAACAGCACAACAGTGCCAAAATAACCATATTACATGAGGTGAAGGTGTGTACAATTGGCAAACTGCGTGTTGTCTGCAAATGTGTGTGAGTGCTCTGAAAGTGGATGACCCCCCCAAAATTGTATGTGTGTGTAAGTGTGAATGTAAGAATGTATTGGTATAATAAGTGTGTGTTTGTTTGTGTGTGGGGGGGGCACTAACCTGGGGTGGCAGGCTGAAGATCATCCAATAGAGCTGGATGCAGAACTTGAACAGTTGGAGACCATCTTCAAGGCAGGATCCGGTGAGTGGGCGGAGCTTGAGGGCCAGAAAGTGCAGGCAGCAACAGGACACTTTGATTTCATGCCCCAGGGACCACTCGATCCCCCACTCTGCTCATTGTCTATGAGTGGCGCTCCTCATATCCCGAACCCAGAAGTGCTGCAGAACGTATAATCCGTTCTGTGGCATTTAAAGGTGTAGCGCTATAGTAAATTGAGTGCACCTTACTCTACTATAAGCTTCACTCCCAGTACATATGCTCCGGATGAGACCTTAAAACCTGAGGGAGTGAGCCTTCGCAACGATGTGGAAGCAGGGTGTAGTGCAACTGTAATCAGGGTGCAAAGAATTGGGTGCCAGTGGTTCTTATAACTTAACCATAGAACAGATTTATTGAGCACAATATACAATCCTCAGTGGAGTGTACATAAATCAGAACATTGCAGGTTCATACAGTACATTGAATAGGCAGTACTCACAACACCTTTGGTCAGTATGATTCTCCTCAGAGATAGGAACAATACATGCAGCTTTGAGGAGGTACACCCAGCTTTCAGCCTTTTCCCTAAGTGGAACCTGAGGGGAATCTATCTACCCTAGGTCTGTACACTTAGTCCCTACTTCTGGGCAATGAGTACCCTGGGATCTTAATCCCACTACAATCCTCGTAGGAGCCTCAAGATGCTCAATTTAATAATCTGACTGACTGTCACTCCTAGAGTGATCTATAAGGGTGAGTAGCCTATTCTTACTAGACTTGTCCTGTCTAGGTTCCACTTGAGCTCTGCCTCCTGCACAGGCTAGAGCCAGCACAAGATGGACCCTGAAAGCATGGCTTCAGAGCCTTTTATACTCTAGCACAATGCCATCTGCTGGTCACTGTGAGAAACAACAAGGGGCATAGCTTAAAGCAGGAAGAGCAAACAGTACCCCTCCCAACTGTATTTTAGGACCCAGTTAGGTGTCTATAACACTGAGGGACTGCCTGCACAAAATACTAGGGGTGGCTATTTTACACATCCCTACAAAGGTTAAAAATGTGAGGAAATTAGATTATGTATGCTTGTGGGGGTACACACTAACTATACAAATAAATGAAAGGACATTATAAACAGATTGTAGGGATTATTTTTGACACAAAGCACAAAAGATAAGAAGTAAGTCCTTTAGACTTAGTCCTTTAGACTCATTAGAACCTCATTTGCTACTTTGAGGTCCATCTTTAAAAGTGTAAACAACTTCCACGGAACCTATATTTTTTTATAATGTATTATTATCAGCAAAATCAGTAAACTGGGGTGACAAACATCAGGTCTGGAAACTTTACTTTTACATGCTTGAGATTCATTTAAAATGTGTCCTGTGTCAACCAGTCATTTTACTTTAATTAATAAAATTAGACACATTACAAAGCAACATTTTACTTACTTTAATTTTATGTTTTTCATGCTTAGGTGGCTCTGTTTACATAGTAAAGGATGCAACTAACCCACCTTACTTGAATTCCACAAGTGCAGGCTTTTTTTCCAGATCTCAATGGTAAACTCTAAGGGGCAAATGCATCAAGGGTCGAATATCGAGGGTTAATTAACCCTCGATATTCGACTGGGGAATGAAAATCCTTCGATTTCGAATATCGAAGTCGAAGGATTTTGTGCAAATAGTTCGATCGAACGATTGAAGGAATAATCGTTTGATCGAACAATTAAATCCTTCGAATCGAACAATTCAAAGGATTTTAATCCAACGATCGAAGGATTATCCTTCGACCAAAAAAAGTTAGCCAAGCCTATGGGAACCTTCCCCATAGGCTAACATTGAGTTCGGTAGCTTTTAGGTGGCGAATTAGGGGGTTGAATTTTTTTCTTAAAGAGACAGTACTTCGACTATCGAATGGTCGAATAGTCGAACGATTTTTAGTTTGAATCATTCGATTCGAAGTCGTAGTCGAAGGTCGAAGTAGCCCATTCGATGGTCGAAGTAGCCAAAAAAACACTTCGAAAGTCGAAGTTTTTTTTCTTCTATTCCTTCACTCGAACCTAATGAATGGGCCCCTTAAGGTTTCGCCTTACTTACCTATACTTTCCATATTTAGAAGGGGAATATACAGAGATGTATACCTGTCAAGTAGCATTAAAATTCTTTCTACTTACCAGAAAAATGCAATCAGTTTAGTATTGTTTAAAGTATGAATATTAAAATGGTTGGATTTTGCTTCAAATCTTACCACTTTCATGGAACATTCTAAAAACAGTTGTTTGGGGTGGTGTCTAGCCACGCTGCAGGAAGACGTGCATCTAGGTGCTCCCGGGTCCACTGCCAAATTCAGGCACATCTCGCCTCCTGGAGGCACAATAACGAGCCTCACCACTCTGTAAAACACTTAAAAAGCACCGCGCACTCAACCGCTGCAAACTGGGAAGCTGCAGCTGCAACAGAGATAACCAGGGCCTAGCGGCGGACCAAATTCGCGGGCTAGATTTTGGGCCGCATTTGACCGCGAGTGAAGATTGAGCAGGAGAGCCCTGTAATATACCGCCGGTGAGCAGAGCGAGGGTAAGCAGATCCCTCTTCCCTACCACCATCTTCCCCAGAACACCAGGAGGACACGGTGTCACAGGTTCTGGCAGCCATAGCTAACTGCCAAGCTACACTCATGGCTCCCATAGACAAAATCAAAATAGATCTTTCCTTAATTAAGGTATACCTGCAAACATTACGTGAATGTACAGTGGCTGAGAAAAGGCCAAGTAACCTGGAAGATACCTGCAACCCAATAACAGCGTAGATAACTGATTTAATTCACCAACTGCAACAACAAGCAGTTTAACTTGATGACTATGAAAACAGGCAAAGACAGAATAATGTCTTATAGGGCTCCCAGAAGGAGCAGAAGTTAACTCGCCCCCAGACTTTGCTGAATCATGGCTCCGCACCCTGCTCCCAGCAGCAAGCTTTACCTCACTTCATGGTGGAAAGAGCACATAGGGTCCCGGGCAGAGCAAGACCCCCAGTTGCCCCACCAAGACCATTCTTGATCTGGCTACTTCACTATAGAGAAAGAGACATAGCCCTACAAGAGGCCCAGAAAGATGGCCGCCTGGAACATAATGGTGCAGTAATTTCCCTATACCCAGACTAATCCACACAACTTCAAAAGCAGCGAAAGTGCTTTATAGCAGTCAAACGAAAGCTGAGAGACCTAAACTTATCATACGCAATGAATAATGAATGTCAACAGATCACACTTTTCATATCACATGAAGAAGCCATGGAGTCTATCAAATCCAGACCCAGACAAAGCCCCGAGCTTGATCCAGAGACAATACTCCAAAGGGGGATGGAAACCTAAATTGGTACACATTCCACCTGAACACCAGAGTGAAGCTCCAAACTAAGGCTCTACTTGCTCCATATACTGTAGTTTAACAAAAAGCCCTTAAACATCCTCGCTCTATCGTAGCCAGCCACACTGACTAGCTTAAACAAAATTATGAGTGCTGCAGAACTGTCAGGGGATAGTTAATCTGTATATCCCACCTCCATTTATTGAAACCATTTTACATGATGTTTCTTTGGCTCTTGCACAGTTGCCCCCATCCCCCATATGCATAGGGGAGATTTTTACACATATCTAGACCCATCCATGGATAAGCTTTTCCTCTCATCAACCCCCTTGAAACTGATAGATTGGCTCCAGGCCTTCAATCTAACTGTTTGCTGGAACTGGAAATACCCAAACACACTGTCATATCTTCTCACAAAAGAAAGAGATGTTAAGTTTCTCCCTCGCGCAATATCAGATTATACACCTGTCTATTTATCAATTCAGATACACCCATCATCCCAGAGTAAACAACAGAGACTCTCTCCAATATGGCTTAAAAGCCAAGCAATTATAGAAGACTGTGGCTTTGCAGAACTACTGGACAGAAAATTCAGGCTCGGCAAACCCAAGCACTACCTGGGAGGCCAGCAAAGCAGTATTACGAGGCGCTTTAATAACATCTATCACTAAAGCATGAAACATTACAAAAGAACAATTAGCTACTCTTGAACTTAGTGCAACAGAAGCTGAGAAAGATTTCACAGACATCTAACCACGCAAAAACATGCTAAATTTGTCATAGCCCTTAGACAAGTAGAACTACACAGGCTAAACCTCACCAAGAAACAGCTTTTATACTCCACCAGTAGAGTATTTGCCTTGGGAGACAAAAATGGTAAACCTCTGGCCTTTTTAGCCAAAACAATGGACCAGTCCACAGCTATTCCCAAAATAGTTAATGAACATGGCCTGACCATTTTGGCTCCCTCAGATTTAAAACATATTACGCAGACTTATACACATTCAAAGCTCACTACACTAATGATGAGCTCCACAATTATATAAACAAAATTACCCTCCCACACGTATCCCAACATCAAACTAAATACCTAGACAACCAAATTACACAATTAGAAATAGCAGAGGTGATAATGGCAATCTCTACAGGAAAGTCCCCAGGTCCAGACAGATACGGAATTGAATGGTACAGATTTCACATAAAGCAGCTAGTCCCCAAACTTTTAGACACATTCATGTATGCATATGAAAATGTTTCACTTCCCCCTAATTCTCAGAAGCAACCATCATAGTGTTACCCAAACCAGTTAAAGATAACACCAAGTGTGCATCATATAGACCAATATCCCTCTTAAACTCTGAAATTAAAATCTTAGCCAAAATTTTAGCAAGAAGACTAATTAAAATCATCACCTTGCTGGTACATGAAGACCAATCTGGTTTTATTCCCTCTAACTCAACAGCAATCAACATGCACAGGCTATATTTTAACCTACAAGCAATGCATGACAATGGGGAAACAGGGGTAGTGGTATCCCTAGACACAGCCAAAGCATTCAATTCCATTGAATGGCCATTTCTATGGGAAGTACTAACATAGCTAGGAATTGGCCCAGGTGTTATCAAATGGGTTCGCCTAATGTGCAGTAAACCCACAGCCAAACTTAAAGTAAACGGATGTCCTATCTACCTTATTCAACCTATCCAGAGCAACCAGACAGGGCTGCCCTCTCTCCCCCTTACTATTTGCTTTGGCTATAGAGCCCATGGCCACTTTAATAAGACAAATGCCCAGATTCACGGCCTACTATACAAAGGCGCTGCAGACAATAAGCACTACAATCAACCTTAAAACAGTTGATAGCTTCAAATATCTAGAAATTCTATTACATAAAGACCCAACCAAATGTATTTCTCTCAACATACAACCTCTTATACAACTTATGAAAAACACACTAGCAAAATTATCCACCCTACCTTTAACTCAAATTGGCAGAATCAACATTTGCAAGATGGTATTTCTTGCCAAATTCTTATAATTCTTCACCAACTCGCCCTGCTATAGACCAAAATCAATTTTGCAAATAATAGACTGCACACAAGCGGAATTTATGTGGGCCCAAAAAACTCCAACAGTAGCTAGAACAACACTGCACGCACCTACAGCGCAACTAGGCCTAGTAATGCCCAACTACAAATCATACTACCTTCAGAAGCAATGCAAACAATCCTCCATGCCTCTAACTGGAAAACATTTGACACTGAAAATCCAGCTTCTCTGTTGGAAGCCCTAAACTTTGGCTCAATTGAATCACTACATCATGCTCTCCACAGGCCCAAGAAATCCCTACCCATCTTAATTCCATTATCTACTAATAAAGATAACTCTCTCTCACCAGAAATGCCCATATGACATGATGCTTCCTTTAGCAACTTTGAAAAATTTGTAGGAGGGGACTTCTGGGCAAGAGTGGGAGTCAAGCAACGCCAACATATTACCCAAGTGGGTATCTTAAAAACACTAGATCAGTTCCAACAATCCCCGGAGCTGTCAGATCTGTCTGTGTATAGCTACATACAAATGCAGCATTTATATCACTCATAATCAATCATAATACTCCACCCAAAATACAACAAACAGTAGAGACTATAACACACTCACCAGGGAAACATAAGCTAGTGTATAAAACATACATGTACCTTGCATCTCAAAAATATGACCCTAGACCCAGGGTCAAACTTAAGTGGGATGGTAGCGGAGTTCACTTAGAACCTGATGATTGGGAAGAGATAGAGTACAGTCTCTATCTCCCTCTAATAAGCACAAGAGGCAGGCTTATTAAATTTAATATTGTACACTAGACGTACACCAAAAAGACTACAACGTATGGGTCGGGTAGAGCATTCCAGATTCGCTGCAATTCACCAGATGCAGACTTCATTCATCTCATATGATTGGGAAGAGATAGAGGACAGCCTCTATCTCCCTCTAATAAGCACAAGAGACAGGCTCATTCAATGTCGGACTGGCCCACCGGGATACCAGGAAAACTCCCGGTGGGCCAAGGTGTCAGTGGGCCCTCATGCTGCTAATCATTTGGACTATTTCATGGCTATTCCCTATTTCTATTAGAACAAAGAGGCTAAATAGCAGGAATAATAGATTATAGTATGTAAAGAAAACAGAATAGGAGAATAGGGGTTGATTGAGGAGATAATAGTACTGAGAGTGGGCCCCTGGTCTAATGTTTTATGGTGGGCCCGTGGTCTAAGGTTTTTGGGTGGGCCCCTGGTGTCCCAGTCCAACACTCGGCTCATTCAATTTAAAATTGTACACCAAACGTATACCAAAAAATGACAATTTATGGGTCGCCTAGAGCATTCCAGATGTCCTCGCTGCAATTCACCAGATGCAGATGTCATACATCTCATATGGTATTGTTCCAATATACAGAATTTCTGGAAAAAAATAATTCATTTTTTAGCCAACAAACTTACTTTACCGCAAATATTGAACCCAACTACCTGCCTACTGGGCATAACAGACACCCTGGTACCTAGAACCCAATCCAGATTATTGATGAGAATTCTCTTGTTCTATGCCAGGAAAACAATAGCCCTACACTGGATTGGACCAACACTTCCTACCCTTAAAAAAAATGGATTAAAATGATAAGCTACCAGATGGAAATTTACAAACTAACTTGTATTGCCAGAGGCTGCCCACATAAATTTAAAAAAAATAGGGACTCCTTGGCTGGAATCACCCGCAACAACGGTCCAATAATTCTATTTAAGAACAGTCCAACATATCGTCTCCATGTCTACCTCCCCTTCTTCCTTCTTACTATACCTTGCTTCTATATTTTGTTTATTAATGAAACTTAATAAAAAGTTACTATTAACAAAAAAAGACAGTTGGTTACTGGATTCTGACCTACCCAACACTTTTTACTTTTTCAAAAAATGTTTTTTATTTGTGCATGTAAAGCAAAGAAAGTAGACAAACTGAGCTTGTATGTTGAGGAGAGCATGTAATAAAGAAAGAACTTCAGAAAAAACACATTTTTATTCAAAGCAAAGCCAAAAGGATGGACGGAACTCCGTTCGAGGAGGTAGCAAGTTTTATTGCAGGCTCCTACAAGGATCAAAAGCCCTACGCGTTTCGGGATACAATCCCTTATCATAGGCATACATCCAAATAAATACAGACACATTATATACAAAAAGGGCATAGTGACCCCTGCTGGCTTCAACATAGTACTACAGTTAAAAACAAAATTTTAATCCTCATAATAAAACCAACATACAGAGGTAAAAACCTCAATTCTATCTTAAAATAACATGCTGTTAGTTAAAAAGATTCCTGTGCCCATGTTACTGCGTGTGTGTTCTTTAGCTCCTGGTTTTTTAATCCTAATCTATAAATATATAAACACTCATCTGTGATTAGATTATATGAGTCAATAAATTAAGCATTGGTAAATTTAGATTATTATTGAATATACTGTTTCAAATATATAAATATATAGATAAATCAGAAAATGTACATATATTCAAATAATCAACAAAAAGAGAGAGAGAGAGAGAGAGAGAGAGAGAGAGAGAGAGAGAGAGAGAGAGAGAGAGGGAATGAGAAAATCTGAAAAAATGAATGAAGAAATAAAGAAATGTGGAGAAACAAAGGGAGTTGAAAGGTAAAGGGTGGTATGTTCACAAGATCAAGTCAGTATAAATAAGATATATCATGTCTAGCATTCAGTCCCTTAGGTATTCTTGTCTCCAATTTAAGGATCCAGAATGCCTCTCTTAAATTTAAAGATCGCACCTTGTCCCCACCCTTAAGGGGAGTCTTATTGTGTTCTATAACTTTGACTAATAGATCTTGTACTCCTTTTTTGGAACATAAAGCAAAATGCTTACCAATTGGGGACCCCTAATCTTGTTTGTCTATCGCTCGTATATGTTCCAGTATCCTCTCCTTTAAGCTACGGGTAGTACGACCAACATACTGTTCACAATTGTTACATTCTAATAGGTACACCACCCCTTAAGTGTTATAATTGTAATAACTAAAATTACGGTACTCCCTTCCTGTGACACTGGATTTAAAGCTAGGACCGACAGAGATAACCCTACACGTTTTACATGTGGTTGCTCCACACCTATAGCTCCCTTTCAAGGATAGCCAATTGTCCCTCTGTCTATTCTTCACAGAGGATGGTGTAAAAGAGGATTTTTATTCAAAGGTCACATTTATTTGAAGGAATATTTTGGTTTCTCTGTAACCAAGTACATGTGTTGTACATGTTTCTTTAAGAGTTTTAGAATTAAGAAATATAACATTTATGTGATTAACAACATAACATTTGAAGTGATATGGTGATCTTAAAGTAGATACTGCAAGCTTTTTCATGAAGTCTTATATATACTTTTATAACTTAGTTTATACGTTTTTCTCTGAAGGTACATTGATTAGTATGTTCTTCAAAATAGGGGGTTATGGCTTGTTATTCATAGCTGGTGGTTGTCATGACAGGTATGGGATCCGATATCCAGAAAAACTTGTTATCCAGAAAGCTTCAAATTACAGGAAGGCCATCTCCCATAGGGACCATTTCAGGTTTCAGTAGCAAGGCCGTTGAGTAATAGCCTCCCCTATGCCTTGCACTGGGCACTCAATGACCGAGTTAGAACAGGAATAAGCCCAGGTAAAGAGTACAAGGTGCCGAAAAGTTTGTTAGCACTTAAGTGGTAGCCAAAGTGGAGAATCAGATAGGGTTAAAAAAAATCATAGCAAAAACTCCACAGACTGACGGCACTTCTGGTAAGTTTATTGGGAAAAAAAACTGCTGTAGATCACCAAACGCATTTGGGATTGTATCTCTTAATCATAGGCTGAAAAAAATCATAAACTGAGTCAGACATGGGTCAGAATCAAGTGAAAATTCAAAGAAAGAGTCAGGAACATGGTAATAATCAAAAATCAGGAATCAAATTTCAGAATGCTCAGTGCTCAGAAGATGAACACCTTGCACTGGATTGAGAGCCTTGGTGTCTATTAACGCACTGTGCAGACACGTTGGAACATGAGCACAATGCGTCAAAGCGTGCACATGTAGACATAATCATATTTAAGTGCACACCAGAACTTGAGGAACTGCGCAAATTGGCGCCCATGTGAGGATGGCCCAGACCAGTGTGGAAGATGCAAGAGGACTGACAGGCCAATTTATCACAGGTCAGATTTTAGTAGTCTTAATTCTAAAACTAGGAATGTTGTGAGCTTAAAAATATCAGAATGAAAAAAAAAAGTACTAAAAATGACACTGAACGATGTGCATGATGACAATGTCCAGACATATTGAAGGAGGCTGAGAAAATGGCAACTGGGACAAAAAGGATGAACAACCTGAGACCGAAAGATGCTGCCCAGAAACCTGTCAGCATCATGGCCAGAAGTTTTTCCAGGTATTGTAGGACATTTTCTCTGTCTATGTGTGATCTTGATATCTTTGACATGAAGCTATAACTAGTAAGTGAAAACTTTATTGTAACACTCCTATTTATTGCATGGACTTTGAGGGTTTAAGTTCTAAATATAAATGGATTGATTATTTAGAACATGCAGAAGGCTCAACGGCACTTATGTAGGCACTCAACAGCTCACTTACATATACATATCAATCACAAAACATACAAAACTGTATAAATGGATACTGTAATTTTGGTTCTTGAAGCATATCCAACGTTAATTGCTGTTCAGGTACCAACTACCTTAAGAGACTTATTGAGAATACAAACCGCAAATGGCACTGTAAAATCAAGCAGCTTTTTAATCTACAGCTATAGAAACTATAGATGAACTTTAGGTTGCTGACACACAAGTTCCAGCTACACATATTATACATTTTTACTGACTGTTATATTGGGGTGAAGAAATGTATAATCGTTAGGGGTGCCAAGGAACTATTCTACCAGTGCTGCATCTCTATCTTCAACTTCCTTGAGCTTGCTCTATGACAACAAGCCAGGTGCACATGCACAGTAGAGAAAGGAGTCAGCTTTACCTTCAAAGTTTGGCTTTACACTTTGGAATGTGCAGAATACAAAATGACTGAGCAGTTGCTAGGTCTTACTGTAAAGTAAGTTTATTGAATAAAAAAGGTCTTTCTTTTTTTTAATTTGCAGAATCTACAGTGGGGCTCAATTACCAACACTAATCTAACTGAACCTAGTAATTAAACCACAAAAAATATTCATAAGTTTGCTTTGATTTGTCTATCCCTAGTGATAAACTAAGTTTTTTGCAACAAAATCCATATACTTTAATTGACTTTAATTGATTTAATAGACTTTAATTGATGAAAAAAATTGTCGTGCAATTTGTCACGCATCAAAAAAAATTTAATTTGGCCAAATTTTCACAATTTTGCAAATTTTCTGTGAAGCAGGTCAGATTCGCCAATCACTATCTACTGCAGGTAGAATATAAAGCCCCATAATTCCAAGTCAGCATGTTGTCACCATTACTTATGTTTTTTTTTTTTGTTGTTAATTTTGGTTTTATTAGTAAATGTGCTCTGTTCCGGTACAATATCACTTATCGAGAACAAAGCTTATATGAGCAGATATCCATTTCATTGTGACTGTTACAGTAGCCAATATATATTATGATAATCCACTTATATACTGAATAAATATATTGCAAATGGAAATAAAATGCTGAAATGCATGACTAGTTTTTATTTGCAAAGTGCATTATGAAACAGACATTTATAAGGGAACTGGCATCATGGCATGCATTATTCTTTCAAATATCTGAATACTTTCAAATATTCATTCATATATATTTCCTTTTTTTTTTTTTTTTTTATCTTCCCACCATTATGTGCAGTTCCATATAAAATAGAACACAAAGGTTTTAGGCATTTTAACATGTAAAGACTATTTCGTCAGTAGAGCAACTTAATGTTCTTAAAAGCCTTTGATTTTGACCTCACTCCTCATCTCAGACCTTAAGAAAAATGCAAACATTAGATTGAAAAAATGGAATGCAAACAAAGGTTAAGTGTATATACATAAGCATTCTTTAGACAACACTTAAGTCATAAAATCAGCATTAGATACTTTGATGTTTTATATTTATTGTACAGATATTCCCAGGGATATAGTTAAATCTATAGTTTAAAAAAGATAATGGCTATCAACATGTAGCAGAATTTGCTTATTTATATGTGATCTCTATGATATTGAGGGCAGGATGGCTGGGACCTCATTAAAGATTGTATTCTTTCACTTTTTGCAGTTATGACAGAATTGTTTGCAGAAATATATTTTTAGTGAAATGACATATATGTCTTAACACTATTTTTTATATTTTGGAAATGGGCTAGAGTTGCATAAAGTCATATGGACATTATACAATTTTGAATGTCTGCAGTTTTGGATGCAAATCACAATATGCCACAATGCAGCATTTTTTCCATTATTTGTGTGTCACTGCAAGTGCAAGGAGAAATACGTCTGAAACGCAATCAAAATTGTGTCCAAATATGCCAAAATTCAGGAAATTGTACTTGCAGTATTGTATAATTAACGAGCACTAGAGCAGGGAGCAGTCACTGACCCTTGAAGCAGACACTGCTGTGCTGCTACGTGTATCCTCTCCCGAAGTGTGTACATTCCAGCAAGAAAATCCTCAATCACGGAGCACCAGCAGTGTTAGGTTAGCTTTTGAGGAAGTGGCTTCTGTCCATGAAATGCTTCAAGCGTTAGTTTGTTGTGTGCTCCATTCATGCTCTAAATAAAGCTATGGTTTTAATACCGCTGGTGCTCCATGATTGAGGATTTTCTTGCCAGTATTGTATAAAGTAAGCCTTTTATATGTTTAACCAACATATTTCTGCAATGTGCATGATTAGTGATGGGGAATTTCCCGAAAAATACGCGAAATTCTCTAAACGGCGAAAAAATTGTGGGAAATTTGCTCTGGCTGGTCAAGTCAAGGTGAGTATTTCTAGTACTTTGGAGAGCTGTAGGTTTTGCATTTGTGATTCCTCCATTAAAGTCCATTGAACCCCCTGTGCTGTTCTAAACAGGTTAAAGAGGAAGGTAAATAGCAAGAAGAACATCTTTGCTATGAATAGTAGGGATGCACCGAATCCAGGATTCGGTTCGGGATTCTGCCAGGATTCTGCCTTTTTCAGCAGGATTCGGACAAATCCTTCTGCCCGGCCAAACCTAATCTGAATCCTAATTTACATATGCAAATTAGGGGTGGGGAGGGAAATCACATGACTTTTTGTCAGAAAACAAGGAAGTAAAAAATGTTTCCCCTTCCCACCCCTAATTTGCATATGCAAATCAGGGTTCATATTCGGTTCGGTATTCGGCCGAATCTTACGCAAAGGATTTGGGGGTTAGACCGAATCCTAAATAGTGGATTCGGTGCATCCCTAATGGATAGCCAAGACAAAAAGTGTATTTCCAGTACTAAGGATGTGCTAAGCTACAAAGATCATTGCTTGATATGGACTAGCAGGTTTTATGAAAAGGCAATAACCATAGACCAGCAATGAATCCAGCAATAAAAAAAGCTGATACCTCCTTATGCATCAAACGGGGTGATCCCAAGATTTATTCCATGGTGCTCTCAACACTGTTCACAACAGTGTTGAGAGCACAATGGAATAAAGCTTGGGATCACCCCGTTTGATGCATAAGGAGGTATCAGCTTTTTTTATTGCTGGATGCATAAGGAGGTATCGGCTTTTTTTATTGCTCTATGAAAAGGCATGCATTCCAAAAAGATGTAGAACTGGACACCATGCTACACCTCAGTACCTCATTGTAAAGAACCGTTTGTGAATATTTAATGGAACTTCATTTGTTCTAATCTGAATAAATACAGGAAGGACATACTACTAGCATATAAAGCATTAGAAATGTGATCCTATTATATATTTATACATAGTTATCATTTACAGTCATATGAAAAAGTTTGGGAACCCCTCTCAGCCTGCAAAATAATTGACTCCACTTTCAACAAAAAAGATAATAGTGGTATGTCTTTCATTTCCCAGGAATATATGAGTACTGGGGTGTTTTCTGAACAAATATTTTTAGTAAAGCAGTATTCAGTTGTATGAAATTAAATCAAATGTGAAAAACTGGTTGTGCAAAAATTTGGCAATTTTGCTAATTTAAATGCTTGTAACTGCTCAATACTGTTTACTGACAATACCAAATTGGTTGGTTTAGCTCATTAAGCTTTGCATTTCATAGGCAGGTGTGTCCAATCATGAGAAAAAGGTATTTAAGGTGGCCAATTGCAAGCTGTGCTTCTGTTTGACTGTCATCTGAAGATTGACAGCAACAGATTCTCAAAGCAACTCTCAAAAGATCTAAAAACAAAGATTGTTCTGTATCATGGTTTAGGGGAAGGCTACAAAAAGCTATCGCAGAGGTTTAAACTGTCAGTTTCAACTGTAAGGAATGAAATCAGGAAATGGAAGGCCACAGACACAGTTGCTGTAAAACCCAGGTTTGGCAGGCCAATAAAAATACAGGAGCTGCATATGTGGAGGATTGTGAGAATGGTTACAGACAACCCAAAGATCACCTCCAAAGACCTGAGGGAACATCTTGCTGCAGATGGTGTATCTGTACATCGTTCTACAATTCAGCACAATTTGATCAAAGAACATTTGTATGGCAGGGTGATGAGAAAGAAGCCCTTTCTGCACCCAGGTCAAAAACAGAGTCGCTTGTTGTATGCAAATTTAGACAACTGTTCACTGACAAAGTGCTTTGGACTGATGAGACAAAATGTAGTTATTTGGTGATAACAAAAAGTGCATGGCGGAAGAAGAACACCACATTCCAAGAAAAACACCTGCTACCTACTGTCAAATTTGGGGGAGGTTCCATCATGCTGTGGGGCTGTGTGACTAGTTTAGGGACTGGGGCCCTTGTTAAAGTTGAGGGTCGGATGAATTCAACCCAATATCAACAAATTCTTCAGGATAATGTTCAAGCATCAACAAGGTTGAAGTTATGCAGGGGTAAGATATTCCCAACAAGACAATGATCATAAACACACTTCAAAATCTACAAAGGCATTCATGCAGAGGGAGAAGTACAATATTCTGGAATGGCCATCACAACTTGATTATCATGGAAAATCTTTGGGATGATTTAAAGCAGTCTGTCCATGCTCGGACAACCATCAAATTTAACTGAACTGGAGAGATTTTGTATGGACGAATGGTCAAAAATACTGCCATCCAGAATCCAGACACTCATCAAATTTGCAAAAGTAGGCTTAACTACGTATTGATGTAATATCTCTGTTGGGGTGCCAACATTTATGCACCAGTCTAATTGTGTTATGATGCATATTGCAATTTTTTTGTTAATCCAATAAACTTTGTCACTGCTGAAATACTACATGGCATGTTATATATTAAAAGAAAGTTTCTACTTTGAAAGCTCAGCCAATGATAAACAAATTTCCAAAGAATTAAGAGGGGTTCCGAAACTTTTTCATATGACTGTGTACTGTGTACAAGACTGCAAAGGGGTTGCAAACATGCAGTTTTTCAAAACCCACAGACAGGAACACGCTACTACATTATAAGAGTCACCATCCAAAACACCTACTTAATTCATTGCCGAAATATCAGATGTTACATGTGATTCACATAGATTGACACAGAGAAAAGATCATGGAACTTACATTTAATGGGTAAAATTTTTTTGGAAAGGGGCTACCCACAGAAATTGATTCAGGACATCATAGAATGGGCAGAACAAATAGACCCCACAAAGGAAAAAAGAATGAGAGAAAAGGAGAAAGGTAGCCAATATTGATGTATTATATAAGTCTGTACAACCCAAACAGTGAGAAAATAAAGCAAATTGTCCTTAAACACTGGGATATAGTGCGCACAGACGAACAGATAGAAAAAAAGTCCCTAAGAGACCAAAATTTAGTTATTCAAGGGCAAAGAATTTGAAGGACCAGTTAAGCCCCTCAGACCCGGTGAATAAATACATGAAAGATAAACAGAAACACTTTTTGAGACCACATCCTGGAGTATACAGATGCAAGGGATACGTAATGTGTAATATTACATATTAGGTACTCATTTTACACACCCATACACTGGGAAAAAATATAAAATCAAGCACAGATTAACATGTGAGACGATGAATGGGGTATATATCATCAAATGCCCGTGCAGACTTTTATATTGTGGAAAAACAGCTAGACAGCTGAAGGAAAGGATAGGGATGCACAGGGCGAGCATTCAAGCAGCACTTGATCCGGATAGGAAGGTCATAAATGAGGGCAATAAAAAGAAACAGGATATAGCTCAGCAACAATTAGCTAAACACTGGGCTGAGTGTAAGCATAATGCATCAGCGTTTAGATGCATGCCCATTGATGTAATTGAGCCACGATGCAGAGGTGGGGATACTGATACAGAATTGATAAAAAGAGAGGCCTTCTGGATCCACGAGCTGCAGTGTGTGGCACCCAAGGGGCTGAATGGACAGGTTGCATATAATTGCTTCTTAATATAAATGATATAAATAATGAGGGCATTGTCTTTTCTAGAGTAAGTTAATCCTAAAAAAGATAGCAAACTGAATGTAAGTTATAGATACAATGTATAAGTTTATAATTAAATACAGATTGTTCAAAGTACTAAGATGCGTTACAAATTTTGTTGGGATAGTGTAACATCTTAACATTGTGTACATGTTTGTAATTATATTTTACAGGATGGAATGTACATGGACTTTTGAGAATACATTTTTTTAATGGCACGATGGAGACACCTACTGGTGACACAGTAATAGCACCTTTTAACAACGTTTTAATGAAGCTGTTTTAAGCAACATGCACTGATTAATTGGATGATTGAAATTCAAATGTGGAGAAAGTCTATTGGCTCAGATGCACTAGCACTGTGATGTCACTTTAGAGTTTTTTGTATCGTTAACACTATTTATAGCTTGTTTTGCACATTGGATGTTATCCTTGATAAAGGTCCTAACAAGGACCGAAACATTGGACACTGATATGTGTATTTAAATAAAATTTGGAGAATTTTCACAAAAAGTGAAAAAGGTCCCAACAGGGTCCGAAACATGCAACAATAAAATAATTGATTCTTATAACAGGGAGTGCTGGTCTGAGAACAATTGGTACATATATATATATATATATATATATATATATATATATATATATATATATATATATATATATATATATATATATATATATATATATATATATATATATATATATATATTTGTTAAAAAAACAAAAGATGGGCATCAGCAGTTGCAGTATAAGTGATTAGGGGAAAACATGCACAAAACAACAATATGCAAATAATTATGGGCTGCACAAGCTTATAAAAACGCCATTATAATTTGGGCTATATGACTGGAATATAGGTGGCGTTGATAATCAAATTTTAAGGAAAGGTAATTTCACTTTTTGCATTTCAGTTAAATCAATGTGCCAAAGAGACACTTATGAAAAGGATTAGTAAAAAAGTTAAAATGTATTAAGTTATAAGTCCTATAATGACTTGTGTAATTTGTTTCTTTTGACAGCACCAGACTACCTGAAGTGCGATTTCAATATAAACTGTTTAAAGAAGATTTTCTCTGTAAGCCGTTTCTGTTTAAAACCTTGACAGGAGGGATTTTCCAGGGTGAGAATGTAAGTGACCCAAAGGGTAACTTCTGCTGCTGTTCAGTAAGTGATTAGTGTGTAACCTACTGTATGCCCTGTGGGAGTAAGAAATCAATTTGTATAACCCTGGGCAGAAATGCAAGAGCAGTAAGGGACACAAGAGAGTTGTTTATTCTTGCTATACAACTAAGGACTCAATTGCCTTACAATCTGTGCACTCAGGAGGCTCACTGATGCAACCATGCTTCCACCATGATACCTGAAAACATCCATTAAAAAGAGCTTAGTGCAGTATTAATAAAGGTCTATATTTTTTTAATAAGCTGTCCCAACACATAATTTATGTAATTAATTAAACTTCATCTAAAATCGGGCTAAACCCATTAAATCTACAAAATTCATATGATAAGAAAATTGTAGCTTAAAGGACCTTTGTAAAAAGAAGTGATGTCTACACTTGGTTTCTTCTACACCATTTTGCAAGGATCTACAAAAGTCTTTAAACTGCTTTTTACATGGTTATGCCTGACATTCAAATGGCTTTATACATAGGCCCTTGGATCTTGGTCTCTGTATTTTTTGTTAAATTTACTGATACAAACATCTTAGCATATAAATGCGTTTTTCTACTATCCATATTGCCAGAGGATAAACTGGCTAATATTGTCATGTTCTTTGAAGAACAAGCTAAAAAAATACATAAATGTAAATGTACAACTATATTTGCATATGGACAGAAACATTATAGCATTAGAAAGCAAATGATTTATGAAGCTACATGGTGCAGAAACCCAAAGGGCAGCCTACCCTTACCATAATGTTGTAAATTGTTCAACAGGAGAAAATATTTTAATTGTGTGTTATGTTACTAACACAATTTTGTATAGTATTTACATAGGGACTGCATAGATTATTTTAAATGCTAGTAAGTAAACAGTTATATATATTAAAGTTTTCCAACAGATATTATTAAAGTAGTACATGTACAGTATGGGACTTGTTATCCAGAATGCTCAGGACCTGGAATTTTCTGGATAAGAGATATTTCTGAAAATTGGACCATCATACTAACATTGAATAAACCCAATAGGGTTTTTTTTTCTTCAATAAGGATTTTAATCATATTCTAGTTTGGCTGAAGTACAAGGTACTCTATTATTATTACACAGAAAAAGGAAATCAATTTTAAAGTTCTGAATTATATGCTTAAAATGGACTCTATGGTAGATGGCCATCCCATAATTCAGAGCTTTCGACATAGCTAGTTCTTGGATAGTAGATACTATACCTGTACTATAAAAATGGTTGAGATTATAAGATTATTTTAAACATCTAAGCATCTGCTTTTTTGATCAGATAAAGGAACATATATTCATTTATGTTAGAAGTGTCCAATAGTGATCAAAATATGGACAGAAACATTCCTATCAGCATCTCAGATATTTAACACACAGCTTCCTCCAGATATGGAAACTGCTCTACTCTGTCTTTCCTCTAGGAAACTTACTAAATTACAGAAACTGCTATCTCAGCTTTTAGCAGCAACTAGATGGACAATAGTGTTTGACTGGCTATCCCCATCCTTGACAATATCCCAAATGAATTCAGAGTGGATCATATACATTCAATGTCCTATCTTTCTGCATCACTATGTGAATCTTAAGAGTCTCACAAACATATATGGGACCCAACAATATCAGCAATCCAAGTATCAACAATATGTTAAATACTTAGATTTGTGTCCAAGTCTGATACTTTTCTCTGAACATATGTTTGATTACAGTGTTGGGAAGACACTTATCTTTCATTTTTATAACAGCAAGATTGATGAATTTGAGGTGGTAAGTAGGATTCTCCCTAGTAAATAGGGATGAGCAAAATATTTTGCCCCCAAAAAAAGAGACTGTACGGCAAAATTCTAGCACGGATGCATTAAACATTTTGCCGCTGGTGAAAACCTAAACATTAATGCAAAACAGTACTGCAAAAAAGTTTCCTCTTTTTTGAATACTAAAAAACAATCTTCTTTTTAGTCTTCCTTCTAATCCTCAATTTAAGTTTAAATGTATCATGCATAAAAATTCCTTCTGATCTTAAACCAAATATTGGATAACAGTTGTAGGATTGATCCCCTTAGACCCAAAACCTTAAGGAACATGTAGAACCTACATGTTTAACTTATAAGGGTTTGTTCAAATGTGGAGCAACAAGATATATTACTTGTGGACATGTCCAATGCTCTAACCCACAGTTTTTAGGGGTTCTCATTCTGGTTCAAACTTATGTTTACTTATAAGCTTTTTGTTGAATATCTTTAAACTTTTGTCTTCTGAAAAATGTTCATTGTTTTATCTTACTCTGCAAATGCACCACCTAAGCAATGCATTTCCCAAAATTCTACACAATAGATATATTAAAAATAGACAATACACTAACTGCTGTATCTTTATGTCTGCTTGAAAGCCAGACTTCACTGAAACATAGCAATTACATGATTTCCTAAACATCTTTCTTGCATTCTTTGTATCATAGTTTCTGCAAAATTAAATTAAGAGATAGCTAGAAAGGGAGAGTAAAGTTTGCTACCTCTAATTACCATATTTATCTTTACACTTGCACATAAGAAAAATCACATTTTGTTTGGTTGTTTGTCATTTTTCATGTTGCTGTTTGTATGTTTTGTGACACAGCATGGAATGCTGCTTTAAGAATTTCCCTGCCTTAAACTTTATGGGTAAGATAGAAGAAGTCAATCTAATTGGTGCAGCTTGGCACAAGGTACAGAGAATCCCACAGGGAATCCTGCAATTACTGGAACCATGCGATTTATGGAAAGAATGTATCTGTGCTATGTGGTTCATAATTTTTTTTAAAATGAGATTAGTTAATGAATTCTTTTTTACCTTGTTCTTTTACAATTATTCAGTATGACTTTTGCTAAAAGCAAGCACAAGGAACCAAAAATAATCTTCTTTGAGGCTTACACCAACATTGTAGTTGAAGTGATAGTTTTGTTCAGCAAACTTTTGTTCCATTTCCCCCTGATTTTTCTTAATGCATCTTTTTGTTTTGTTGTGGTCTTTTCATGCCTAGAAGTGTTTTTCCGCCTGTAATTGGTATGGTATGCAAAAAAAGCAAAAGCAAACCTTCATTTATACACATTGCTGCTTTTCATCATTACTATAAGATGTGAGAATATCACCATAAAGGAATTGTTCAGTGTAAATATAAAAACTGGGTAAATATGTGAATAAGAGAGTGAATTGTGTTGTGGGTGGGTGAAAGAGTTAAAATGTTATTTGTGAATTATGTGATGTTAATGAGAGTTTGTATGTGAAACTGTGTTTATGTTTATTAGGAAAAAGGCCAATAGGTGGCAGTAGAGTATCAAAGTTAGAATTAATTTTATTTTTCTACCACTAGAGGGAGTTCCCTGAATAGGTATAAAAGGGTAACCACACCCCCTAGTTAAGGACTTTTATAGGAAGAGGTGAGGTAATGCAAGAGCTTCACTGAAGAGGAGGAACACCGGCCTGGGATCAGGTAGTTAATTAGATAGGAAGTTTCAGTAACAGCTGGCACTTGGTGTCAGAGATAGGGAGAAAGAAAAGGTAGCCTTTTGCCTCAACAAGGAGCGTAGTCGGATTAGTATCCGGGGAATAATTCCCAAGATAGGGTGACAGCGGTGAGATTGTTAGGCAAGAGAGGGTGGAAGTGGAAGACTTCAAGTCAAAGGTTGCTGGTACCCGCCAGAGTGGCCAAGGGGCACTGGTTGAGTGCCGGGTGGTAAAATGTAAATGCTTTCGGAAAAGTATCTACAATAAAATTAATTTGGATTCCACCTCTAAGGATTCTTAAAAAAACATTTGGCCTTATAGCAGTAATCTTTTTGAGTTCTTGAATTCTGCCCTGTCTTGAATGCTTTCTGGTTTATGTTTGTTGCCTTTAGTCTATGCCCTGATCTGGTGGATAATGCAGTGTGGGCCTGCACTATTAAAACTGCTGTGTTTGTTTTAGAAACACTACTATTGTTTATATAAATAAGCTGCTGTGTAATAATAGGGGCAGCTATTCAACGGAGAAAATGCTCAAGTTACACAGCAGATAGCAGATAAGCTCTGTAGAACATAATGTTATCTGTTATCCATTATTTATCCTGCGCCATATAGCCTTTCTTCAATAGGGATGTCGCGGACTGTTCTGAGGCGAACTTGTTCGCGCGAACATCGGCTGTTCGCGTCCGCCGCAAGTTAGGCGTTCGCGTCAAAATCGTTCGACCATTCGACCATTCGGTCGCTAAAATCGAACGATTTTCGTTCGATTCGAACGAAAATCGTTCGATCGAACGATTAAAATCCTTCGATCGTTCGAATCGAACGATTTTCGGATGTTCGAAGTTCGCGAACTGTTCGCATTTTTTGCCGGTGTTCGCGAACACATTATCGGCGGTTCGCTACATCCCTATTCTTCAATTTCTGCCATTGTTACAGCTTGTTTATATGAACTATAGTTGTGTTTCTGAAGCAAACAAATCAGTTTTACTAGTGCAGGGCAACAATTCATGATATTTTCATTACTTTAAAACACTTTCATTTTTTGCTGTTACTGTTCCTTTAACCCCTGGAATTTCCCCATGGTTCGGCCATGCCTTTTTATAACAATTCAGGGTTCCAGAAAACTATTTAGAAGAGTAATTTTGAATTAATAATATAGTAACATTTTTGTATATATTTTCCTTTAATAATTGTTATATAATGGCTTACTTTGTATTACGTGATGTTTTATATGCACTCTCTCTCTGAAACCCAGGAGCGTTGGTAGAAATATGCATATGCAAGCCATTCTTCAAAGCAAAAAGCACAACCAATTATGCAAGAAGCTTAAAATTCAAAACAACATAGAAAGTTTGTTAAAAAAAAAAAAGGAGATTCCAGGCAAACTACTGTAAGGCATTTAAAAGTAACACTTTGCAATGTTATTAACTATGAATTTTATGCTGCAATTCTGCTTGTATTAAATATAATATATAAACATTAACGCATTCATGAAAACAGAAAGAATACTAGAGATTTTTTTATGAAATCTCAGGAGGAAACAATGATATTACTGTATCATAAACTTAAGAGAATGTGAACATCAATAGTGTATGGCCTTTAAGCTATCCTATTGATTTTTCTTTTCATGCTTTAGCACTGATATATATTTCTAAGTATTATCTCAGGGTCACTGTAGACGCTATGTACTCATTACAGTAAAGAAAGTCATTCATATGATGACTTTTGGTAAATCAGGGCACGATATCCTTGATTAAGTGCTGTGACTATTTTTAATGGAAATCCTGAATCCTTTAATGAAATGAAAAAAAAATAAATAATAATACCTAGAAAATTGCAGCTATTCTGGAGCACTTTCCACAATTTGGTATTATTCCACTGAGATGCTTTTAAAGAAGTTTACAGTGTAACGTCAATTTTTATTACCCTGATTTTAAGTTTTCCCTCATTTTACATTGATTTCTTTGTGGCCTAATCAATAGAAAATGCATGTATCTGATTTTACATTTTTCCAAATCCTACACCACTTTTTTTCTGGTCCCCAAAAACAAATGGAAATTGACAAGAAAACAACTGTCAAATCCAAAAATGTAAAAACAGAACAGTTCATAATGAAAACAAACGTGAAACAATAGCAATATTTGCAACAAAAATAAAAATGCAATCATTTGTATCATTCAATCATAAAGTGGCAGTCCAAATCCCTCCATGACATAGTGGTTTAGAAAACAGCTTGCAAGTATAGCAAGCTTAACTCATTTAATTTACAATTAGTAATGCCCATCATGAATCCTCATGCATGGAATGTATAATATTCATAGGTTTTCTGTTATGCATTGATCCTATAAGATCACACATATTTGCTGAACTGAAATCAATCCGTTATTCGGACATTAGAACTCAACAGAAACCGTGACCACTGAAGAGTCCCTGTTCCATAGTGGAAAAACTGCACACTCCATATGCTGCTTGCATGGATACATTGTCAACTACTGAACAAATAAACTGGATATTCATTACAATTTTCATAGATGAGCAATTTTTTAATACAGTAAACAACAAACACAAATCACAAAGTCAGGTAAAAATTAGATAGTCCTATTAAGGCAATATTAATATAACTGTAAAGGTGGCATGGTAGCAGCAAAAAAGTTGAAATTCAAATATTGGACAACAGGTTGCAATGGAAACCCTTGGCAGACATGACTGGAGGAAACAATGTTTTTTTTGTGAATTTTATGAAAGAATATGAGACAGGGCATATTGGTGTCTCAACTGCAAGGATGACCCAATGTACCACAATTTCCATCTAAGCATTAAACTCCCTTGTTGGGGGGGGACACCATTGGTCAGATAGTTACAAAGTTACATAGTTAAATTGGGTTGAAAAAAGACAATCCATCAAGTTCAACCCCTCCAAATGAAAATCCAGCATCCATACACACACCAGTCCATACTTTCACATAAATGATATATACCCATGCCTATACTAACTATAGAGTTTAGTATCACAATAGCCTTTGATATTATGTTTGTCCAAAAAATCATCCAAGCCATTCTAAAAGGCATTAACTGAATCAGCCATCACAACATCACCCGGCAATGCATTCCACAACCTCACTGTCCTGACTGTGAAGAACCCCCTACATTGCTTCAAATAAAAGTTCTTTTCTTCTAGTCTAAAGGGTGGTACGGTGATCCTCTTTATGGGTAAAAAGGTCCCCTTATATTTGTCTATAGTGTCCTCTAATGTATTTGTAAAGTGTAATCATGTCCCCCCGCAAGCACCTTTTTTCCAGAGAAAACAACCTACCCTCATAATTTAAGTCTTCCATCCCTCTAACCAATTTAGTTGCACGTCTCTGCACTCTCTCCAGCTCATTTATATCCCTCTTAAGGACTGGAGTCCAAAACTGCACTGCATACTCCAGATGAGGCCTCACCAGGGACCTATAAAGAGGCATAATTATGCTTTCATCCCTTGAGTTAATGCCCTTTTTATGCAAGACAGAACTTTATTTGCTTTAGTAGCCACAGAATGACACTGTCCAGAATTAGACTTGTTATCTACAAAAAACCCTTAGATGCTTCTCATTTAAGGAAACTCCCAACACACTACCATTTAGTATATAACTTGCATTTATATTATTTTTGCCAAAGTGCATAACCTTGCATTTATCTACATTGAACCTCATTTTCCAGTTTGCTACCCAGTTTTCCAACTTAGACAGATCACTCTGCAAAGTGGCAGCATCCTGCATGGAACTTATAGTTCTGCACAATTTTTTTTTTCCAAATCTCTGTTTATTGAAGTTTTCAAAAGAGAGGGGGGGAAGGGGGATACAGAAAGAAAGAAAGAAGGGGGGGGGAGGACAATAAAAATTCACATTTACACTTCCATAATAATAATAATTACAGGGTTATTAACGAGTCATTTCTCCAGTACAACGAGTCAGTTACAACAATGAAATCCTAGACTGGGAATTGTGAGCACAGTATAGCTATTGGGGAGCATCCTTAGCAGGGTAAGACAAAGGAGATTTTCAGATCAAGTTGTTAAATTCTAACCAAGGTAACCAGGTCATCCTATATCGGTTCAGGGAGTCTTGTACCAACCCAGTGATCTCTTCCAGTTTCCTAGTCTCCTCTACTAAATTGGTCCATTCCCGAGTAGTGGGGGGGTCTAGTGACTTCCAATTCTTGGGGATAAGGGATATAGCTGCCCTTAGTAGGTGTTGAGAGAGGATATCTGGAATTAAACTATTGGATTTCCTGTCTAAGTGAAATAATAATAGAGTGTGGTCATCATGGCCGTATTTAAAGCCTGTAATATTGTAGATAAGGGTACAGATTTGCTCCCAATACTTAGTAATTTTCGGGCAGGAAAACCATATGTGTTTAAACGTCCCTACACCTGTCCCACACCGCCAACACTTATCCGTAGAGGAGGGAAAAATGCTGTGTAGCTTGGCCGGTACATAATACCATCTCGTTATGAGTTTATACTTCATTTCCCTTATCCTAGAAGCTCTAGATGACTTATGTACATTCGTCATTATTTTATATCTAATATTGTCAGGCAGGTTAATATTCAAATCACGTTCCCACTGATCAAAAAACGAGAGACTAATAGACGCTTTATTGTGTTGTAATAATTTGTACGTCTGAGATAAAGGTCTCAAAAATGGGAGCTTAAGTTCCAAAAAGTTTTCCCAGACAGTAGGTTGTAATGGGTGTAGTCTATGATAGTTTTTAAAAAGGAAGTTGTGTAACTGATTATAGCACCAGACGTCTCTTGGGTGGCACCCCCATTTCTTCTGAATGTCACCCAAGGGAACGATTTTCCCATTCTTGTAGAAATCTGAGAGTCTGGTTACCCTATTTCCGGATAAACCCCATCTGTCAAATGCTCTAGGCTCTAGGCTAGGAGGAAAATCAGGGTTGCTTAACAAGGGTTGTAAGGAAGGAAAGGGGCGTACCAACTGATAGATCTTACTGTATTTGTGCCATATCTCCAGGGTAGGCCGAACCGTAGGATGGGAGCAGACATCTTTGGGAGCGGTCCGATTTAGAGACCAAAGTAAATTACCTAACGGTATGTTAGTTGAAGCTTGTTCTATCTGTAGCCAAATTTTGTCTGGTTGGTTCAGGTACCAACAGGAGGTGCGCACCAAGTGAACCGAGATATAATATAGGAAGACATCGGGCATGGCTAGACCACCTCTATCTTTCGGTAAAGTAAGTAAATCCTGTTTGAGTCTTGGTGTTTTATTGTCCCAAATAAACTGGTTAAATAGAGATTTAACTTGCGAGAAAAATGACCTAGGAATCTTAATAGGTAATGTCTGCAATAAATAGAGAATCTGAGGCATGATGGACATCTTGATGGCTTGGACTTTGCCAAACCAAGATAGGCCCAGGGTCTTCCATGAGGTCAATTGAGAAGTCAACTTACTCAGCAATGGGGGGAAATTTGCCTGATAGAGATCGGACAAATTAGCAGTGATCTGTACCCCCAAGTACTTTATTTTCGTCGGGGCCCATTTAAAAGGAAAGTTCTGTGAAATCGTCGACATTACTGAGTCAGATAAATTAATGTTTAGCGCTTCCGATTTACCTAGGTTGACTTTGAAGTTGGATAATTTACCAAATTTAGACAGTAGGGGCATGACATTTGGGAGAGTGAGGATGGGTTTGGTTATGAATAACAGAAGGTCATCAGCAAAGGCTGCTATCTTATGTTCCGAACCACCAACGGTGAGACCTGCTATGTCTCTATTGTGTCTTATGTGGGCAAGGAGAGTCTCCATCACTAAAACGAAGAGTATAGGGGAAAGGGGGCACCCTTGTCTAGTGCCATTTCGAATCAGTATCGGGGGGGACAAAATATTATTAACTCTGACTCTGGCGGTGGGGTCTTGGTACAAAGCTGAAATTCTCCTAATTAAAATCTCTCCTAGTCCAAAGCCCCTCAGAGTCTGATAAAGGAAGTTCCAAGATACTCGGTCGAAGGCCTTTTCGGCGTCGGTCGTCAAAAGCATCGAGGGAATATGATGCTGCTTAGCATAGTGGATCATCGAGATAACTTTATAGGTGTTGTCCTTACCCTCTCTGCCCCGGGTAAAGCCTGCTTGGTCCACATGAATCAGTTGGGGTAAAATATTTTTTAATCTATTAGCAATAATTTTAGCATATATTTTGATATCCACATTAATTAGGGAAATTGGCCGGTAGCTAGCACAATTCAGGGGGTCTTTGCCTTGCTTGGGAATAATCGTAATGTGAGCCTCCTTAGCTTGGTCAGGAAATTGATTATGATCATCAATAGATTGAAAGTAAGTCAACATGTGAGGAGCCAGCGCAGTAGAATAGGTTTTATAATATAAAGAGCTGAAGCCGTCGGGGCCAGGGCACTTATTTGTGGGTAAAGAGTGAATAGTATCCAGAAGTTCTGCTTGGGTGAATGGGTCCTCAAGCTGTTGGTATTGTGATTGGGACAGAGAGGGAAGATTAGCTTCTCTGATAAAGTTATCAATCTCCTGTCTGGACTTGGTGGGCAAAGTGGGGTCATCTAAACCATAGAGATCCTGGTAAAATTGTTGGAAACACTTAGCGATCTGAGGTGTCAAATGGCAAATTGATTGATTTTTATCTTTAATGGCCGGAATAAATGTGCTGGGTTGTAATCTTTTAAGGATAGTGGCGAAATGTTTTGTGCTCTTATCTCCCAGATCATATGTTTTCTGTTTACATTTCAGGTATGCTTTATAAGAGTATTGGTCTAAAAGTGTTTTTAACTGAATTCGTTTCTCCTCTAATAATTTAAAAGTGTTAACCGCTATTGATCGTTTGTGAGCCTGTTCCAAAGAAGCTATGTCTTTCAACAAGTCCCTGACTTTCAATTCTCTGGCTTTCTTAATTCTAGAGCATAAAGCAATCAATTGGCCCCGGAGAACACATTTGTGGGATTCCCACAATATTGCTGGATTGGTGCCAGGTAAGTCATTTTCTTTAAAGTATAATTCTATCATTTTACGAATTGCCTCTTTGTTCTCTTCTCTGAGAAATAAGGAGTTGTTTAATCTCCAGTTGAACTCCGGTTTACAAGAATTAGGAAAAGTAAAAGTTGCTGTGACAGGGGAGTGGTCAGATAAGGTCGCCTGCGAAATAGAAGCTTCTTTACAATACTGAAGCCAGCTGTGGGATACAAACACATAATCTATTCTGGAATAGCACAAGTGGGTTTTTGAGTAATGGGAAAAATCCAGAGTGTGAGGATTCAAGCATCTCCACACATCTGCCAATCTAGCTTCATTGAAGGCCTTCTTAACCTTTTTCAAACCTTTGTAGGGTATATTGCACTTCTTAGTGGATGCGTCAAGTAGAGGATTCAAAGGTAAATTAAGGTCGCCTCCCAAAATAATTACACCCTCAGCAAATCCCATTAAGGTATTCAGAAATTTACAGAAAAATTGGATCTGATCAGAATTGGGGGAGTACACATTTGCAATCGTAACGGTGGCATCTGCAATTTTACCTTTCAGAATCAAATATCTCCCTTCTTGATCTTTCAATTGGTCCTTTAGAACAAAGGGTAAATCTCTATGAATCAACGTCATGACTCCAGTGCTTTTTTTGTTCGGATTATTGCTAGTAGCAATAATTGGAAAGTGCTTAAATTTTAAGTAAGGGAGTTTGCCCTCTTGGAAATGAGTTTCCTGAATTAGAGCAATCTTTGCCTTCAACCTGACGCATTCAGTAATAATCTGTGACCGCTTAACCGGATTGTTTAATCCATTGACATTGTAGCTTATAGTTTTACACTCCATAATGAAACCTTTACAGAATGGTTTGCTAAAATATACCAGGGAAGCCCAGTCATAGAGACCTCTTTCAAGCTAGGACCACTCATTAAAACCCTTGTCCTAGGGAGGGGGAGGGTAGGGAGGGTGAGGTAGAGGAGAAAAAAAAGAAGGGGCAACAAAATCAAGGCCAAGCCAGAGATAGCGAGGAAGGAACTTCCCATCTGGCTAACACAAAAAGTGGCCGTAGCAATGTGGGGGAGAGATTGCCAGCCGAGGGACGGTGGAGCCGGTAGGAGCAAAGAGAGATAACCATGTCTGCACCGGGGGCTGAAATCTGATTCGCCTGGGGAAAACCTGTGCGACATGAATGTCGGGGACATAAACATATGCAAAACAATATAACGTATAACCAAGCAAGAGCAATATTAGAAATACTTTACGTATCCACTGAGCGAGCGATGTCATGAAATAAAGTGTCCAGAAATAACAGTCAAACCAAACTTCGGCTAACCAGGCCAAAAGTGAACTTCAGCAAGGAGCTATACATCTGCTACATCTTGGGACTCACTTGACCCCTCCAACTGGTGAAGCGAATCTGTCCCTAGAGTTCGTAGGTCTTGGGGTTCTCGGAGTGCGTTTGGGAGTACGCTGCGTTGACCAGTGCCCTTGAAGTTCAAAGTCCATGTTTTGCTGTGGGCTGGGTTCAGGCACCCATCCTGGAAGAGGCATCAGTGTAATCTGCAATTTCCGTAGAAATGGAATAGTATCATCAGGTTGTCTGAGAATCGCTTGTCCTCCATCTTTGTTGACTATAAGAGCAAATGGGAAACCCCATCTGTAGGGGATATTTTTTTCCCGTAGGATGTCAGTAATAGGTTTAAGTGACTTTCTTTTCAATAAAGTTGTTCGTGAGACATCTTGAAACAGCTTTATAGTGCATTCAGCAAAAGAAATAGTGGGCAAGTCCTTTGCCTTAAGCAGAATCTCTTCTTTGAGCCTGAAGCTATTAAGACAGCAAAGCACATCTCTAGGGGCATTCAGAGGGGCCGCTTTTGGCTTCTGCACCCTATGTGCTCTTACAATTTCCATTGTGGCATCTGGGTCTTTGCCTAGAATGCTGTTAAATATATGTAGCAGGGCAGGAAAGATTTCATCCGAAGAGACCGTCTCAGGTAGGCCTCTCACCCTGATATTATTCCTCCTCCCTCTATTTTCCATATCTTCCAGCTGCCGCTGGAGATCTGAAATTGTGCGGGCCTGAGTGGAGACTTGGGAGTGGAGAGAGAGGTCATTTTGAACGAGTTTTTGTTGGTTAGATTCCAAATCATCAGTGCGCCTTGCCATGTGTGACATGTCCCTTTTGATATCTTGCAGCTCACCTGTAAGTGACGCAGTCATATTCTGCAACATCTCTTTGATATCCGCTCGGGAGGGGAGGTTAGCAAGGTAAGTGTGGATGTTTACCTCTTCATCTCCTTCCCCCTCACTCTCCGGATCCGAGGAGTCGCGCGCCATTTCTGCAAACTGCTCTCTGTCCGCATTAGCAGGCGCCATCTTGGAAAGTGCGCGATCTGCCTTTTTCCGCACAAACAGCGGTGCAAGTTCTTGTTGGGACAAAGTCTGGCGCCTGGAAGGTGCTTTCTCCTTTTCTGGTTTACTTTTACCGGTTTTCCCCATCTTCAACGGTCGGTTATAGCCCTCTTACAGCGCAGAACATACGGAGCTCTTCACAGACACAGCCGCATCACTCGTTGGCAAGCCACGCCCCCCAGTTCTGCACAATTTAGTATCATCTGCAAAAATAGAAACAGTACTTTTAATGCTCACCTCCAGGTCATTAATAAACAAGTTGAAAAGCAAGGGACCTAGTACAGAGCCCTGCGGTACTCCACTGACAACACTGGTCCAATTAGAAAATGTTCATTTACCACCACTCTTTGTAGTCTATTTTTTTTCTATCCAGGTACAAATACTATGTTCCAGGCCAACATTCCTTAATTTAACCAGTAACCTTTTGTGTGGCATTGTATCAAATGTTTTTGCAAAGTCTAAGTAAATCACATCCACTGCCATCCCAGAATCAAGGTCCTTACTTAACTTCTCATAAAAAGAAATTAAGTTAGTCTGGCAAGATCTATTACGCATAAAGCCATGCTGGAACAAACTCATAGTATTGTGATTTGCTATGAAGTCCAGTATCTTATCCTTTATTAACCCTTCGAAAAGCTTTCCTACTACGGACGTCAGACTAACTGGCCTATAGTTTTGAGGCTGAGAACGGCATCCTTTTTTGAAGAGAGGCACCACATTAACAATTGGCCACTATTCCAGACTTCAATGAATCCTAAAAAAAATAAGTAAAGAGGTTTGGAAATCACAGAGCTAAGTACCCTGGGATGAATACCATCTAGCCCCGGACCTTTGTTAATCTTAACATGTTCTAGTCTCTTTTGAATTTCCTCATGTGTGAACCATGCATCATTAGATGTATTACTAGAATTGGGACTATTAAGAAGGAAACCGTCATTAACTGGTTCCTCATGTGTAGACAGATGAAAAATATGAGCTTTAATTTTTTTTCTTCAACCAGCTGACCCCCCTCTGATAGTAAAGGTCCCACCTCTTCCTGCTTAATTTTTTTACTATTAACATATTTAAAAAATAATTTTGGATTTTTCTTACTATTTGCTGCAATATCCTTTTCCATATCAATTTTAGCTTGCCTTATAGCTTTTTTGCATCATTTATTGGCCTCCTTGTACCTTATAAATGATCTATAAATGTTCTATGTTTAACCCTGTGAAAAGCATTTACCAATTTATATGTTGCAGAGATGCCCTTATACTGTCAAAGTTTGCACGTCTAAAATTTAGTGTTTTAGTTACTTCCTTATAGAATTCCTTCTGCAACTGAATCTCAAAGGAGACATGAGTTCAGTATTATTAGTTATTACAAGGTCCAAAAGTGAGTTATTCCTAGTAGGTTCTTGAACGAGCTGGAATAAAAAGTTGTCATTCAGCATATTTACAAACCTACTAGCTTTTTCTGTCTTAGCAACCCCATTACCCCAGTCAATGTCTGGATAATTGAAGTCACCCATAGCAACAACTTGACCCAGCTGTGAAGCCGCTTGTATCTGCAAGAGTAGCTGGGCTTCATACTCGACACTTATATGAGTTGGTTATAGATAATTGTATCATGATTTCCTCAATAGTATAACCCATAAAATGATGACAACCCCCATTTTTGTCTGCAAGTCTGAGAATTAGAATCGTTGTCAAATCATGTATATTCATGTATAATCATTATATTCTATCTTTAATTAGTTTGAATTTGCTGCTTGCATAGATGCAATGTCAGGGAGCCGGGAGCCCCCTCTGGGGAGTAGTCCGGATCTAGGAGGAAGCCCCTCACGAGGAATCAGGGTCGTGGTATCCAGGGGTAAGGCAAGAGAATAATCAAAGTCCAGGCACAGGTCAAAAGACAGGCAGAATACAAACAAAGTCCAAGGCCAGGCAGGGGGTCAATGGCAGGCAGAGAATCAGCGAAGTCCAGGTCCAGGCAAGGGGTCACAACAAGGAATCAGGCAGATAAGCAGAGGAAACAGCAAGGGAACCCAGGAATACTCAGGGAACAGAATCCTATTTTCGGGCGCCATCTTGGCGCCTCAGGCGTCCTTTTATATTCGAATTTGGCGCCCTTGCGCCAGCGTCAGCGCGCCCACGACCGTCGCGCCGCGCTGACGTCACGGCGTCGGAACCCACGTGGGTTGCCTGGGCGCCGCCATTTTGGATTCTTTGCCGCCGGGAGCGGACGCGACTCCTCGCGCTCCCGGCGGTCTTGACAGTACCCCCCCCTCACGGGGGGCCTCAGGACCACCGGGACTTGGTTTCTGGGGAAACTTGGAGTGGAAGTCTCTTACCAAACGAGGAGCATGCACATCACGGTGTCCCTCCCAAGAGCATTCTTCGGGGCCAAAGCCCTTCCAATGGATGAGGTACTGAAGGGACCCTCTGGAGATTCTGGAATCAAGGATTCTCTCCACCTCGAATTCTTGTTGACCCTCCACAGAGACGGCAGGAGGAGGAGATTGGACATCAGAGAAACGGTTAGAGATGGTGGGCTTCACCAGGGAGACGTGGAACACGTTGGGGATTCTCATCTCTGGTGGGAGTTGAAGTCTGATGGCTACGGGGTTAATTATCTCCAAGATGGGGAACGGACCCAGGAACTTCGGACCCAACTTGGGAGATGGCACCTTCAAGCGAATATTCCTGGAAGAGAGCCAGACACTATCACCCACCTTGTAGGGAGGAGAGGGCCTTCTACGGCGATCCGCAATAGTCTTGTGGACTAGAGCACTCTTCTCCAGATTAGACTTGGTTGCAGCCCAAATAGCAAGCATATGGGCTGCCAGATCATCTGCAGCCGGGACGTCCGACAACACGAAGTCCTGAGGAAAGGCTTGAGGGTGCTGTCCATACACCACCATAAACGGAGACCTTCCTGTGGAGGAATGACATGCATTATTATGAGCAAACTCCGCCCACGGGAGGAGGTCAGACCAATCGTCCTGGCAAAGAGACACGTGGTTCCTCAGGAACTGTTCTAAGGCTTGGTTCACACGTTCAGCTGCCCCATTCGTCTGCGGGTGGTAGGCAGACGAAAATTGAAGTGTTATTCCCAAATCTTTACATAGGGAACGCCAGAACTTGGCGGTAAACTGGGTGCCTCTGTCGGAGACGATCTCCACCGGGAAACCATGCAGGCGGAAGATGTACTTAATAAAGAGTTGGGATAATTCCACCGCAGAGGGTAACTTCTTCAAAGGAATGAAATGGGCCATTTTGCTGAAGCGGTCAATAACAACCCAGATCACAGTATTCCCACCGGAGGGAGGAAGTTCGACAATAAAGTCCATAGAGAGGTGCGTCCATGGACGAGAGGGAACCGGCAAAGGCTGTAACAACCCGCTGGGGCGGGAATGGCTAGGCTTAGAAGTGGCGCAGACATTACAAGCAGCCACAAAGTCCTTTACATCCTTGCGGATATCAGGCCACCAGACTAGGCGCCTCAAGAGTTCAAGGGTCTTGGCCGGACCAGGATGTCCAGCTTGCCTGGAGCAGTGGGTTTGTTGTAGGATGGCCAGGCAAAGTTCTGGAGGGACGAAGGCCATGCCAATCGGAGTATCTTGAGGAGCCAAGGACTGCCCAGCCAGAATCTGGTCGGCAAATTGGGGATACAGAGAGGCAATGATCTTGACTGGTGGAATGATTGGTTCTTGCCTCTCAGGGTCACGGTCCACCGGAGTGAAGCTACGAGACAAGGCGTCGGCCTTCAGATTCTTGGAACCTGGGCGATAGGTCAAAACAAAGTTAAATCGGGAAAAGAAAAGGGCCCACCTGGCTTGCCTGGGATTTAGCCTCTTGAGGGACTGTATAAACTCCAGATTCTTGTGATCTGTGAAAATCTGGACAGGAATTTCAGAGCCCTCCAGGAGGTGACACCATTCTTCAAGGGCAAGCTTGACTGCCAAGAGTTCCCGATTCCCGACATCATAGTTCTGCTCTGCGGATGAGAACTTCTTGGAGAAAAACGCACAGGGGTGCAATTTCCCATCAGTGGAGTGTCTCTGAGACAGGATAGCTCCGGCTCCGACTTCAGAAGCATCAACTTCGATGCAGAAGGGTAGTGCAGGATTGGGATGTCGGAGAACAGGAGCGGAAGTGAAGGCCTCTTTCAAGGACTGAAAAGCTTCTATGGCAGATGGAGGCCACAGGCCGGGTTTACCCCCTTTCCGGATGAGGGCCAGAATAGGTGCAATGCGGGAAGAGAACCCCCGGATGAACTGTCGATAATAATTAGCAAATCCGATGAATCTCTGGATTGCCTTGGTACTCAAAGGGAGAGGCCACTCCTGGATGGCCGACACTTTCACGGGGTCCATCTCAAATCCCTCTGGAGAGATAATGTATCCTAGGAAGGGGATCTTGGATACCTTGAAGACACACTTCTCCAACTTGGCGAAGAGAGAGTTCTTCCTCAGACGAGAGAGTACCTCCTTCACCTGGGAGCGATGACTTTCAAGGTCCTTGGAAAAGATCAGGATGTCGTCCAAGTATACGACTACGAACCTTCCTAGGAGATCTCGGAACACATCATTAACAAACTCCTGGAAGACGGCAGGGGCATTGCATAGGCCGAAGGGCATAACGAGATATTCATAGTGCCCATCCCGAGTGTTGAATGCCGTCTTCCATTCGTCACCCTCCCGGATGCGAATGAGGTTGTAGGCCCCCCGGAGATCCAACTTGGAGAAAATCTTTGCCCCTTTCAGCTGGTCAAAGAGCTCAGCAATCAGGGGCAGGGGGTACCTGTTCTTCACGGTGATCTTATTCAGACCCCGATAGTCTATACAAGGCCGAAGGCCTCCGTCCTTCTTCTCCACAAAGAAGAACCCAGCCCCTGCAGGAGAGGTAGAAGGGCGGATAAACCCCCGCTGGAGATTTTCTTGGATGTACTCCTTCATAGCGGTAGTCTCTGCAGGAGAGAGAGGGTAGGTGCGCCCTCTGGGGGGCATAGCTCCTGGCAGGAGTTCAACCGGACAGTCGTAGGAGCGATGTGGGGGAAGGAACTCTGCAGACTTTTTACAAAACACATCGGAAAATCCCTTGTAAGTGGAGGGCAAAGTCTTTAATTCCGCAGAGGAGACATTCACCTTCTCGAGGGGTTTTGGCGGAAGGCAATGTTGCAGGCAAAATAAACTCCAACGAGAGATCTGCCCAGTGGACCAGTCTATGGTGGGGTTATGCAGACGTAACCACGGAAGACCCAATATTACTGGAGTAGAAGGACAGGGGATGATGAAGAATGAAAGTTTTTCTTGATGCAGCGCCCCAATTTGTACAGATAGTTCCGCCGTGAACTTTGTGACGAATTCAAACTCCAGGGGTTTGTCATCTATGGCGGTAATTTGCAGGGGTGAAGACAATGGAAGCAGGGGAATCTTCATGCGTTCGGCAAAAAAGGCATCCATGAAATTGCCATCCGCTCCGGAGTCGAGGAAGGCCCTTTCGAAGATAGACTTACTTGCCAGGTGAATCTGCAAAGGAAGGAGAAGTCTGCGTGAATTTTCTTGATACTTCTCCTGAGGTCCTCGAGTGATGCCCCCTACATGAGAAACCTGAGACATACCTCGGGGTACAAAACTCTTGGCTTTGGCAGGACAGGCGTTGGCAAAATGGGAATGCCCACCACAGTATAAACAGAGACCTGCCATACGTCTTCGGAGTCTTTCCTGCTCGGAGAGGCGAGTCTTTCCTACTTGCATAGGTTCCTCCAAGGGAGACGTCGACACATGAGTCACAGGAACAGCGGGTGTTTGCAGAATCGGCCTTTGAAAGCGAGGGGCCAACATGGGAGAAAATCGTCTGCTGCGCTCTCTCTCCACCTGGTGCTCTCTGAGACGAGTGTCCACCTTAATGGATAGAGCGATCAGCCCTTCCAGGGTGTCAGGAGTCTCTCTGGAGACGAGATCATCTTTGATGCGGATGGATAGGCCTTGGTAGTATACAGCCTTGTAAGCGTCATCACACCAGGAAGTCTCCGCCATCAGTGTTCGGAATTCTATAGCATACTCATTGACACTGCGGCTTCCCTGCCGGAGCTGCAAGAGACGGGCAGGGGCGTTCGTAACCCGACCTGGAGCATCAAAGACTATACGAAAAGCTTGGAGAAAGTCTTTAACATCAAAAGTCAGCGGGGAATTCTTCTCCCAAAGAGACGTTGCCCACTCCAGTGGCTTGCCTTCCAATCGAGACATCACATACCCCACCTTGGAACGCTCACTTGGAAACTGTGTGGGTTGGAACTCAAATTGAATTTGGCATTGCGTGGCAAATCCCCTGCAGGCTTGTGGGTCCCCACTGAAACGAGGGGGAGGTGGAATGCGAGGCTCACCTGTCGGGTAGCTTGTGTTCGTAGGGGCTGCCGCCATGGGGGGATCTCCAGTAGGTGGAGCAGTGGAGGGCGCAGAAGGCACTTGAGCTAGCAGGACATCGAGTGCTTGCCCAATGCGAACCTGCTGGTTTTCGTAGTCCTCCATGCGGGATGCCAGTCCGCGGAGCGCTCGTCCGACATGAGGTGTGGCTTCCTCAGAAGGATCCATGGCCCGAAAATAATGTCAGGGAGCCGGGAGCCCCCTCTGGGGAGTAGTCCGGATCTAGGAGGAAGCCCCTCACGAGGAATCAGGGTCGTGGTATCCAGGGGTAAGGCAAGAGAATAATCAAAGTCCAGGCACAGGTCAAAAGACAGGCAGAATACAAACAAAGTCCAAGGCCAGGCAGGGGGTCAATGGCAGGCAGAGAATCAGCGAAGTCCAGGTCCAGGCAAGGGGTCACAACAAGGAATCAGGCAGATAAGCAGAGGAAACAGCAAGGGAACCCAGGAATACTCAGGGAACAGAATCCTATTTTCGGGCGCCATCTTGGCGCCTCAGGCGTCCTTTTATATTCGAATTTGGCGCCCTTGCGCCAGCGTCAGCGCGCCCGCGACCGTCGCGCCGCGCTGACGTCACGGCGCCGGAACCCACGTGGGTTGCCTGGGCGCCGCCATTTTGGATTCTTCGCCGCCGGGAGCGGACGCGACTCCTCGCGCTCCCGGCGGTCTTGACATGCAATGACCCAATACCACTAGTGTATGTAACACATAATGGAAGGATTGTTGGAAATCAGTGAAATCTTTTTGCATGAAATAGTGAATTTAGTAAATTTAAAAACATTAATAACAGTGTAATGGGTGTTTGAAGTGGTTGAAGGGGGCAAAAGAATCTTTTTGAAAGGACATCCTGTTCTACAATAGTAAAGGACCTATTACTGAGAATAAAATTTTTTTAAAATGTGCTACAACAATGGCAAAAATTGGCATAAACCATGGCAATATTCTACAATGGCCAAAAACTATTGGACCTGTTCTTTTAAAACAGGCTTATATGGCAGACATGCTATGGGGTTTGAAAATGACTATCATTCTCTGAAATCTGCCCCCTTGTAGCTAAAAACAACTATTTATTGGTAAAAACACTAGCCCTCTCTTGGCAGTATCTAACTTTGGTGTTAAAAGCATACGATTTCCCCTTAGAATTCCTGCATGTACTTAAGGCATTGTATCACACACCTAGAGCCTGCGTCTGCATCTGGGATTCCTTTCGGAAAAATTTGTAATACAAAGGGGTACCCGTCAGGGGTGCCCGCTTTCACCCCTACTGTTCGCCCTGGTTATAGAGCCTCTTGCGATTCATGTCCGTTTACATAAAGATATCTTTGGTCTGCAAATTGGGGACATAATCCATAAGTGTGTGTTATATGCAGACGACATAATGCTGTTACTTACTAAACCAATGACCTCGCTCCCGCACTTATATAAAATTCTTGCTGATTTCGGTTCTATTTCGGGTTTGAAAGTTAACTCACAGAAGTCGGAAGCGTTGAACATTAATCTCCCTGCTCCTGTTCAAAAATTACTAGAACTGAATTTCGAGTTCCAATGGCAGCCCAAGACAATCAAATATTTAAGAATACTGTTAACTTCGGATTACAATACTATTTCTGCTGCTAATTACCCCAAGGTATTTAAGAAAATATTCTCTACGCTTAGGACATGGGAATCCATGAAACTGTCTTGGCTTGGTAAAATTCATGCCTTAAAGATGTCTATCCTTCCACAGTTGCTGTATCTTTTCCGTACGTTACCAGTAAGCCCTCCTATGACAACCTAACTAAACTCCAATCCTCTTGTCAGAAATTTATCTGGGGGGGTAAAAGAGCCAGGATGAAAGCAAGTGTGACTTATAGGAGTAGACGTAGGGGAGGACTTGGGGCCCCAAATTTCCGACTGTATTATATCGCAGCACAATTGGCCCAGATGTCGGAATGGCATGTCACTTCTCACTCTCCTTTTTGGATAGATATAGAACAGTCGCAGGTTGGCAATCTGTTACTTAGCAATCTCATCTGGACCAAAGGGAACGCAAACCTCACACTACCCCCCACTGTGACCCACTCTCTGTCGCTATGGAGGAGTATCCGGTCTCAATACCCGTTATCCTCATATTACCGCCCAGCCCTGTCTATGTTACGAAATTCGGAGTTTCTTCCTGGTCAGGCAGGGTCGACTTTTCAGTGGTGGCATATGAACAATTTGTCTATGATAACCCAACTGACTCTGAATTATAAGTTTATAGATGTTCCCACTTTGACAGCCAAATATCATATGCCTCCCTCCGAGATATTCCGGTATGCCCAGTTGAGACATTATTTCCTTTCCATAATAGGAAATGAATCTCGCTCTTTACCTCCCCCCACTATGTTTGAACAATTGTGCCTCCATTCACTCCCACATAAGGGTGCCATTTCCAGAATCTATGATCAGTTAGCTCATCAACAGCCATTAAAGGACTTACTATACATTAGGCAATGGGAACGGGAGCTTCATGTCACTTTGGAGGAGGATGATTGGTTAGATAGGTTCCTAGATATAACTAAATGTTCCCCCAGTATCTTGATTCAAGAAACTTCTCAAAAGGTTATGTCACGTTGGTACCTGGTCCCTGAGAAAATTTCCGCATGGTATCCTGCTACATCTCCCACCTGTTTTCGGGGATGTGGACAGGTAGGATCTTACCTACATGTCTGGTGGTCCTGTCCCAAAGCAATTAGATATTGGACACGTATTTATACCATGATCACTAGCATCACAGGGCTCACTTTAACTAAGCTTCCTGCAGTGGCGCTGCTTCACGGCAGAATTACAGGATGTAATAAATATGTGAAAAAATTGATATGCCGTATTTTTTCGGCCGCCAAACAAATTATAGCTAAAGCATGGAAAACACCTACTCTTGATATACCTTTGGTTAAGTCCAGATTAGATGGTTACATGGTGATGGAGAAGCTTACCATGCTGGCTAGTGACGAGATGGATACTTTTAATGGGATCTGGGACCCGTGGCTCCGATATAGGGGACTTACTATTTGACTCCAGTCCTGTCGCCCTTTATTAGAAAAAACAGCCCTTGACCTAAATACCACCTTACCTATATCAAGCCTATACAATGTATACCACCACGGCTGTTACTACTTTGAGATGGTTCGCTGTAAGAGTTGAGACTATATTTTGGTTTTTTTTTTCTTCTCTTTCTTTTGTTTTTTTCTCCCTTGCCTTTCTCTTTTTTTTTCTCTCTATCTTTACTGTCCCTTGTTTTCTTTCTTCTTTCCATGGCATGGGAAGTTTCTTAGGGCAATTGTTCCATTATGGCTATGTTGACTTGATATGCTGACTCTGTACTGATGTAATGTGTATCCCTGTTTATACTGCATTTTGTTGGATATTGTCATATTGCCAACTGTCATTTTTTTTTTCTCTTTCCATTGCCTTTTTTTTTTGCTTTCTGTATTTCCTTGAAAATTGAATAAAGATTATTTTCAAAAAAAAAACACTAGCCCTACCATTAAGGAGAACCTTATTAAGATTAAGGGACACAAACTAAGATTTACATTGCTCTAGCTTTTTAGCTAATCTTTAAGGAACCCCTATGGAAGTCCTTTAACGCATGCTGGGTTTTGTGATGAAAAACCTTGGCAATTTTTCTACTCTTCTATGATCAGGTAAATTATGGGATTCCCTTAAAGATTGTTTGATCAGAAAAGTGCAATCAGGCTCTAAATGTTGTTAAAAACCTGGTTCAGACTTACTTATCAATTAGTTAAATCCACCCATGCATATGGTATGCATCAAATGTTGATATAGTACCTTATTTAGTTTGCATAAATCAAATAATTACAAAAGCACAGTAATTATCAGGCTTTGTAAATAACACAATTAAGAGCAGTCATGTTTGAATTTTTTGTTTACACCCAAATCTAACATCTCATCTGACATGGCCTTTTTCTGAAACTGCTGCATGATCCCTTGTCCATAAAATTCCATTAAATACATCTCATAAAGAACTCCCCCAACACAGTCCCATGGAGTGTACAACTAGCATTCATTTTATTTTAACTCAAGTGTATAACCTTGCATATAACACTTACTTAAAGGGGTTGTTCACCTTTAAATTAACATTTAGTGTGATACAGAGACACTGAACACTGACTTCCCCCACTGTTCCTGATAGCAATAAGAGGAAAACAAGTATGTGGGGGAGGGTGTGGCTAGGGTAGGGGTCCGGTGTATGGGGAATGCAGCTGTAGCAGGGGGCCCTGAGACAGAACCCCCAGTGGGCAATTAAATGAGTCTTGCTATCAGCTAATGCTCACACAACCATGCTTGCATATATTCATCATATTGTGATTTGTATATATTAGTAATGACCCAATTTTTTGCCAGGCATAGATTTGCAGCAAAATTCCATATTATGCCTTATGTGAAAAAGAAAAACGCCCATTGACGTTAATGCATTTGGAGGGAGAAAAAATTGTTGTACACATAAAGAATTGTTCCGTGTAAACATTTTTGACGCTTATGGACATCAATGTGTTTTGCAAATTTTCTGCTCATCACTAGCAAATATTCCAGTCCCCTTATAACTTGCTCATAAAGACCACCACTTTGGTAATTATCTCTATTGTCCCGGGTCATGACAGACATCATGAAATGTTAGTAGTCATAAGCTAAGCTTGAGCAGTAAGCTCTATGAGGCATCTTTGCATTTCAAGCAACTGTCTGAGATTGCAGTGCCAATATGGAATCTCTTTAATGGTGTCAGGTAAGTGTGATTTAGTATTTGTAAATGCATTTCTTGGTACATACTAGTCCGTAAGATTTTCATAACCCGTGTATGGTATTGAAGGAAGTCTTTATTTTCCGATTGCGGGATGATTATTGTCCATTTCGTAAAATGTGTGGTAGAATTATCTGCATCTATTGTTGTTCTAATCTGGTTATAGATTTGTGCAGTCGATTTGATTGTATCATGTTTAGGCCATAAAGAGTCTATAGGGTTGCTTTTATCTTTTTCTGTTAATTTAGCCAGTTGTTGTGTGATGAAGTGTGTTAGTTGTATTAGAAAAAATTGATGAGTCTGTAAAAATAGATATTTCTGTGTTAAGTTTTAAATTGGTTGCAGTGTGTTATTATTCATAATCATGTCTCTGATGTTCTGCAAGCCATATGTTTGCCATGTTTTCAATATGAAATTGTTTAAGCCTGGAGTGAAGTTTTTGGAGTTAAGTTTTTGTTGTTGATCCAACTTAGATGTATAACTCTCCTTGAAGGGAGATAAGTTTGCTTTATTACTGATAGAATGCCAGGTTTTATAGATGTAGATACATAGTGGGTTTTCAAGCATTTTTTTTGGGATCTCCTGTATTAGCGTATGTAAAAGTTAGTTAAGTGATGTCCCTTCTGTCACGGTTTCATCTATTGATATTGTAGTGTATATACTCCTGTGGTGAAGCCAATCTGAGAAGGGCTGCTTCATTGTATTCCATTATATTTGGGAGATTGAGTCCACCTTCATGTTTTTGTTGGTGAAGTGTAACAAAACTTATTCTAGAATGTTTTTTATTCCATATAAAAGCTCTTAAAACGTGTTGTAATCTTTTACTATCTTTTGATGAAATGTGATAAAGTAGCATTTGTATTTTATAAAGTAATTTGGGGAGATTACCATTTTTATTAGATGGATTCTTCCTGAGAACATCAGGTTTATCCATTTGCAAGTTTCTTGTTCTATGTGGTCTATGGTGTGTCAGATATTTAATTTATATCTGTCCTTATGGTGTTGTGGGAACTGGATTCTGAGAAATTTAATATGTGTTTTGGCTTTTTTGAACGGGAATGGGTTAGTCCAGTCTGAAGAGGTAGTGTGTTGTAGTCTTAGGGCTTCTAATTTCCCTGGATTGATTTTGAATCCTGCTATGGTACCGAATATGTCTATTTTATGTAGGATGATGGGCAGTTCTGTTTGTGGTTTATTTAAAAACTGCAGAATGTTGTCTGCATACACTATTAGTTTTATCTGCTGGGTACCGAATTGTATACCTCTGAAGGTGTCTTCATTCAGTAGGTGTCTTAATAGGGGATCTAGAGCTATGCTGAAGAGCAATGGTGAAAGGGGGCATCCCTGTCTAGTTCCTCTTTGTATTAGAAATCTGGAGGAGTTTAGTCCGTTTGCTGTAACATGTGTGTAAAATTGTGAGTCAGGGTTCTGAATAGGTTAAGCATTTGTATACCAAAATGCTGGAATTTGAGAAGCCTCTTAATATGTGTATGAGTTATTCTGCCAAAAGCTTTGTCAGTGTCTAGGTTCATTTATATGCCATGATTTCTTTTTTTCAGGTTGCATTGGTATATGGTTGCAATTGCTGTTCGGAGGGCCTGAACTGGGTATTGTCTTTTGAGGAAGCCTACTTGGTGAGTGGTGAGTATTTGTGGGAGAATGGCTTGTAATCTATCTGCCATGATTTTGGTTAGAAGTTTTAAGTCTTGATTTAGTAGGGAGGTCAGTCTATATGAGGATGGAAGGGTCAGATCCTTTCCCTCTTTTGGGATTAGGATGATCTTTGCTTCATTTGCTTTGCCCCATAGGGTGGAACCTTGTAGTACATTGTTGAAAAGTATGGTCAGTATGGGGGTGCTTTCTGACAGGAGGATTTTGTAATATTCTGCACTTAAGCCATCAGGGCCTGGAGATTTCCCATTTTTCAAGTGTTTTATTGCAGATGTTATTTCTTGTTCTGTGATAGTTGCATCTAAAATCTCCCTGTCTTGAACTGAAAGTTTGGGTAGCTGAGCATCCCGTAAGAAAGAGAGACCTTTCTCTGGATGATCCTGATTTTCTTCATAGAATTGTTTGAAATATGTTTCTAACTCTTTTACTATGTTTTCTGTATCTCGTGCCCATCGAAATGTTGTGGTCTGGAGTTTAGTTAATTAAGGTAGTCATTTTCCTGGTTTAATTCCCCATCTGTAAAATGTATTTTTCATATGGGACATCCTATATTGTTCACTGTTATTTAATAAAGTATTAATCGATTTTTTTTCTGTCCATGTATTTTATTCTGTCCTCTGAATTTGTGAGTTTGAAGGCTTTAAAATGTTTTGTAAGCTCTTTTTGTAAGAATGTGTATTTGTCTTTGAAGCATTTTTTTTTGTTTCATTAAATAGGCTGTTATATGGCCTCTCAAGACAGGCTTGGATGCTGCCCATAGTAGATATTGGCCATCTCAATGTTGCATATTGTCATGTTGGTAATTTGCATATTGTTGTTTAAGATACAATTCGTTTGAGAGACAATTTGTTTCAAGGTTAATGTTATTGGTGCGTGATCGGTTATGTCTATATCTATCTATTGTGGGTGTCATTATATTAGTTGGGATTCAGCTAGAAAAAAAGTAACCAAGTCTTGAGTGTGTTTTATGTACTCCTGAGTAGAAGGTATAGTCCTTAGTATCAGGTTGCATAAATCTATATGTGTCTTGTAGGTGTAAAAACTCACAGAGTTTCGTGCGATTCGTCCATTAGGGTATATAGATGTGGCATCCGATCTGTTCATGAAGCGGTCCCATACTGTGTTCATATCTCCTCTTATTAGGTTTGTGGGCCCCCATGAGTCAATTTTTTGCATTAATTCTGTAAAGAAAAGATTAGTATCATCATTTTTTGCATATACAGTAAAATTCTCTATTTATCTACAGTCTGGCTAGTTGATGTGAACTCGCTAAACTTTCTACGGATCATATTTTATATATCATTGTACCTTTATATCTACAATTAAGTACCAACCATTCTTTGTCTTTATATGTTTTGGTTACTGAACCATTTAGCGATTTATTTAGTAGAATTGCCACACCTCTAGATTTGGTGGTGTAAGATGCTGCTATTTGTTCCTGTACCTAAATGTTTCTTAGTATTGTTTTATCAGTGTTACGCCAGTATGTCTCTTGTAAGAGGATGATGTGGGCATTTTCTCTTTTTTTGTCTTTTTATTGGGGTATTTAGTCCATTTACATTACATGAAAGTAGTTTAAGGTTTTTGGGTTGTTTGTTTTGAGGTAATTTTGCTATAGGTTCATCCATTATGGCATTATTAACCTATTCCCTTTTTGGGGATTACATGGGTGAATTTTTGTAATTGCGGGATGAGTATTCTGTCGAACAGATGTCATCCCGTGGCATCTTTCACTATATAAGTGGTGGTAGAGGTACCATGTTAAATGATCTATATGGATTTCTGGTTTGGTTACTTGACAAGTTAAAACTAATATAACTATGTACAAAAAAAAAAAAAGGGTTTCCTTTGTGTAGTAATGGGAATCATTCATTCAAACACAACCTCACAGGTTATCGAAAATTCTAAAATAAGTTGTCATGACAAACTAGACATTACACTGAATATTCTAATAAAGTATTTCAATAAAGTATTTCAATAAACGGGTCTCGTGATAAGAAAAGGAGGGAAAAATAGTTATACATGTAATAAAACAGTAAAGTTAAGCATTCTATTGTCATGTCACAAAGTTTTGTGGTTTATCAGTGATCAGTATCAATGATCCGTAGAAAGTTTAGCGAGTTCACATCAACTAGCCAGACTGTAGATAAATAGAGAATTTTAGTTATTGGTCCATGATCCATAGGTGCTCTCCCATCAAAGTCAATAAAAGTTAGTCTCATTTGTAAATACAATGTGGTTTACGATTCTTGTGAAGAGGCAAGTCCTGCTAAAGTTAGTTCTGATAGACTCTGTTTGAGGTTTTCAGGTGTTGAGTTCCTTAGGCGGTTTCCCCAATCGAGTGGTGTTCATGAAATAGATTATGCTTCACTTTAGCTATTTATAAGGATTTGTCGACATCTTCATGTTTGTGATCTGGATTCTATGTAGCTGGATGCTTGTTTGTGGTCTTCAAAGATATGTATCTTGTTGGTTTCTTTTTCAATTATTTTCAGTTTTGCTGGGAACAATAAAGAGAATTTATATCCTGAGTTCTAGAGCATTTTGCATATAGGTGCAAATTCTCTTCGTTTTGCTGTCACTGATGATGAGTAATCCTGCAAAAGTAAAATTGAGTGTCCATCATAGTTAAGATTCCCTATCATTCTGTATGCGTCTAGTAGTCTGGTTTTATCAGTAAAGTTCAGGAGCTTGAATATGACTTGTCTTGGACGTTGTGCTTCTTAAGTGGGTGGTGGTCCAATTCTGTGGAACCTTTCTACCAGAAAAGGGAGATTTTGTTCATTTATGTTGGTTATGGGCTTTGGGTAGCCATTCATGAATGAGTTTTTCCAGGTCTTTAGTTTTGACTGATTTGGGAATTCCCACTAATCCCACTAAGATTGTTTCTCCTACTTCTCTCTTAGTCTTCCACCTTGTCTGACAGGATAGAGATTTATTTTTGTTGAAGGTCGATGGTAGATTGTGCTGTAGTCAAATCGTTTTCCAACGTAGATATTCCAACTTCGGCTTGAGTCAGGCTTTGGGACTAATTGGTCATCTGCTATAGAATTTCAGAGACCGATTCTTTGATGCTGGTCAATTTTTGGTCTAGCAGGGAACCCAAAATGTGGACCATGTCATCTATTTGTGAAGTAGAGGAGTCAGTTTGGATTCCCATCTCTGAATCACTTTCTGTCTGAGTGGTTTCTTGTGTTTGTTTTTTGTCTTTTACTTTGGTTTGTGTTCTTCTTGATGACCTGTTAGTAGATTGTCCCAGAAATGTTTCCATATCGTAGTAGAAATATGAAGCGTGACCTGTTTGAAGTAATTTTCTTTCAGTTGAACATATTTCCAATGAGAATTTCTCTTTTGGTTTCCTTTACTTCATTTGAAAAGGTTGTGGGGTTGTGTGTTGTTTTTCTTTCCTTATTTACATTGAATTTGATAAAGGGTTACAGAGTCTGGCTATGTATAAGCTTAGTTGTTGTTTTCATTGAGCAGATTATCAGGTGGTTGTTGGTTTATAGTGAGCATATTGGAGGTCTGTAGTTGAAAATATTGTGCTCAGTTAGGTGAGGTTCATGACAACCTTTGGTGCCCTCAGCAGTGGTTGTTATTAAAGCTTCTGTTAGTACCATGTTTTTTTATTCTAGGCTGGTATTTTTATATGACTGTCATTTGTATAGGCCATGTGCCAGTGAAGCCCTTATGGTGCAGAGTATACAGAGCAGAGCAGACTGGGTCTGTGGTTTCATGTAGCGTGTATCACTATTCACAGACCACCTTCCCATGACCAGGTTAATTGACAGCACCTCCATTAGTTTTGAGTAAATACAGTATGTCCCCACTAAGTGGCTATGTTGTTTATCATGAACTCTGGGGCGTGGGTGGGGTGAGGTGGACAGTAGTGAGTTTCCTTTTAGGTTAAGGTTTCATTAAGCAGACTGAATTGCAGTCAATTTGATTTTTCTGAGCTTTACTTCTGTGGCCAAGTGGTAAATGCTTTGCCCTGATAATGGTTATAGGCCCACTGTATCTGCTGTGCCCATCTATAGTGAGTGCGCAGATGAAATTATAATTAGCCAGTCCGGGTACGTGGACAATGCCACCTTCCCGTGACCGTGGTACTTAGCTGTATGCATTTTCACCACTTGTGCGTGTTGTTAGGATCGGGTGCGTGGGTGGATCAGGTTAAAACAGGTTGGGTCCGCAACCCAGAATCTGTATGTGCTCAGAGCCAGGCCATGCTGGGCAGGCGCCCTAGGCAGGCCCGGCAGTCGCATCGCCTATTTAGTGTGCGTGCATGCGAAAATTTCCGCTCGCGTGCGCATATGCGAATTTGCGCTCGCGTAAAGCGCATAAAGCGCGAACAGTACGTAGAGTCGGCCAGAGAAGGGAACCGGACTGGGGGTAGGCGACAGAGGAGGTACGTGCCTGGCGCCCTCCCAGCTTTGCGCCCTAGGCTGTGCCTACTCTGCCTACCCCTAGTTCCGGCCCTGTATGTGCTGGTTTCCGGGGTCGCAAAAAGAGGGAGAGTCGGGAGTTTGTGAGTCCCAGTTTACCCTCAGATATTCTACTGGTGTGTGTGCTTGGTTTGGTGCTAATCTGTGCAGGATTTTGTTGGTTTTTCCACAAGAAAGCTAGAGCTTGTAGCGGAGCTCTGCTAAAATGCGAGCATCGTCTTTTGCACGCCCCCCCCAGAAGTCCTCTCTCTGTGGTTTGGATCAATAATGGAATTGAAAAACGTTGTGAATTAATTGAATGTAATGGAAACTCCAGCCAGGTTTATGCTAAAATATGGTGTTGATATGGTGTGAAACCTACAGATAGAAACAGCATAGTACATTACCATAGCAATCACCCCATACACTTGTTAGATTCATTGCCTAAGTCTCAAATGCTTAGGGTGGTCCTAATCGATAGTGATATGCGAAAAATAGACGAGGATTTGGCAACCATGTCTAAAAAAATTTTTAGAAAGGGGATACCCCCCAAGGTGATACAGCAGGTAAGAGAGTGGGCCTTAGGGCTGTATCAAGAAGAAATGCTGTTTGAACAAAATGGATTTCAGTGCAGAAATTAGATGTGTTATATAAGCCAGTATGGGGTGTCATCAAGTCACATATGGCAGTGTGTAAAAATACATTGGCCAATAGTACTTAGCGATGATAGTTTACACAAAAAACTACCCCAAAACCCTAAATTCAGTTATAAGAGGGGTAGAAACTTGAAGGAGAGCTTGAGTCCTTCAGATCCTGTTGATAAATATGCTAAACCCCAGATACAGCATTTTCTAACCCAGCACCCTGGTGTATATAAATGCAACGGATGTGTTACACGCAGCAGTCTGACTCTACGTTCAAACATCACACACCCAAGCACAGGCAAAAAATATGCGATTAAACAGAGGATGACGTGCACTACCACTATGGTCGCATTATCATTAAAGAGATCCTGTCATCGGAAAACATGTTTTTTTAAAAACGCATCAGTTAGTAGTGCTACTCCAGCAGAATTCTGCATTGAAATCCAATTCTCATAAGAGCAAACAGATTTTTTATATTCAATTTTGAAATCTGACATGGGGCTAGACATTTTGTCAATTTCCCAGCTGCCCCCAGTCATGTGACTTTGTTACAAAGTTATGATCATTTGGGGTTTACCTTGACGTGGTATGGTGGCTTATCAATTTTATGATCATAACTTTGTAACAAAATAACCCCTTTTTTGGGAACATATGCAATAGCATTTATTATACTTTATATATATATATATATATATATATATATATATATATATATATATATATATATATATATATATATATACTTTAAAGCCTTTAGAGTGCTCCCACAACCCCCCTGTTTTGATAATATATATATATATATATATATATATATATATATATATATATATATATATATATATATATAACTTCCATGTTGCCAGCACTCTTGATAAAAAGGTTTACATGCCTGGGTGCAGTGTCCAACATATTTATCCAAACCAAAATGCAATAAGGTCCGCACTCTCAGGACTTCTTAAAAGGAAAAAATTATTTATTGTAGAAGTTACAGACTGACGTTTCAGCCTGGTCCCAGGCCTTTCTCAAAGTGAGAAAGGCCTGGGACCAGGCCGAAACGTCAGTCTGTAACGTCTACAATAAATAATTTTTTCCTTTTAAGAAGTCCTGAGAGTGCGGACCTTATTGCATTTTGGTATATATATATATATGCAAATATACAAGGCAATTTTGTGTATTGTTTATTTAAAATGCAGTGTGATGGTAAGGTGAGCCATAGCTTTTAAGACTTGGTTTTTAAGACATGGGGGTTATCTAATAAAAGGCACTAAGTTTGCCCAGGGGCAGTAACCTATAGCAAGGTAGCATTTACTCGTCACCTGTTTAAAAGCAAACATCTTGGTTGCTATGGTTTAACATATGGGGGGATAGTTTGAGGGCTCTACTTATGAGAGGTACTTTATGTTTGGATAATTGCAAGAAAATATTTCAGCAGCACACCGTTTTTTGGTGAAATAAAGTGTACTTTTATTTGTACGTCAAGCGAATCGATGTTTTGAGCTTATACAGCCCTTTTATCAAGCTTGATAAAGGGCTGCATAGGTTCGAAACGTTGCTTAGCTTGAGGCACGAATAAAAGTACACTTTATTTCACCAAACTCGGAGTGCTGCTGAAATATTTTCTTGCATATGGATTAGACATGGGCAGACATGGACAGCACCCGACGCTACAAAAAGTGGTGAGTGTTTGTGTAATTTTGGCTAATTGTTCTTAATTGTTCTTATCCTGGATTCAGTTTTTACTGTTTTTACGGTGGCATGGGTTTGGTCTTCAAACCACATGCATCTGACCAAATATATAAGGGCCTTTCACTATATAATTCATATGAACTAAGATATAGTAGCATTCTAACACAACCTATCTGCAACTTTCTTCATTTTCCCCTTTTGCAGAATGCAAATATTTAAATTCCTCCTTTTTATTTTATATTCCCTTCATTATTTTCTCTTTCTCTTTGCTGGCCCTGGAGCATCAACTAGGTGTCAAGGTGAGCTTTTGCAACCATGTAGAAACTCAAGTAACAGCAGAAAATAAACAGGATAGGGTCAACAAGGAGAAACAAGCAACGAAGAGTAGAAAATACAAAACATTTGAACCATTAACATCTATATGCTTCTTGGTCACCAGAGCCAGTGACCCTGACAACCAGCAGTTTCAGTTGCAGGCTTTAAACAGGCAGAACAGGAATGGCAATAATTCAGAAACCATACAAAAGAAACAATAAATACTTAACAGTTACTAAGGCAGTAGTTATACATAAAAAGTACCAAACTCTAAATCACTCAAATACACAAAAAAAGTACAACCACATACATGATTCATAATTAAGCAAGAAAATGCTTTAGCCATTCATTGCTTGACTTCAACGGTATGTAGTTGTGTATGCCCTCAGTTGTTTGTAAAATATAATTCACAATTCATCCCACACATATCGATAAATTATTAACTAAATATCCATACAGCCTAAAGTTATACTACAGCATTTATCACAACCTCTATTACAAATGCATCCATAAATCAAAACCACAAGGAAAAAAGAAGGTAACAATATACAAAAAAGGGAAGAAGCCATTAATCTCTTGACTATAGCTATACATATCTATGTTCATTCTCCGTATTTGATACAGGATCATTCAAAATTTGACTATTATGAATTGATAAGCATCAAAATTCATACATAGTAAATGAATACACATGTTCCAATTTATGTTGTTGGTTTACATTAACATATTTCAGTTTGATCATCAATCTTTTTCTATTTCTTTCAAAAGCAAAAAACCTTCAGGTTTTAGACTGCTGCACATAATGTACATAAAATAAAAGTTCACAAACATATTTTACAATTTTCTGATTTAGTCTTTATTATTTTGGGAAGTATTGTAAAGGACTGGTATAAAGGCAGTAAGCCCATGCCTAGAATGAATATCGGCTGCCAGTAATTCACAGTTAGCACAACATTTCTAGATATCATAGTAATAAAGAAATTAAGCAGTGGAGGTGCAGTATGTACAGCAGTAGTGCAGTAAATTAGCAGCAGAGTTGCAGTTTAAAAACAGACCAGGAAAATTAACTCAAATATTTTTGACAAACAGATTCTCAGGTTTACAGAATTTGATTGCTATTCTTAGATCATAAAGGAAACCCACACAGGTTTGGACTGTGTAAACAATGGCACCATACTCATGCAGATGTTAAGATGAAGGAGACAAAATAGAGGCAGACAAGAGGTCTACAAAGCTAAGTGGAGTATGCAGAGGTAAGCAAGAAAGTTCACAGAAAAAAGGTAGGGAACAAAGGTAAAAGCCAGAAACCTAATAAAGTATAGAAAGGAGATGGCACAAATGACCCATAAGAAGCTGAAATATATTATAAGCAGATAAGCAGTGAGAGTGATAAGAGTAGTCAGTATACTGAGCTATTTGGAGCTCAAAAAAGAACAGAGACACAAAAGCTTGGAGGATAAGTTAAGAAAAAGGTGTACTCACACATGTACACCAGCTCATGTTTTAACTATGATGAGAAGTATTTGTTGTGGTATGTATGCCCTTTGATGGAAGCTCTCAAAGATGATTCTGTTCTACAACTTTCAATGCATTCAGGTTTGGTACTAGTGTCTAGAATGCAAGGATTCTCAGGTACCAGCGAGAAATAGAAAATAATGATAATCAGACAATCAAAGCAGTATTATAAACTGCAATGTTTAAATGAAATAAGTATGAAATCATTTTGGCAATTTTTTTTAAAGATCCCCCACCTGGCACACACAATTTGCCTATAAGAGTGCACTCACATTGAGAGACAGGGATTCATTTAAATAGCACTTTTCTTTTGTGGGACTCAAAGCACTTAAAGCAAGCACTTAAAGCAAGCAAGGCAGCTATTATAAGTACACATAAGGGCCTATTTCTTATGCTGTGCAAAATGAATTTCGTGTAAAAGCTGTGTAAAATAAATGGAGAAATCATCAAGTTGTGTTTTATTTTCTGCCACGTGAACACCAGATTTTCTCCTGTTATTTTACTCTTCAGACTTTTGTAAGTAATTTCTGGAAAATGTTGCTCAAAGAAAAAATGCAAAAAAAAATTACACTATTTTTACACTATTTTTTACACAGCGATCTGTGGCAAACTTTTACACCACATAATTCATCTGCCCCTAAGTATGCTGGGACGCTAGGAGATTAAATTACCTGCCCAGACTTACAAAGAGTTTTCACAAGGTACAGTTGTGTTCAAAATAATGCAGTGTGTTTAAAAAAGTGACTTAAGTTTAACATCCTTATAATAGTTTTTTTTATATACACACAAATGTATTGGGTACACTGCACATTATATTCCAAATCAAACATTAAGAAATATTTTCAAATTTGTGTTATTCCTTTTCAGAAAGTGAAGATGAGGGAATATTAGATAGTTCCAAAAAATTGTGTGCATTCTTCTTTAGAAACTCTAACATTCACTGTTTAAACTGAAAAATGTTTCATGATGTAATATTCATTTGAATCACTAATATTTAGAGGTATAACCACTGTTTCTGAAAACTGCTTCACATTTGTGTTGGATGGAATTGACCAACTTCTGGCACCTGTTACATTCCACCATTCTTCTGCATTTCTTGATTTTTAATTTTTTTATGTCATTCCACAAGCTTTGTATAGGATTAAGGTCCGTAGGTTGGGCTGGTCTCTCCATAACATCAATCTTGTTGGTCTAGAACCAATATTTTGCCCATTTACTGATGTGTTTGGGGGTCGTTTTCTTGTTGAAACACCCATTTCTAGGGCATTTCCTCTTCGGCATATGGCAACATGGCCTCCTGTTATTTTGATGTATTGAAACTGATCCATGATCCCTGGAATGCGATAAATAGGTCCGACACCATAGTATGAAAAACATGCCCATATCTTGATGCTTGCGCCACCATGCTTCACTGTCTTCACAGTGTACTGCGGCTTGATTTCAGTGTTTGGGGGTTGTCTGACAAACTGTCTCTGGCCCTAGACCCAACAACAATCCTGCTTTCCACAGAATGTTGAGCCATTTTCTTAAGGCCAGTCAATGTGTTCTTTGGCAAATTGTAATTTCTTCAACACGTCAGTTGGACTTTGCGAGGGCTTCTTGCCAATAGCTTGGCTTCACATACTGTAGGTGTCTTCTAATTGTAACATTATTCACAGGTAACTTTAGATCTTTTTTAATCTTCCTGGAGTTGATAATTGGCTTAAGGCCCCCATACACGGGCCGATAAAAGCTGCCAACAGACCGAGTTGACCCGTGTGTGGCACCATCTGGCGGGCGTCCCCGATCAATATCTGGCTGAAAGTTGAGCAGATGCCGATCGGGCAGGTTAAAAAATCCTGTTGGATCGCGGCCACATCTTTTTGTTGATGCAGTCACGCGATCAGACCACCGTTTGGTCTCCGATCTGATCATTGGGCCCTAACGGCAGGGCCACGATCAGATCAGCCCGATATCACCTACTTCTCCCTGTGTATGGCCATCTTTAGTCTTTGTCATTTTGGCTATTGTTCTTTCCATTTGAATGGCAGTTTTCCATTTTCTTCTGCATATTTCAGATTTTGGTTAACGTTTTGACGCATTTTAGATAAATCAAATTTGGACTATTCTCTAGTCAAAGTACACATATAAAATAGAAAAAAGTTCAATTTTTTCCATTCAAAAATTCACCTCGACCTTTGATAAATCTGCCCCTTAGTCTTATCAGCTATTATTCATCTGGCCATATGCGTTACTTTCTTATATAATACACAAAAGCCATGAATATACTGTAAATTATATCTTTATAAAAGACTTTATTCATTTTATAAATGCAAGCACTAAGTTAATTCACTGCTCATTATAATGGGCTCTTACACGTGTGTTTTTCATGCATTTGACACATGTTTGTGACACAGAATTAAGAATGCCTAAACACTGTAGCTAATTTATTGCATTATATTCTGCCTGGTTGTACTCATAAGCATGCAGAGTTGTGTTTTATTTAATTAGTGGTTCACTATGTTTTTTTTATTTTTTTATTTTACACTCATTTTCTTTCCCTTGACACATGTTCACAAACCAATAAAAAAAAAAGGATTGTTTGGAACTGACAAAAACACACTTATCTGAAGTTAGAAAACACATATACATTACATGCAATATATGTATTTTTACACATTTAGCACTCTTTTCTAAACAAATAAAAAAACTGCCATCATGTATAAGAGCCATTGATTAAAGCAGCTTGTCCTTAGGTGCTCTGAATCCTTATGCCTTTCTTTTGGTTCCTGATTCCTGCCTCCAACCCTGGACCTTTCACCAATATTAATGTCCTGGTGTTTGCTTAATGATTCTGTGATTCTTTATCTGGTTCCAACCCAGTCTGTCTGACTATATCTAGTTCTGTTCTTACCTTCTCCTTCCCTGAGTTCTATATTTGCCTCCCTTGCTTGGCCATGTGGGAGTTTCTGGATGCTCATGCAGCAGGAAGTGGTGGCACCTGAGTATCTGAGTACCTTGCTCAAAGCCAAAAAGTGTCTGGTACAGACAGAAGAGCATGCTTAGACTAGAATCCAGTTACTTCCCTTGAATGTGGGAAAAATATGTTTCTTGTAGGGGAGTGCATGAAAAAAAGACACTGCAAGGAAACACAAATACTTGTCTGTTGGAGCCTAAATACCTATGCTACAGTGGGGATTTTTGTACCATTACATTTCAGCTCTGCTTCTTACTCTTAAATATTAGATACATACTTAAACTTCAAGGAGAGACACCATCTGATCATGATTGGAGAATGGCATGTTTTATCTTTTGAAAGGTAATTGTTTAATAACCTTGTGATATTATCCATGACCTAGAAGTTAGACACTACTACCACTGACATTGCTAACAAAAAGTATTGATGCTTTCTGGTGGTATCAGCATTTAGAGTGCTTCACCACACATTTGTAGAAGTCAATTTACAGATGTCATTAAGTATTAGTTGAAAATTGTCAGGTAAATAAAGTCAATGAAAGAAAAAGAGCATTAGACAAGATTGAAAACAAGAGATTTGTGTAAACCGTTGGTGGTAATTGAAGACAAATGCTGTTCTGGAATTTAGTTTTTATTCATTTTTCAAAAGTAGACAACCTAATTTTTTCAATGTCAGTCAAATCACAGTAGAAACATTTGTTCTTATGACAAAATGACAACAAAATAGCATACATGTCAAAGTTTACCAAAGAAAAAAAAAGACTTTGTTTTTAAACACACATTTTAAAATAGTCCAAAGAATATTACAAGCATTGTAACTTCAAAAAATAATCTTTGCTTAATTGTGCCTAGTATTAGGAAATAAGAATTCAAGGCATAGGACCTGATTTATTATTATAAATAATGATTATTTACTATTACATTATATTTTTTTATGAACAGTACTAACATGTAACACACACAACAATATAACAATAGCTGCACTAAGCACTTTTAAGAACAGAAAATGAATAGCGGTTATTAATGACTGCAAGTGAGTTGAGCAAAGTGCTATTTCAATATTTTTCAATTTCTCATATTTTTTCCCATAATGCAGAGTTTTTTTTTTTTAGAATAATATTTTTATTGGTTTTTCAAAGGTTTCAGAAAGACAGTGTTTGTTCATGGCAATTAAGTCAATCTTAACAGAGTAGGCATGACAGCAATGATACAGACGTTATAAATCACTAGTGGTGTAGTATACATCTGCAGTCCCAGACAAGGGTGGACAGACCACGTTAAAGGTTTCCATCTGTTGCTTGATCCGTGGAGTAATAGGAGAAGTTTAAAAGTGTCTACCAACTGCCCATTAAAGGAGACTCATGCCGTAGTGGCCTGTGTGCCATGAACAATAAAACACAGATGAAAGGAACAAATTAGATAGGGGGGAGAGAAAAAAAAAAAAAAAAGGAGAGGGGGGCAAAGTAGTTGGCATGAGAGGGGGGAAATCACATCAAAATAAATGAAGCGAGGGGTTACGAGGATAAGAAGAAAGAAGGGGTTTGGCATGCCTGACCGGGAAACTCCAGACGTTGCTGTCAGATGTGGGGGAGCCAGTATCCGATACGGTAGTGAACACACCTGTATGTAGTCTTGCTCTCTCGTGAGCTGCAGTCTCCCCACAGCGTCCCTGCATCTACACCATACAATATGGGGGGTGTGATTGGGTGGGAGAAGAGCCGACTGTATTGACTGATAGCGGCAAAAAGTTGAATATAGTTACACGGGACATAAAAGCCTATAGAAATCTGAGTTCAGGAATTCAATCCAATGGAACCATCTTTTAGTGTAATTCTGGTAGTCAGAAGCAGAGTCCATTTTTAACTCCTCAAATCTCTGAATCTCCTTGATTTTCTGAAACCAATCGCTCACAGTTGGGCTAGAGGTCTGTCTCCACTTGATCGGGATTAGTAATTTGGCCGTGTCGAGCAGAACGGGGATTAGTGATTTCCTATAGGCCTTAACTGAGATGTGTGTGTCGTGTAAGAGAGCAGTCAATGGGTTGTCCTCTATAGTTATATCGGTAATTTTTTGAATTACTTGGCGTATCGTACACCAAAATGGAGCAATGACAGGGCAATTGTAAAATATGTGGGTTAGGGTGCCTGGGTGCTGTCCACACCTCCAGCATAGAGGGGAAACACCACTATATATTTTGTTTAATTTGGTGGGATATCTGTACCATTTTGTAAGAAGTTTGTAATTAAGCTCTTGAATCTTAGCGCTGTGGGAAGATTGATGTGACAATTGCATGATTTTGGACCATTGTTTGTGCGTGATGTCCGAACCTATTTCTTTTTGCCATCTAGCTTTGAGGGAAGGCAGGGGGTTAGGTTTGAGGTCCATGATTTGAGCGTAAATCAAGGAGATTGCTCTCCGCGGGGGGTTGTGCTGTGCCCAGGTAAGGAGGAAATACGGAGTGAATGAAATGCCTTATCTGTCGATATCGGAATCTGTCCAGATCCGTGGGGATACTTTCAACCAACAGATCTTCAATGTCCTTTAGTCTATGGTGGTCGTAGAAAGAAGTGGCACCGGCGTGCAGCCTAAGGTCCCAGTTTTTATAATTTCTGAGGTCTTGGCCTGGGGGGAACGCAGGGTTCCCAAATATGGGGAGCAGGGGAGTAGGAGAGTTGATCCATTTCCCTGATTTTGAAAGAGAGTCCCAAGTATCTAGGGTGTGCTTAAGTTTGGAGTCTGTTTTATCTGAGAAGACTCTATTCTGCGGGTTTAACCAGGGAGCTGCATGGAGTGGAGTATCAAGTGATTCCTGCTCAATGTGTATCCAGAGTTTAGTCTGACTATGAAAGGACCAATCTAGGCATCTTGATATTATGGTAGCTTGATGGTAACTCCTCCAGTCCGGTAAACCGAGGCCCCCCTTCAATTTAGCGGCGTTTAGAGTAGTCCTGGCGATTCGAGAGTTTTTGCCTGCCCAGATATACCGCTTCGTAAGTAAATGCATAGTTTGGAAGAGACCTTTGGGAGGGGAGTATGGGATAGTTTGCGATATGTACAGAAAGCGGGGGAGGATGTTCATCTTTAACGTATTGATGCGCCCTGTCCATGAGAGTGTCTTGGAGGTCCAGTCTCCTAAGTCCGTTTGCATCGCCTTTAGAAAGTCTTTATAATTTCTACTAACCGTCTGTTGTGTGTCGGGGAATATCTTCAAGCCTAAGTATGTCAAAAAGGAACTGGACGTTTTGATTGGGAAGGAACTCATAATGTTCGTGAAATCCTCCTGTGGGATCGAGATATTTAGGGCAACAGATTTGGTAAGATTTATTTTAAAGTTACTAACCCGATTAAAGTCATCTAATTCTTTCAATAGGTTAGGGAGTGAGATTCTGGGATTAGTTACAAAAAATAAGAGATCATCGGCATAGGCCGCTATTTTATGCTCCTTGGGGCCTATTTTGATTCCGCTGATATTGGGGTTATTCCGGAGCTTGTTCAGAAAGCTCTCTACCGAGAGAATGAATAAGAGGGGGGAGAGAGGGCAGCCCTGACGTGTCCCATTCATGATATTGAAAGATTGCGAGAATTCTCCGTTGATGCGAAGTTTTGCTGTGGGTGAAGTGTAAAGGGTGGAAATCCAAGTTTGCATCTGGGGGCCTAGGTTGATGTGTTGTAAGGTGTTTTTTAAAAAGGACCAGTCGACCCTGTCGAACGCCTTCTCGGCGTCCGTGGATAACAGCATGATCGGGATGGTCTTGGACTTGCAGTACTGGAGAATGCAAAACAGCTTGTTTGTATTATCTCGGGCTTCTCTATGGGGGACGAAGCCTACCTGTTCTGGGTGAATTAAAGAGGTCAGGACTTGATTAAGTCTAGTGGCTAGAACCTTGGCGTAAAGTTTGGTGTCTGCGTTTAGGAGGGAGATGGGTCTGTAACTACCTGGATCCAGGGGGTCCTTACCTTTCTTGTGGATTAGGGTTATGTGTGCTTCCAAAGCTTCTGGTGGAATCTCTTTTTGTGGAGTTATGGAATTTGTGGCGTCTACGAGATAAGGAATGACCAAATTTCCAAGTTCCTTAAAATAGCTTATGGAGAAGCCGTCGGGCCCTGGGGCTTTACCGGTTTTGGTGGTTTTAATTGCCTGCATGAATTCTTCTTTTGTTAAAGGGGAATCTAAAGCTTGTTTCACATCATCAGTAAGCTTTGAGATCTTCGATTGTTGTATGTAAGCTTTCCCGTTGCTGTCTTTGTCCGTCGAATTATTAAGTCTGGAAGCCTGTGAGGGGAGTTGGTATAGGCGTGAATAGTATTGACGAAACACTTCTGCTATTTCGGTGGTAGTGTGTGATATTGTGTCCCTGTTCAGTCTTATTTTGGTGATGTGGTTCCTCAATTGTTTTTTCCTAAGAGCTGCAGCTAGTAAACGGCCGCACTTGTTGCCATGATCAAAGTATAATTTTTTATGTATATCAATCGCTCTGTTCATGTATGAGGAGTATGTGTCTCGTAACTCTTTTCTAGCCTGTGTCAGGGCCTCTAGGGTATGCGTAAATTTTGATTGTTTGTGTTGGCCTTCGAGTGTGTGGATTTTGGTTAATAGTTGTTGAAGCTTAGCTTTACGTTCTCTTTGTTTCCTGGCACCCAGCTGAATTAATTCTCCTCTAATTACACATTTATGCGCCAACCAGAGTGTCCAGGGGTCGGTGTTTTCTCCCTTGTTTTCCTGAAAGTAGTTTTTGAGCTTAACTATTAAATCTTGTTTATCTACATCGTTCCGCAGAAGAGAATCATTCAGTCTCCATATAGAGTTTCTGTGTGAGGGAGTTTTTCGTATGAGAGTGCAAGTAATAGGCGCGTGGTCGGACCAGGTGATAGATTCTATGGTAGCGCTTTTAAGAAGGGGTATGTCAGAGTGTCGTATGAAAATGTAGTCTAGTCTGCTATATGTTTTATGAGGATGGGAATAAAAGGTATAGTCACGCGTGGAAGGGTTGGAAAGACGCCAGGTGTCTATTAAAGTGAGATCCCTCAACTGTCGTCGGAAAGATTCTAGCTTTTTATGGGCAATAGTGGTCTTACCAGAAGAAGCGTCTAGGGTGGGTTCTAGTGCCATATTCAAGTCCCCACCAATGATCAGCATGCCTTCCTCAAATTCTGCCAAGACTTGCAGTGTTTGTGTCAAAGCTGACTGTTGCTCCGTGGGGGGGAGATAAACCGACACTAGAGTGTGTTTGAGTCCATTTATAATCCCCTTAAGCATGATGAATCTACCTGCGTTATCTGATCTCACATCTAGAGTAGTAAAGCCAACTGAATCTGAAACCAAAATCATAACCCCTCTGGTTTTAGTAGAAAGGGGAGTACTGTGAGCGATTGTGGAGAAACCTTTGAACTTGAGGAGGGGTGTTTGCTTTTTCTTAAAGTGGGTCTCTTGTACCAAAATGATGTCTAGCCTAAGCCTTTGTATGTCCCGTGTAAGACTATACCTTTTAATGGGGGAGTTCAGCCCCTTGACGTTGAAGGAGCCGATTCGTAAGTCAGCCATCATTTCTGTGGTGAGGAGTGACGCCGTGTGGAGTGCCGCGTCCCTGAACATGCCATGCATTGGGATTGTAGATCGTAGTGGAGTCCCGGTCAGGATGCCTGAAGAAGGAGGAAGAGGGGGGAAAGAACATAAATTCAACATGTAGAGAAATACAACATTTTGAAAACATTACGGGGGACAAAAGAGACCAAACATAGGATGCGAGTTTTGACCCTCGTCGCATCTTTTGTGAACCCAATGGTCTGAGGGTGGGGGGTAGTGAATGTGACGCTCCTAAAGTGGGGGAGAGACGCTCTCCCAACCAAACCGGATTATATGCTTAAAGCAATAATTAGAGCATTGTTTAGCTAGGGAGCAGGATTGGAATTGAAAATTGGATGAAGTAACTAACCGAAACTTGCCCAGATTAGGCTGAGCCCTTAATTGAACTAAATAGTCTATATATGAACTGGAAGTGGGGATACATTAATGTACCCCGCAAAAGTGGTGGTGTCCCATAATTCACATTACTCCCTCCTTGTGATTTTAACTTATACCTCAATTCCACAATTCCCTTTTTTTTTTTTTTTCTCATACATATAAATTGCCATTTCCCCTTAGCATGCAATCAGGAAAATAAGAAAATAGCCCTTGTGTTACTGAAAGCTGTTCCGTTGCCCTGCGAAGACTGAGGCTAATAGGATAGAAAAATAGTCAACAGGCAACAGTGGTAGAGCCTAGCTGGCAGCAGGGACAAGTCCAACAGTCTCAGGATGCGGTGCGTAGGCCATAGCTGTAGGTATGTTGAATCTCTTGGATCTTCGGTGTTCTTGATTGGTGATGCGGAACACTGATGGGGAGATTGGCCATTCCGTAATTAATGGTTCGTTGCGCCAGAAAACTACAGTGTAGATCCAACGGGTTCCTGAATGAATAAAGGCTGTAGAAAGTCTGAGAGTCCATTGTTGTACTGTGAGATGGGGGTATAGGTTAATCCTGAATGTCGTTCTGTTCGTGGAAGCCTGGAGGGAGAGGAGTGGAGTAGGCCTCAAGCGAGGGCCGCGCACAAACCTTGGAAGTTATGATCAAGGGAGTGAGCACATAAGCTGTGAAAAATTGCTAAGTCCAAAGTTTAAACTCTGATTTTGCGCTGCCACTGGCCAGCATCAAGTGGATTTAACAAGTCTCCATTGTAAGCCAGGTCTCTCCATTCTTTAAGGTCGGGCGTTTCCAGGCCTAAGTGATGACAAAAAGCCTCTGCATCGTCAGGTTCCCTCAAGCTGTGCTGTTTACCATCTTTAGTGGTGGTGAGCGCAAAAGGGAATCCCCATCTGTAAGGGATGTTTTTAGACCGTAGGATAGTGGTAAGAGGCCTAAGAGCTCGGCGTTGCTGTATTGTGAGCCAAGACAAGTCTTGGAATATGGTTACTGCAAAGTCCTGATACTGGAACTTGTCAGTGTTGCGTAGAGTACGCAGTATGTCCTCTTTAATGGTAAATTTGTGCACGCAACAAATCACATCCCTGGGGGTGCCAGAGCGGAATCGCGGGGTTCCCAAGGTGCGGTGAACTCTATCCAGCTCTAAGGGTGCAGTGGGCTCCTTCCCCAGAATGGAATTAAAGATGGCACTTACTGTACTTCGAAGTTCCGCAGGAGGGATAGAGTCAGGGATACCTCTAATTCTGAGGTTGTTGCGCCTTCCTCTGTTGTCGAGGTCCTCCATGTGTTTGCGGAGCAGGTAGACGAACTTATGATGGTCATTCACACGGTCAGTGAGTTGGTCGTGTGCCGTTTCGACTTTTTCCAGCCTCGTGTCTAGCTGGCACTGGGCCTGGCTGATGCTGCGTAGCTCCTCTTTTATTTCAGCTAAATCTGCCTTATGGGACTCCTGCAGAGTTCTAGCCATCGCCTTCAGGTCCGTTTTTGTTGGAAGGGCAGCAAGAAGAGCATGGAGGTCCGGTGGAGCCGAGGCTGTACTATAGCTGGAGGCCGTGGATCCGGCGGGACTAGGGCTTCTGGCCCCAGACGCCGCCATTTTAGGTTCGCGGGCTTCCGTGCGTTTCCCTGATTTTTTACCTAAAAAGGGCGACATTGTGCTCTGAGCCCCCTGAGATGATCGCTGAGGCGTGTGCTCGGGTCGTTTGTCGTGTTTGCCCATCTATGCGGCGTTTAGGTAAGGCTTTTGATATCGATTCAACCGGTTGAGGTCGGGAGCGCTGATTCCCTGCGACTGCTCAGTGCGCCATGAAGCCACGCCCCCTCATAATGCAGAGTTTTACCCAAAAATGTAGCATTGTTTTGGTTGCAAGGGGGCATTGCATCTGATGCTATTGCCACTGATGTGTCAAAATTAACTTGTACATTCTCCATAAAATAGATCCAATATGTGGAATGATGTTTGGTATCATTCCTGGTGTTCAGCACAAGAGAGGTGTGAGCAACGGATTCCTTAGATGCAGATGCCTATTGATGCAGGAAACTGAGGAGATCCTGGAGGTGGTGGTAGCTCTTCGTTCTGAATGGGGGGGTGCCAGATATAACAGAAGTGCAATAAGCACATTTTGACACAAGTAGCTATAATGAATGGGGTTTTATGAGCAACTGACTGGGGTGCAATTGCAATTTGCAAGAACACAACTGGGCTTGTGTTCATAACCCCTAATGTGCTTGTCTTCCTGAACAATCTGATGAACTGGCCCCTTTATCAGCTGTCATATTTGTGTTAATTCATTAAAAAAATGTCCTGATTGGCAGGATTAATTTCTGATAGTCAGGAAAGTTTTGATACAACCTAAATAATTTAACTGCCAGCAATCTTTCTGTATTCCCCAGTTTAATCTGTAAAATCTGCCCCACGGTTTTAGTATATTTTTGCACAGTGAAAATCACACTAGCATCTACATGTAAATGTTTCTAAATTATTCCCATGGTCGCACTGTGGCCCTGAAAGATAGATCTTATGCTACCACACATTTTGAGATTGTTAGGTTTGGATAAAATAAGTGGCTCACCCAGGGCTCAAAATCATAATCTAACTCTCATACAATCCGTTTATTTTGATTAGTCAAAAGCTTTGATAAAAAAAAAGTAATTTTCTGTAGCCTTACAAAACTATCCAAGAAAAAAGCTGCATGATAGTCATTTAGTGATTCTGTACTTGATTATTTCATCTCCTATTGACTTTCTTGAACTTCCCAAGATGTTGAAGTTGTTAGTACCTTGTGCTATCTGTTAATTTGTCCAACTGCAGGCAAATTGCATTCCTGCAGAACCAAAATGAAAATCAATGGTGTAAACTTCACTGATGTAAAAAGTAATAAAGTGGCGTGTGTTCACTGCCTCTTATATTGGTATTTTGTCTCGATTTTAGAAATATTTAACTTATGAAAAAAGAAAACTTTGTTTAATACGTTCTTTTGATGTTTCAATGTCAGACAAATATGCTGATGCTGTTCTCATTTGAATATTTTTGACTATACATATTGTATAAAAGAGCCTTAACCAATAGAGTTTCTTATGATGCAACAAAAAATGCCTTTCAAGTACCTGACATTTATCCTTTCAAGTGAGATCAAGGAAAGCTGAAGTATCAGTAATGATCTTTTAACTTTGTAATTCTGTTTCAGCTATAAGAAATTATACACAGTATGTGATCTCTACAAAATGCATTGTTCACAGTATGACAGTATATATAAAAAAGGGTAATCTGAAATAGAATTGCACCCATATATAAGGCCAAAATAACACAGTCAGTACTTGTAATAGGTAAAATGGACTTTATAATCAATTAGCGCAATTCTTTTGCTTGGTTACTTAAAATATACAGTATCTTCACTTGTTACAAACCTAATACCTAAATCTAAATAATAACCTAAATATAAAACCTAAATAAGCTCTTTAATTATTGAGAATAGCATTTTTAACCTCACATACAATCTTTACATTTTTTTAAGCAACAGACTCCTCCAAAAGCTGCAAGGTTCAGCTTACTGTATTAAGTTCAAAAATGCAAAAGGCCATTTTATAGGTTTCATACCATTATTTCCAAAAATATTTCATTTATTTTAGGTTTATTGCACGGGGCAAAGTCAAAGTGTATTATGGATTCAATTGTGGGCCATGATTCACCAGTGGGCACTAGAAAAAATATGAAATGTATTCACCAGAGACCATAAGCTGATGTAGTAGTTCTTTTTTAACGATGTATAAAAAAAAGTAATTTTATTGAAAAAAGGAATGCGATCGATTTGTGGCCCTGGAAGTGCGCTCCCATACTTTTGGATTCGATACGACTGATTGTCTCCTTAGCGACGGACTCGGGCAATTGCAGGCATTTGGATACGAGTATAACCCTTTTTGGGATATTAACATGAGCAGGGTTCGGGCACATTGCACCCGAACCACTATATCTGAACGGTGAGCGAACCAAAGGCAAAAAAAGATAATTAACAAACTAAAAGGATAAAGCTTCATAGAAAATTTATAACTCCTCATAATTGATGTATGGTGTAATATTGTTTGAAAAAAATATTCACCAGTGGGCACTAGAAAAAATATGAAATGTATTCTTAGGACAGTCTTATAAAAAAATATGATACACAACAGTATCACAAATCAAGCATTGATTTATAGTTCTTGGTGTTAAACTTGGTGTTAAAATGCAGGAAAGTAGAAATAATTTGCTCAACCTCGGGTTCAAGCAGCTTTCCATTCTGGAGGAGCATATAAAATAAATGTGGGGGCACTAAGTAATTCAGTGGAGGGCAAGTTAAAGGAGTATTTTAGCAGATTATGGGTACGTGGAGGTGGAGATTTGGATTGGGGTATTATTAATAACAGCAATGACCAGATATTGTATATACAGATTTGATTTTGTTGATTTTGTGCTTGTATGTGAAAGATTTTGCTGTGAACAGACAACATGTGATCAAAGGAGCTCTCCATGCAGGTGAAACAAGCCATCCTTAAGCTGCAAAACAGAAAAAAAAAAAACATTTGAGAAATTGCTACAATATTAGGAATGGCAAAAATGACAGTTTGGTACACACTGCAAGGTGCAAGCCACTTATAAGCATCAATAATAGAAAGGCTAGATTGAACTTTGCTATAAAACATCTAAAAAAGCCAGCACAGTTCTGGAAAAATATTCTTTGGACAGATAAAACCAAGATCAACCTCTACCAGAATGATGGCAAGAAAAAAGTATGGAGAAGGTGTGGAACAGCTCATGATCCAAAGCATACCACATCATCTATAGAACATGGTGGAGGCAGTGTGATGGCTTGGGCGTGCATGGCTGCCAGTGCCACTGGGACACTAGTGTTTATCCATGATGTGACACAGGACAGGAGCAGCCAAATTAATTCTGAGGTGTTCAGAGACATATGGTCTGCTCTAATCCAGCTAAATGCAGTCAAATTGATTGGGAGGTGTTTCATAATACAGATGTACAATGACCCAAAACATACAGCCAACACAACCCAGGAGTTTATTAAAGCAAAGAAGTGAAATATTCTTCAATGGCCAAGTCAGTCACCTGATCTGAACCCAAATGAACATGCATTTCACTTGTTGAAGACTAAACTTCGGACAGAAAGGCCCACAAACAAACAGCAACTGAAAGCTGCTGCAGTAAAGGCCTGGCAGAGTATTAAAAAGGAGGAAACCCAGAATCTGGTTATGTCCATGAGTTCAAGACTTCGTGCTGTCATTGCCAGCAAAGGGTTTTTAACCAAGTATTGGAAATTAATATTTTATTTTCAGTTTGTTAATTTGTCAAATTACGTTTGGGCCCCTGAAATGAAGTGATTGTGTTAAAAAAGGCTTTAGTTCCTCACATTTTATGCAATCTTTTTGTTCAACCCAATGAATTAAAGCTGAAAGTCTGCAGTTCAGCTGCATCTGAATTGTTGAGTAGAAGACGGCGACAGTTGAGGGTATCCCCGCAGGGAGCTTGGCAGGTGTCCAAACTAGATCACCAGGTACTATTATAAAAGCACAAGAAAAGTATTATTGTATATGCAGTGTAGCGAGGAGTGCTTGGACTTGTATATGGGAGAAACTAAACAACCGTAACACGAACATATGGCTCAACACAGAAGAACAATAATTTCTCTGGCACTCAAAGGCAGATGCAAACAGGGACGAGCCCTTGCATGTTTATTGCAGTTGTGCAACATTTCGTGGGTTGTACCCCTTTGTCAATCATACAACATTGTGAGTAAGAAACCTATTTAACATCCCCCACACAATGTAATTAGCATTAGCATCCAATTAACATAATCATGAACAAAACAATATATTAAGGCAAAAATCCTTTTGAATAAATAGTTGAAAGTTACATTCAAAGCTATCAGCCTAGTTAGTTCAATTAATAACAAAAAGTCCTTTGGATTTGAATAACTAACGGAAGGAGTCTTCCGGAATCATTCAACCAGTCCAGATATATCCAGGCAACTCGAAAAAGTTACACAGAAACAAGGTTATGATATTAAAAAAGTATTGCTGCAGAGAGTGTGCTACTGGATATGGTTATTACAATAACAAACAAGGGAAAGTTGTGCTCACCACTATTTTTTTTAAATAATTAGGCAGGGGTGCAATGAGGGTGTGACCACAAAATACATATAGACAACTACAAGAGGTCCTCTGCACTCAACCCATTATCAATATATTTAAGACAGAGACATTTTGTGCATACTGCTACTGAAAAATGCCTTACCCTTTAAACAAAACAGGGATTGTTTGTCCATATATTGCAATATATTTAAGCTGGCCAACTACGTCAAAGTAGTTTGGGAGTTTTACTTTGAAAGCAGTTAGTAAGTTGCAGGTAAAACTTAGTCCCTTAGTAAAATGTATAATGTAGCAATAGAATTCTTAATGAATCAGATAAAATTGAGTGTAGGACTGGCCAGATATGGGATGACTTTGACGTAGTTGGCCAGCTTAAATATATTGCAATATATGGACAAAGAATCCCTGTTTTGTTTAAAGGGTAAGGCATTTTTTAGTAGCAGTATGCACAAAATGTCTGTCTTAAATATATTGATAATGGGTTGAGTGCAGAGGACTCTTGTATTTGTCTGTATGGTTATTACAATCCAGGCACCCCAAAGGATTAAACAAGGAGTTTAATATGCTATGCTTTCTGTAAAAGTATATAACTTACTTCCAATCCACTTTTTCAGGTAACCAAGCTATATGAAGTTTCTACAGCAGGGGTACCCAAAAAGTAGATTGGGATCTGACAGTAGACCTTTAGCTGATGATCAGTAGATCTCAAGACACTGTCAACAAATAGCTTGTCTAAATCACAGTTACATAATAAATAGTAGGGACGGGCGAATTTGACCCGTTTCGTTAAAAGTTCTCCGACACCCATTAAAGTCTATGGGCATCAAAAAAAATTGTCGCACGACAAAAATTTTTTGAACCACGTCTTTTTGACACAGGATCAGGGATGGGCGAATTTGACCCGTTTCGTTTCGCCAAAAATTCGCCGCTGGCGAAATGTCGCAGACGCCCATTAAAGTCTATGGGCATCAAAAAAAATTTGTCGCGCAGCGAAATTATTTTGTCGCGCGTCTTTTTTTTGACGCACGTCTCCATACAAGTCTATGGGCGTCATTTTTTCGGCGAAACGAGGCGAAAAAATTCGCCCATCCCTACACAGGATGCCATACAAGTCTATGGGCGTCATTTTTGCGGCAAAACAAGGTTAAAAAAAAAAAACAAGGAAAAAATTTGCCCATCCCTAATAAATAGTTGTTAAACATAGCAATACACATTTGCTCATTAATAACTATAAAATTTAAAAAATGTTTTCAATGGAACAATGTTTTTATGGTGTGGTATGGTGACAAAAAGGTCCCCAGTTTCCTGGGGAAAAGTGATTGATGGAATGTATGTTGGGCCACGGATTCTCAGATATTGTTACTGAGGTGAGACCAGCAGTGCTCTTAGCAGAGAAACATTATGGGGCAAATTCACTAAGTCGCGAAGCGCCGAACGCTAGCGTTTTTTCCCTAGCGTTCGGCATTTTCGCTACTGCGCAAATTCACTAATGAACGCTGGCGTAGTTTCGCTAGTGTTACTTCGCAACCTTACGCCAGGCGAATTTTCGCTAGCGATGAAACTACGCAAATTCACCAACTTGCGCAGTGTAGCGAACGCTACCTTTTACGCTAGACTTCCTTCGCCACCTCAGACCTGGCGAAGCGCAATAGATTGTTTCAAAAAAAGTCAAAATTTTTTCTAAGTCCCAAAAAACGCTGGCGTGTTTTCTACATGATGGCTGATAGGCTGAAAAAGATCGAAAAATTTTTGAGGCTCCCCTTCCTCCCCCCTACTTTTCCTGACTCATGGCAACTTACCTAGACAGTGGGCACATGTGTAGGGCAAAATAAAATTTTTATTGGCTGATTTGAAGGTTTTCTAGGCATTTGTAGTGCAGATACGTGTTCCTCCATTGAAATTTGAATTTCGCGCCGTTTGCAAATTAGCCTTCGCTAGCGCAACTTCGCTTTATATAGCGAAACAACGATAGCGCAACTTCGCAAACTTACGCTACCCCTGTGCGCAACTTCGCATTTTAGTGAATTTGCGGAGCGCTGGCGAAAATTCGCCTGGCGAAGTGCGGCGAAGAGCGGCGAAGTTGCGCCTGGCGCAACTTCGATTCTTAGTGAATTTGCCCCTATGTCTCTCTGCAAGGTTTTTGTAATTGATGATCCACGACTGGTCTTACTGGGAACCCGCAAGAGTAGGGTGGGGCGGATTCCCAAATCCGTAGGCCAGGTTTTCAAGAGGCCCTAGGCCTATTTAGTACACCTGATGCTGAGCAGCAGTGCTGAATGTGTGTGAGACAAACTGCTGGTATTCTCAGCTTCAGGAGAGAAAGCAAAGCACTTATTTTGTAAACCAGAAGGTTGGATTTTTTCTGTTGAACTGCTGTGTTTCGGTTACCTTTTCTGCAGCCGATGGAAAATAAACGCGGGCAGGAAGCCCTTAAACCACTCCTAGTGTGTGAAGTCGCCTCTTTTGCAGCCTACCAGCGAGTGAACCTGCACAATTGGTGTTTCGGATGCGGGCAGCGATTGCCACATGTGGAATTTGCCTAACCACAGTACGTCTCCTGTGGGTATTGTGTGGACTGTATAGCTTATAAGTGAGATTTAAAGAGACAGTACACTTAAAAGTTGTGAAATGAAGGATGTCCTAGGCCTATTTAGTACACCTGATGCTGAGCAGCAGAGCTGAATGTGTGTGAGACAAACTGCTGGTATTGCTCAGCTTCAGGAGAGAAAACAAAGTATTTATTTTGTGAACCAGAAGGTTGGATTTTTTCTGTTGAACTGCTGTGTTTCGGTTTCCTTCCCCCTGCGAGGGGAAATTTCTGCAGCCGCTGGAAAATAAACGCGGGCAGGAAGCCCTTAAACCGATCCAGGTGTGTGAAGTCGCCTCTTTTTCAGCCTACCAACGAGTGAACCCCCACAATGGATATAGATCATAATAGGACAACATTGCTAAAATAAGGACCCCTCATTAGTAAAGTATGGGCGCTCCAGCTATACAGGGTTAGACATTGTTTTCTTTCTTCCCTCTCTCCATGTAGGGTAAGACAAAATGTTTAATCCCTATGTGCATGGAGCAGCTTTTGCCTTTTGAATTGCTTCAAGTAAGCATGGTCACATTACCGTCTAGAGAGCAGTAACAATTGTTACCACCCAGTACCAGAATACCAGTCTATAATATGTCATCCCTTTATTGTTTTAAAAAAGAAAAGTGAGTGAAACAGTGTTCATACTGTAGTTTGTAGTCTGTCTGTAATTAAAAAGCTGGAAATGAATAACTAATGCTGAACTCTTAGGTCTGAAGGAGATCTAAATTACCATTAAATACATGTATATAAGCTGACGCATCCTGAATAATATAGCATAGCGATATTGTTAGTGATGGGCGAATTTATTCGCCAGGCGCGAATTTGCAGCGAATTCGCCACCAGCAAATAAATTCGCAAAACGCCCGCGAAAATTCGCGGCAAAAACGGGCGCCAGCGTTGAAAACGAGACTTCTTCGCCGTTTCACGAATTTCACGCGAAATTCGCACATTTTTCGGTGAAGCGAAACGGCGCAAATTCGCCCATCACTAGATATTGTGCTTATGTACAAGCATTCAAAAACAAGTAGTGAATCTCTTTCCTTTCTAGTGAACGTTAATGCTAATTTTGTGTTGCATACTGACTTCATTCTTGCTCATTTGAAAAGAATTTTTGTTACTTACCCCATATGTAGTAAAACACACTAAGTTGGCACAGGTGCAGCAACCAATAAGATATTTTCTTTATGATGACTATTAAATGACCAGTAAGTGCTACCTGATGATTTATTGTTGCCATGGGTTACTGACCTGGGCAAACTTGGTGGGCTTATTTATCAACACTTGTAGAATTTGCACCTGACAGTAACCAATGGCAAGCAATAAGTGATTTGCCTTTTTTTTTTTTTTTTTTTTAAACAATGAAAGCAAAAATTTGATTTATTTGCTTTTTAGGTTAATTTTCGCCCAGTGAGTGTTTACATTTGACCTCCACTGTCGTTTACTATGTAACCTCTTTAGAATTGTCTTATTACAGGTATGAGAACTTTTATCCAGATGCTTGGGACCTGGGGTTTTCTGAATAATGAATCTTTATATCTAAAGTTTACTAAATATCATGTAAACATTAAATAAACCCAATAGGCTGTTTTTTTTCCTTCCAATAAGGATTAAATATTTATTAGTTTGGATCAAGTACAAGGTTCTGTTTTATTATTTGCAGAGAAAGAGGAAATCATTTTCAAATTTGGATTTTTTGATTATAATGGAGTCTAAGGGAGACGGCTTTTCTGTAATTCTGGGCAATACTTGTATGTTATAGGGTTTAAATGAAAATAAAAATGCAAAATTAAAATGCATCCTGACCCAAAAACTGTGCATGACAGGGAAATTGAGTCGTATTGTGCAAAGTCCTACAAGGTATTTTTATACTGGAACTAATACAAGCAATAAACTCTTTTGTACTCTCTCTCTCTCATATTTAGCAAGGTGCTATACATCAAACATTCTTGCTTTACCTGTATTTATATCATGGAGTTTGCTTTAGGATTACATGGAAAAAGAAATGTATAATGTTTAAACCGTGGATGCATTAGATCAGGGATCCCCAACCTTTTGAACCCATGAGCAACATTCAGAAGTAAAAGGAGTTGTGGAGCAACACTAGCCTGTAAAATGTTCTTGGGGTGCCAAATAAGTGCTGTGATTGGCTATTTGGCAGCCCCTTTTGGATTTTCAGCCTACACTGAGACTCTGTTTGGCAGAGCACCTGGTTTTTATACAACCAAAACATGTCTCCAAGCCTGGGATTGAAAAATAATCACCTGCTTTGAGGTCACTAAGAGCAACATCCAAGGGGTTGGGGAGCAGCATGTTGCTCACAAACTGCTGGTTGGGGATCCCTGCATTAGACTATAGTGGTGAGTAAAGGTATGCACAGATATGAAAAACAGAATCTTATAGAAGTAAAACTAAATAATGCATTATCATTTGCATACAACATATTTTGCATCTTGCAGTTTTGCTTACAGCTATAACACAAACTATGTTATTAATGTATTTGTAATTATCTGCCAATGGCATGATTGTGACAGAACAATTCAAACAAAGCAGCTTCATATTAATCTCTCTACTAACATATATGTTTGCACTTCACTGCTGCATTAACTTTTGGTATGTCAAGAAAGAAACAAGGACAGTGGGATCACATAGTGTGACTGTCAACATTGCATACACTTCTTAATCCTATCAACCTCCAACTGAGCAAACATGTTTTTCCAGATAAAATGAAGACTGCATTTTCAGTAGTGTAATGTGTTTATACCACAGCCTAAAAGATAAGAGGTATTGTAAGCCCACAGTATTTACATCGCCATTTCTTTATAGACACAATATTTTTCCTTTATTGCTAAATATAACGAACAGTAATTTCCGACTTCAGAATATGGCAAAACTTAATTTACTTTTATTGAAAACACAATGGAGTTTGTCTAAAACCACTGCACAGTTAAGAATAATCCAAAAGGGTAATAACTTAAATGGCTTCACTTCATTGTGTTTAGAGAGGATGAAGCCTAAACACTGTGTTTGCAATTTCTTTGTACTTTTTAATTTAAAGTTATAATAGTTTCAGTATGAAACACTAAAATACTGTTTAATGCAAAACCTTCATTGTAAGATGGTCTTGTCTCAGTAAAGGATTTAATCATTGCAGCCCATATGTATGTTTTATTATTTGTAGCATTACTCTGCCTTTTGTAATTTCCTTTTAGAATCCATGGTTTAGAATAAAGTTACTTTAAGGGGCAGATTTATCAAAATGTGAGATAAGTGGGCAGTTGTATCAAAGGTTGAATTTCGAATTTATGTTAATTTATTTTTACTCTAATAAATTGAAATTTACTCACAACTCGAAAGGGAGGTTATTTAATAATTAATTTGAATGTCTAATATTCGATTGAATAGCCCTGACTCAAAAACTCAAATTGAATTTGAATCGACTTCGAATTGAGTTTTCCCTCCAAAAAACTTGAATGTCATGAAGGCAATTAACATATTCAAATAGTTCAACAGACCTCTGCCATTAACTTTAATTGAACTCGGCAGATTTTTGGTGGCGAATATTTGAATTAGAACTGTTTCCATTGTCAAGATGCGATAAATCTCACATTCAAATTTACATTCAAATTGGGGGATTAAAATGAATGAATGTGTTAATTTTGACACCAATTTGAATTTCAAGATATTTTTGTGTACTTCAACTAGGGAATAGTCCAAATTCGATTTGAATTTGAAACAAATTCAAAAATTTGAATATTTATCATGTACTGTCTCTTTAAAAATTCGACCATTCACCATCTAAAACCTGCCAAATTGCTGTTTTAGCCTATGGGGGACCTCCTAGAACCTATTCGGAGTCAATTGGTGGACTTTGAAAAATATTCTTATTTTGGGGGGGAACTTTGAATCAAATTCGTTCGAATGCGATATTCCTTCTATTCGTACGATTCGAATTTGTCTGAATACGGACCTATTTGATTGAAAACTGACCTATTCCACCAAAAAAAACCCCTTCAACTTAATTTCAGTTGGTCTTTTTGAATTCGAATTTCAAATTTTTTTCAATTCAAAATTCGACCCTTGATAAATCTGCCCAAAGAACTTACCACAGAAAAACTCACTCACTTTCTATTTATTCCTATGGGATTTTTTGAATCATATTTATCAATGCAGTTCACCATTTGATAAATATGATTTTAAATACCATAGGAATGAATAGAAAGTGAGTGAGTTTTTCTGTGGGGAGTTCTATTCTCACATTTTGATAAATCTGCCCCTTAGTGTGCTATTGTGTTTTCTGTCCCTTTACCCCAAAGCACAAGTACTGACTTTTCTATAGTACTGATAAGTGAAGTAAACTGGGAGGAAAATAAAGTGAAAAAAGCAGTTTATTGCGTAAATGTACTAGAGTGTATTGCATAAAACTTGGTGATAAATTGACCAACTTTTACAAAACAATGTGCCATCCATGGCAAGAGGTAGAGACCATCATGACTTTGAGAGACAGATCTTTCCAAAAAAGACATTCTTTAGTTATTTAATCTGGATTAGGATATAAATAATAAATTAAATTGAATATTTAAAGTAGATAAACTCATAACAGAAGGCAAATCACAATGCTACATAAACACGTGGATGGTTCAGCTTAAGAGCAGCAATTGGGTTGATTTTTGGATCAAAGGAACAGTAACACCAAAAAATGAAAGTTTCCTAAACTTATGAAAATATATTGTAGTGTTTCCCTGCACTGGTACAACTGGTGTGTTTGTTTTAAAAACTATACTTTAGTTTATATAAACAAGCTGCTGTGTAGCCATGGGGGCAGTCATTCAAGCACAGTTCACAGAGTAGACAGATATATATATATATATATATATATATATATAACAGTCCAACACGTATAATGCACAGTATTAGTAATAAGATTATCTTCTGGTGGTGCGTCTCCCCAATAAGCGGTGAGTCAATTCGCCAAACTCATGTATATATATTCCAACAGGGTCGCACTCATGTTCAATAAAACGTAGCATTTATTTCAAACGCAATAAAAGCATGTATAAGTTACAGCCAACTTATCTGTTCAGAATTCTGTTCAGAGTCGATACATAGCGACGTTTCGGGAGCATCACGTTCCCTTTCTCAAGCACGACTCTGCCATAGAGTATAACATACAGAAACATCCATTTCCTGGATCGCATTATCGCATAAAGACGGAAGTGACGTAGTCGGTTGCCATGGACACGCGTATCTCAGGATATCGCGCGTACATGGAAGCGGATACATCTACTCCCCCTTGGTAACCATGAACATCATTATATAGCAACATCAGATCAGTTACAATAGTATGATTCTAATAGCAGATGTATCGAAGTATAACATAACATTTATGTCAACAATTACAACTCACATAGGAAAACCTTCACAAAAATAAGTGCAAGTCAAAATCTCGATTTAATCCCTTAGGGGTTAATGTTTTCAGCCTGTCAATCCACTGGACCTCAGTTCTTTTTAAAATTAAACTACGATCACCCCCTCGTTTGGGTGGGGGAATGTGTTGAATAACCCTGAACTTTAGATCGTCTGATGTGTGTCCCATATCTATGCAATGTCTTGATACAGGTAAAGATCTATTTTTTACCTTAATGGTTGATCTATGTTGGGAAAACCTATCTCTAACTTTGAGTGGTTTCACCAACATAGATCAACCCACACGGGCAAACCAACATATAAACCACAAAGTTAGTATCACAGGTATGGAATCCACGTATCTTGTAATTTTTCTTATTTTCTGTGTCACTGAACTCAGAGCCCACCAATACATTTTTACATTGGGCACAGCCTTTACATTTAAACATGCCCTGTCTCTTTGGTCCCAGAAAGGTCTCTTTTATAGGAGGTAAACGTATATCTGCACTAACCACTTTATTGCCTACGAAATGACATCATTGGTATTTGTTGAAACTCCTTAATAGTGGGATAAGCTTCTCTTAACAGATGCCAATGTTTATACAATATTGACTTACAGTCATTGCTATATGCATTGTATTATGAAACAAAAGCCACTCTCTGTTTGTTTTTCTTTGTATATATTTTTTGTCCTGATTCTCTACTTTGTACCTTCTGTATATTTTTTTGTATAATATCATTTGGATACCCACGATCAGATAGTTTTTTACTCATAGTTCTCAAATCTTCATCTCTAACTTCTGGATCATTTGTGATCCTGCATACCCTTGAGAATTGACTAATTGGTATAGACTTTTTCACACCTATAGGATGATGACTATCATATAGGAGCAATTGGTTACGGTCTGTAGGCTTTGTATATATACGTGTTTTGAAACCTGTTTGTGTACGTGAGACCAATACATCTAGAAATGCCACCTCTTGTAAACTCTCAGTTATTGTTAGTTTAATATCAGTATGGACATCATTAACCGCATCACGGAAGGCGGACAGGGACTCCAGGTCACCCCGCCATAGGAGGAACACGTCATCGAAGTACCTCCACCAGGCCACACAGTGGCCCATGAAGAGTACATTATGATAAACGTCCACCTCCTCAAACCAACTCATGAATGAGTTGGCATATGCCGGGGCGTCTCTGGAGCCCATGGCCGTCCCCCGTGTCTGCAGGTAATATTTGTCCTGAAATTTGAAATAGTTTCTATGAAGTATAAAGCTGAGCATTTCCATAAAAAAATTAATCTCCATATCGCAATACAGTGCACAATTCGTTAATATAGTCTTTACTGCCTGCAGACCCTCTATATGGGGAATGGATGTATAGAGGCTGGCCACATCCATTGTGGCCAGCCAAAGTACACCATCATCATTTTGTACATTGGAAAGTTTCTCCAGAAAGTCACCTGTAACTCGGATATAGGATCTGGTTTGTTGTATCAATGGACTGAGTATCTTATCTAGCACTTCTGCTGCATTACATGTTAAGGACCCTATACCCGCCACTATGGGTCTACCTGGCGGGTTAATAGGGTCCTTATGAATTTTCGGTAGAACATAAATAAGAGGTACCACCGGAAAATCCACAGTCATATATCGTTTAGAAGAAGCTGTAATGATTTGATTTTGTGCAGCATAAGACAAGAGACTATCGAATTCACGTTTGAATACATCAGTGGGATCATTTTTAAGTATCATGTATACAGTATCATCTGACAACTGTCTCAATATCTCATTTATATATTTTTCCGTGTCCATGACAATGATAGCTCCTCCCTTATCGGAAGGCTTTATCGTTATGTTGGACAATGATTTCAACTCATTCAAAGTATCAACCTCCTGTCTAGTCATGTTATATCTCACAGATTTTTTCTTCGATAGCATAGAAGACTCTATTTCTGATTTCACTTTTTGAATATAAGTTTCAACTACAGGGTAGGTAGTAGGGGGTACAAATTTACTTTTTGATTTGAGACCCAGTTTCCCAGTGTCCAATCCTAATTGAGTTTCTGGTATCAAATATTCATGTTGGTTAGAAAAATGTACTTTCAGTCTCAATGTTCGAAAGAATCGATACAAATCCACTTGTAATTGGAACGGATCTATCTGGGACGTTGGACAAAAGTTCAGGCCATACGATAAAACTCTCGTTTGTACTGGTGTAAGTTTTACTTGTGATAGATTATATACTACTTGTTCCGGGCTTCCCTCCGTGGTTGCTGCTTCCGTTCTTTGTAGGGTCTGTTGTCTCTCCTGTTTTCGTTTCTTCCCTCGTCTTGTTTGTCTGCACCTGTGGATAAAAAAGGAGAAGAAAAGCTTTCTTTGTTTCCGGATTGGTCGCCATGTTGTTGCGATGACTCTCGTGAGTAGAAGGGAGCCGATCTGCTCCTGTCCCTTCCCCGCGTGGTCTGTGTCCAATTGTATACTGCACCACGTTCATAGTCCATAGTATCTCGATCAAATTTCTGTTTTTTACGTATCACCACATCATTTTTAAAACGGTCTAATGTTTCGGTGAGTTTGCGATTAAATTGTGCCAGTTCGTCTGGTGGCATCGCACTAGTCATAGTGCTTTGTAGCGTGACTAGTTCAACTTCAATGTCCTTTAATTCTCTCTCTATGAATTCAATATTCAACGCCATTAAGTCACGTGAACATTTGTTAATGATTCCAGCAAATTTAGTTTTGAATTCATCATTTCGTGAAAAGAGAGTAGGCTGTAAATTCACCCTAAGGCCTCTGGGTATTCGTTGTACATGCAAATATTCAGTGAGTGTTAGCCCATGTAGTTGCAATTCGACTTGTTTCTTGCTAATTGCTTCATATTTGCGCCGACATGCTGTAATAGATGGCGTAGCAAGAAAATCTCTGGACCCCCCGAAAATACCAGTAATCCTGGCCAAATCATTTTCGCTGTAGGAAAAGGTCCCATACATCCCATCACTGGAATCCATTTTTATACGTGCAAATCACAACTCTTATTATATAACAGTCCAACACGTGTAATGCACAGTATTAGTAATAAGATTATCTTCTGGTGGTGCGTCTCCCCAATAAGCGGTGAGTCAATCCGCCAAACTCATGTATATATATTCCAACAGGGTCGCACTCATGTTCAATAAAACATAGCATTTATTTCAAACGCAATAAAAGCATGTTTAAGTTACAGCCAACTTATCTGTTCAGAATTCTGTTCAGAGTCGATACATAGCGACGTTTCGGGAGCATCACGTTCCCTTTCTCAAGCACGACTCTGCCATAGAGTATAACATACAGAAACATCCATTTCCTGGATCGTATTATCGCATAAAGACGGAAGTGACGTAGTCGGTTGCCATGGACACGCGTATCTCAAGCTATCGCGCGTACATGGAAGCGGATACATCTACTCCCCCTTCTCAACCGACTTCCGTCTTTATGCGATAATACGATCCAGGAAATGGATGTTTCTGTATGTTATACTCTATGGCAGAGTCGTGCTTGAGAAAGGGGGGGTATGGGGTGCTACAACCACTGAAGCTATGCCACAGCTCCTGGCTAAATATACAATATCAAAACAGGGGGGTTGTGGGAGCACTCTAAAGGCTTTAAAGTATATATAAGTATAATAAATGCTATTGCATATGTACCCAAAACAGGGGTTATTTTGTTACAAAGTTATGATCATAAAATTGATAAGCCACCATACCATGTCAAGGTAAACCCCGAATGGCGGTCCCTATCTTGTTTTATATTTTATGTGCATTTTAGCATTACCTGTAATCAATGTCCGTTGAACGCTGTTTTTTCACTAAGGGCTAAATCCTCCCCAGCCAGCAATCAGGCTTTTAAAGGAGAGATATTCCCAAAACAAACGCCCAATTTTAAAAGCATAGGATCACCACTAGTTTAAAGGGGGGGTATGGGGTGCTACAACCACTGAAGCTATGCCACAGCTCCTGGCTAAATATACAATATCAAAACAGGGGGGTTGTGGGAGCACTCTAAAGGCTTTAAAGTATATATAAGTATAATAAATGCTATTGCATATGTACCCAAAACAGGGGTTATTTTGTTACAAAGTTATGATCATAAAATTGATAAGCCACCATACCACGTCAAGGTAAACCCCGAATGGCGGTCCCTATCTTGTTTTATATTTTATGTGCATTTTAGCATTACCTGTAATCAATGTCCGTTGAACGCTGTTTTTTCACTAAGGGCTAAATCCTCCCCAGCCAGCAATCAGGCTTTTAAAGGAGAGATATTCCCAAAACAAACGCCCAATTTTAAAAGCATAGGATCACCACTAGTTTAAAGGGGGGGTATGGGGTGCTACAACCACTGAAGCTATGCCACAGCTCCTGGCTAAATATACAATATCAAAACAGGGGGGTTGTGGGAGCACTCTAAAGGCTTTAAAGTATATATAAGTATAATAAATGCTATTGCATATGTACCCAAAACAGGGGTTATTTTGTTACAAAGTTATGATCATAAAATTGATAAGCCACCATACCACGTCAAGGTAAACCCCGAATGGCGGTCCCTATCTTGTTTTATATTTTATGTGCATTTTAGCATTACCTGTAATCAATGTCCGTTGAACGCTGTTTTTTCACTAGGGACCGCCATTCGGGGTTTACCTTGACGTGGTATGGTGGCTTATCAATTTTATGATCATAACTTTGTAACAAAATAACCCCTGTTTTGGGTACATATGCAATAGCATTTATTATACTTATATATACTTTAAAGCCTTTAGAGTGCTCCCACAACCCCCCTGTTTTGATATTATATATATATATATATATATATATATATATATATATATATATATATATATATATATATATATATATATATATATATATATATATTTTGTGGTATGGTGACAAAAAGGTCGCCAGTTTCCTGGGGAAAAGTGATTGATGCAATGTATGTTGGGCCACGGATTCTCAGATATTGTTACCGAGGTGAGACCAGTAGTGCTCTTAGCAGAGAAACACTATGGGGTAAATTTATCAGAGTGAAGTTCCGCCACTAGAGTGAAATTCCGCAGCTCACAATTCATTTCTATGGGATTTTGAAAGGCATATTTATCAATGGGTGAAAGTGAAAGTTCACCCTTTGATAAATATACCCCTATGTCTCTCTGCAATGTTTTTGTAATGGATGATCCGGGACTGGTCTTACTGGGAATCCGCAAGAGTAGGGTGAGACGGATTCCCAAATCCGTAGGCCAGGTTTTCAAGAGGCCCTAGGCCTATTTAGTACACCTGATGCTGAGCAGCAGTGCTGAATGTGTGTGAGACAAACTGCTGGTATTCTCAGCTTCAGGAGAGAAAGCAAAGCACTTATTTTGTAAACCAGAAGGTTGGATTTTTTCTGTTGAACTGCTGTGTTTCGGTTACCTTTTCTGCAGCCGATGGAAAATAAACGCGGACAGGAAGCCCTTAAACCACTCCTAGTGTGTGAAGTCGCCTCTTTTGCAGCCTACCAGCGAGTGAACCTGCACAATTGGTGTTTCGGATGCGGGCAGCGATTGCCACATGTGGAATTTGCCTAACCACAGTACGTCTCCTGTGGGTATTGTGTGGACTGTATAGCTTATAAGTGAGATTTAAAGAGACAGTACACTTAAAAGTTGTGAAATGAAGGATGTCCTTAAGGCTTTGCTGCAGTGCACTGCAACCTTACAGAAGGCCCACCAGGAGAGCCAGTTGCTAAAGCAGCAGTCTAACGCCACCCAGCAGGAGGCAAATCGTCTGTTGGAGGCCCAGATCACTGCATTGGCGCAGGCTGCAGAGAAAGATTGGCAGCTGCAAATTGAGTGGGTAAAACAACTGACAGCCAGGGTCTCTGGGGATGCTGCCCTAGTCCCCGGATTGCCACGCTCCATCCCAGGCAGCCATCTCCTGCGGAGAATGACTGGGCAGGATGATGTGGAGGCCTTCCTCTGTACCTTTGAGAGGACGGCGGAGCAGCAAGCCTGGTCGAGGGAGCAATGGGCGATGATTGTTGCACCACTACTAGTGGAGGATTCCCAGAAAGCTTTTTATGACCTGTCCTCCGAGGACGCAAGGGACTATGACAATCTGAAGTCTAAAATCCTGCGGAGACTGGGAGTAACCACCTCTGAGGGCACGGCGGGTCCATAGTTGGGAATTTAAGGTTAAGGGATCACCCCGCTCCCAGATGTATGATCTCATTAACCTTGTGAAACGCTGGCTGCAGGCGGACTTGCTTTCCGCACCTCAGATTGTGGAAAGGGTCACAATGGACCGATACCTGAGAGCGATTCCACCTGAATTACGCCGGTGGATAAGCCAAGCTGACCCAAATACAGCAGACCAGTTGGTGGAACTGGTGAAGTGATACCTTGCCCCTGAGGACTTCACTACGCGGGCGGTGCCCACCTTGAAGAGGACTCCTGCAGTGGTCTCATCCAAGAAGTCAGCTACAGCGGAAAAGCCCAGCCCAGAGGACCCCGGTAATCCAGTTCTAGACTCCACAAGAGGAAGACCCCATGGAGACAGCCCCCGCCAGACCCGAGGAGCTCCCCAGTGCTGGAGGTGCAGAGAGTGGGGACATATTGCCGCCAACTTCCCAGCTGATCCAGAACCCATGGAGTGTGGAACGGAGGGGAAGTTGTCTCCGTTCGCTCGACCAGGTCTCGTTGCGGATCCTGATGTACCAACTTGTGTCTTCCAGATTGGTAAGCGCACTTTGAATGCACTATTAGACACAGGTAGCTTAGTCACACTGGTAAACACACAGCTCCTGAAGGACTGTCCTTTAACCCAGCGTCAAGTAGGAGTGGTGTGTGTACATGGGGACTGTAGGAAATACCCCACAGCCTTAGTGACTTTTGTGACCCCCGCAGGGACTGTGTGCCATGAAGTGGCAGTGTCTCCCATACTCTTGCACAGTGTAATTTTGGGCAGAGACTTTCCCTTATTTCGAGAACTGTGCCAGGAGCAGGCTCCAGAGACTGAGAAAAGTTTTGAGCATGGTGAGGTGAGACCCCACCCTATTGAACTGGATACTTCTATAGAAACTGTTAAGGACAATAGAGTGTCTTGGGGAGAGAAAACAGAACCACCCATGTCAGGTGTTATTGTAACTGGTACAGAGGATGGGTTGGAAGATAGTGAGTTGTTTCCCTTAGCTGTATTAGCTGGTGAATCTGAGGTAACTGCGGAGACCATTGAGGAACCTAGCATGCCTGAGCTAGAGGTCTCCCGGGATAACTTCGGAACTGCCCAGCTAAGGGACCCGACACTCACTAAAGCTTGGGAAAATGTCAAGGTTAAAAATGGGAACCCCGAAAATCCTGGGGTAGATTGTGTATTTCCCCACCTTGCTGTACAAAATGACTTGCTTTACCATGTGGATAAGGTTCGAGGAGAGATTGTGTAACAGCTATGGTCCCGCAGCCATATTGGAGAACAATTCTCAATCTGGCCCATTCTCATCCACTAGGTGGCCACCTACCGTATGAGAAAACCAAAGACCGAATGCTACAGCGGTTCTTTTCGCCGAGGGTACATGCAGATGTAAAGAACTATTGTGAATCATGCCCAGAGTGTCAGAAATCGTCCCCAATGCCACATTTTCGCAGCCCATTAGTTCCCTTACCTGTAATCAAAATTCCATTTGATTGTATTGCCATGGACTTGGTAGGGCCACTAATAAAAACTGCTAGGGGGCATCAGTATATTTTGGTAGTCATGGACTACGCCACTCGGTATCCAGAGGCTGTCCTCTTAAGGAACACCTCTTCAAAGACCATAGCTCGAGAGCTGTTCCACATGTTCACCCGCACAGGAATTCCGAAAGAGATCCTTACAGATCAGGGGTCTCCCTTCATGTCTAGGGTGATGAAGGAATTGTGCAGGTTTCTACAGATAAAACAGTTACGCATATCTGTGTATCATCTCCAAACTGACGGGTTGGTGGAAAGGTTCAACAAGACCCTTAAGGGGATGTAAAAAAAAAGTGGTGGATAAAGATGGGAGGAACTGGGATTGTTTACTTCCATATCTCATGTTTGCCATTAGAGAAGTCCCACAGGCCTCTACAGGGTTTTCACCCTTTGAGTTGTTGTATGGCCGCCACCCACGAGGGCTGTTGGACGTGGCAAAGGAAACATGGGAGTCTGAAGCCACCCCACACAAAAGTGTGGTAGAGCATGTTGCAGACATGCAGGACCGTCTTGCATAGGTAATGCCCCTTGTGATAGAACATATGCTTCAGGTCCAGCAAGCTCAAAGCCGCATATATAATAGATCAGCTGGTGTCCAAACTTTCCATCCTGGGGACAGGGTGTTAGTCCTGGTTCCTACGGTGGAAAGTAAGTTCCTGACCAAATGGAAAGGCCCTACGAGATTATAGAACTAGTAGGGGATGTTAATTATAAGGTGTCCCAACCAGACAAGCGGAAAAAAGAGCAGCTCTACCATGTTAACCTAATTAAGCCCTGGAAGGATAGGGAATCGCTGTCCATCTGTCCTGCAGTTGTAGAGGTAGAAATCCCACAGGTGCCTGAGGTAAAAGTAGCTGAGACCCTCACTAACAGTCAGAAGCAGGAGATGAAAGAGTTTCTGATCCGGAATAGACAAATATTCTCAGACCAGCCTGGGCTTACTGATATTATTAAACATGACACTATAACTGGACTTGAGGTTAAAGTCAATGTCAAACCTTATAGGATACCCGAGGCACAACGCCAGGCAGTGACAGAGGAGATTAGAAGGATGTTGGAGCTGGATGTAATTGAGGAGTTTCATAGTGAATGGTCCAGCCCCATTTTCCTTGTCCCAAAACCAGATGGTAGCATCCGATTTTGCAATGACTTCAGAAAGTTAAATGAGGTCAGCAAGTTTGATGCATATCCAATGCCCCAAGTTGATGAATTGATAGAAAGGCTAGGGCAGACCCGCTACATTACACCCTAGATCTTACCAAGGGGTATTGGCAGGTACCCCTCACTGAAGGGGCCAAAGAGAAGACTGCATTTTCCACTCCTGAGAGGCAGTGGCAATATAAACGCTTACTGTTTGGCTTACATGGGGCCCCAGCAACGTTCCAGAGAACGATGGACCGCATTCTCAAACCACGACGATATGCTTCAGCTTACCTGGACGATGTGGTTATCTTTAGCCCAGACTGGGAAAGTCATTTGCCCCAGGTACAAGCGGTCCTTGACTCTATCTGGAAGGCGGGTCTGACAGCAAATCCCAAAAAGTGTGCAATGGGGTTAGAAGAGGCCCGCTATTTGGGGTATGTTATTGGAAGAGGGGTAGTCAAACCACAGGTGTCCAAAATTGAGGGAATTCAGGAGTGGCCCTGGCCCAAATCCAAGAAGCAAGTGAGTGCCTTTCTTGGGATAGTAGGATATTCCAGGAGGTTTGTCCCCAATTTTGCCACCCTAGCAGCCTCGCTTACTGACCTCACAAAAGGGAATAAAGCTGGACCCCAGAGGCAGAGGAAGCCTTTCTAAACTTGAAGGCATCCCTGTGCAGATACCCTGTGCTGATAGCTCCTGATTTCAAGAAAGAGTTCCTTGTACAGACTGATGCCTCTGAGGTTGAGTTAGGGGCTGTTCTGTCACAAGTAGTGAATGGGAAAGAACACCCAGTAGCATACCTAAGCAGGAAGCTAACCCCCGCTGAATGCAGGTATGCCATTGTAGAGAGAGAGTGCCTGGCCATTAAGTGGGCACTGGAGAGCTTGAGATACTATCTGTTAGGGAGGCAGTTCAAAATTGTCACTGACCATGCCCCACTTAAATGGATGGCCCAAAATAGGGAAAAGAACGCCAGGGTCACCAAATGGTTCTTGTCCCTTCAAAATTTCAAGTTCTCAGTAGAACATAGACCTGGAAAGATGCAAGGGAATGCAGGTGCTCTCTCCAGGGTACATGCATTGGTGGCATACTGTGCTCAGCCCTACGGGCTTGAGCAGAGGGGGGGGATATGTGGTATGGTGACAAAAAGGTCCCCAGTTTCCTGGGGAAAAGTGATTGATGGAATGTATGTTGGGCCACGGATTCTCAGATATTGTTACTGAGGTGAGACCAGCAGTGCTCTTAGCAGAGAAACACTATGTTTCTCTGCAATGTTTTTGTAATTGATGATCCGGGACTGGTCTTACTGGGAACCTGCAAGAGAGGGTGGGACGGACTCCCAAATCCATAGGCCAGGTTTTCAAGAGGCCCTAGGCCTATTTAGTACACTTGATGCTGAGCAGCAGTGCTCAATGTGTTTGAGACAAACTGCTGGTATTCTCAGCTTCAGGAGAGAAAGCAAAGCATTTATTTTGTGAACCAGAAGGTTGGATTTTTTCTGTTGAACTGCTGTGTTTCGGTTACCTTCCCCCTGCGAGGGGAAATTTCTGCAGCTGCTGGAAAATAAATGCGGGCAGGAAGCCCTTAAACCGATCCTGGTGTGTGAAGTCGCCTCTTTTGCAGCCTACCAGCGAGTGAACCCCCCACAATATTTATTTTTTAACATATATATATATATATATATAATATATATATATATATATATATATATATATATATATATATATATATGTTTTACAATTTTCATTACACAATGTGATTTTCTCATCAACAAAAAATACCTCCAAAGAGAATTAATAATTGTCATAAAACATGTAGACCAGCCTTTTTCTAGTGCCAAGTTCTAAATCATACATAGCTTTTACATATTTTACTTGTGGTTTGATGGTATTTTTAGTAATACCATTTTTGACCTCGTGTAAGACAAAACTCAGTAAAGGAAAACCTTTAGTAATAGTCAGGCAATTTATTCTTACATAATACAACATAACAGTTTTGTCTGGGTAAGCTATTGGAGTAACACACAGAATGTCAGCCAAGGACTTACCAAAGACCCACCTCTTGGTCCAGGTGTTATATAGCTTTCAGAAGGCATTTACAGTAATTATGACAAGGGGTTCACGGAAACACCATACATGGTCCGGCGAGGAGACTTACTGGCATATATTTGTACATTCCTGTAAGATGTGCAGTTTTGCAACATAAGAGATTTCTGGTTCCAACTGTCCACAGCCTCGTAAACATCTGTTGGCTAAACATAACCATTGTGGTACAGACAACTATTGAGCAACACTTCTGCAAAAGGGCATAAGAAACATGCTGACACTATGCTGACACTCTGGAATCTAAGTAACAGAGTGGGGATCATTTATTTGTATGGCCTAGTATAAACTATATGAGTGACCATTGTCCACAGTAGACCATTTAGCCCTTAAAGTCCATCCTGCCTTGGGCCCTATAGCATTATGGCGTCATAGAGGGTGGGGGTGACAACTATCAACCCTCTGACACTAGCCATTCGTCCGTCTTAGGATTTAGACCGTTCCAGATATACATTATAATAACAGGTTTTAATATACATGCAATAAAATACCCTGTTGATGTCAGTAAAATGTAGTATGCATTTATATACAATTTAAGTTTTTGTAACATAAAAGCAAATGTTTAAATAACAGTTTCTTTATAGCTTTTTGTTCTTTACAAACTTGAGTTTGCTTTGATCCTTCATTGCAAGCTTTTTAACATTGAACAGTGAGGATACAGGTTTATTACCAAAGGATTTTGTGTGAGGTACACATTCATGGGCATGGTGTTTTGTCTGTCTTTTCAGAGATAAGATTTCTTCTGAACATGATGCCTGTAGATACTTTAGTAAACTTCAGGAGAGCTGTGCAAATGATGTGTAAATCTTTTATGAGAAGAACAAAGTGTGTTCCTCTTTTTATCCTACTTCCTTAAATAGATTTTTTTATATGGGCAGCAGGATTTTTCACCCATGGTATTAATGAAAACAATACTAAGCTTTCAAAACCAACCCTATTGTGAAACAAAAACATAGGCACAAAGACATGCAGAGCTTGAAACTAATCAGATATTACCTGCACAAAGCATTTGCTCATTTAGAAAAATATTTCTCACAGACAAAAGGCATGATAGAATTTTGTTGTAAAACATCTACTGTATGGAATATAAATGTAATTCAAATTCTTTGTTAAAGGCCTCCCCCCCAAGGATTTTAATGACTTATCTGACCCAGGGCAGTTGCAAGCAAGTGTAGGGATGTGTAAAATAGCCACCCCTAGTTTTATGAGCAGGCAGTCCCTCAGTGTTATAGACACCTAACTGGGTCCTAAAATACAGTTGGGAGGGGTACTGTTTGCTCTTCCTGCTCTAAGCTATGCCCCTTGCTGTTTCTCACAGTGACCAGCAGATGGCATTGTGCTACGATATAAAAGGCTCTGAAGCCATGCTTTCAGGGTCCATTTTGTGCTAGCTCTGACCTGAACAGGCAGGTAGAGCTCTGTGGAACCTAGACAGGTCAGGTCTAGTATGAATAAGCTACTCACCCTTATAGGTCACTCTAGGAGTGACAGATAGGTTATTTAGCTGAGCAGCTCAAGGCTCCGACAAGGAGAGTCAGAGGGATTAAGATCCCGGGTACTAATAGCCCAGAAGAAGGGACTAAGTGTATAGGAACAGGGTAGATAGATTCCCCTCAGGTTCCACTTAGGGCAAAGGCTGAAAGCTGGGTGTACCTTTATTGCTGCTGAGCACGCCCTCTTGCCTTTGGGGACTAATACTGACTAAATGGTGCTGTGAGTATTGCCTATTCAATGTGATGCCAAATCCTGTCTGCTCTATTGTATACTCCACTGAGGATTGTGTATGTTCAATAAATATGTTCATGGTTAAGTTATAAGAACCACTGGCACCCAATTATTATACCCTGTATCCAGTTACACTACACCCTGCCTCCACACCGTTGTGAGGGCTTACTCACTAAGATTATAGGTCTCATCCGGAGCACATTTATTGGGAGTGGAGCTAAATAGTAGTGTACAGAGCACACAATTTACAATAGCGCTACAAAAGCAATCCTGTTCCTCCATTCTTTCGTCAGAATCCAATAGAATGAAATGGATTGCTTGCAAGTGCCATGGGCCAGCGCAGTTTTCTGCTAACAGGAGCACCTGCCTGAATATCAGGATGGGAAGTCCCAGAAGTTATATTTTTGTATTCCCATATCCATTGTCACTCATCTATGAAGCTGTTTTTGTAAAGATTAAAAATTTGGTTCTTGTATGTAGAGTTAGATTTGCAGTAGGTAATTTTTACCTTTGTTGGTGATTATTTTTTCTAGATTGATTCTGAATCAGGTTATTTAGCCGTTTTAAGACCTAAGAAATCCATGATTAAAGAAACCTTAACCTTACATTTTCTTCAGTTTACCTGTATTCCAACTTATTTCTTCAGATGTAAACATTTTTCTGCACTTTTATATAAGGACAATTAGTGGCCCACAAAATTAATTACATGTTTTATTATTTCAAATGTGCTGGAAATTAATATGGAGGTCTTGAGTTTGCTTAGTTTAACATATTTCCTGTGTATCCATGGGGGAGTTGATGCACTTATACTACTTTGCATGGTCAGCGAGTATTTATATTTAAAAAGCATTTTATCCAAGCTGCAAGGAAGGATTTTGGTATTTTTTAATCAGACAAATTAAATATTCTGATTTATTTCTTCCTGCATGTTAGGTCTGGTACATATACATTTCAACATTTGTTTACTGTGTATCAAATCCATGTTGTATTGATTGATTTAACAGTAACCTCCAATGGTTTTTATTGCATTTAGTTTCTGAATTCCTATTTATTATTATTTTAAGGGTTTTTTTGTTTCTTTTAGAGCATCTTCTGGAAGGATTATGGCTCTCCTACACCCCAATACAGTTACAGATAATAACATAAAGGGGCACATTTACTATGGGTTGAATATCGAGGGTTAATTAACCCTCGATATTCGACCATCGAAGTTAAATCCTTCGACTTTGAATATTGAAGTCGAAGGATTTACCGCAATTCGTTAGATCGAATGATTCGAAGGATTTTATTCCATCAATCAAACGATTTTCCCATAGGCTAACATTGGTGCTCGGTAAGTTTTAGGTGGCGAAGTAGGTGGTCAAAGTTTTTTTTTTAAAGAGACAGTACTTCGACTTTCGAATGGTCGAATAGTCAAAGGATTTTTAGTTCGAATCGTCCGATTCGAAGTCGTAGTCGAAGGTCGAAGTAGCCAAAAAAATACTTCGAAATTCAAAGTATTTTTCATTCTAATCCTTCACTCGAGCTAAGTAAATGTGCCCCAAAGTGTATTATCATTTATTTGATAGGAAACTTCAACAACTTTTGCTTCATAAATATATGTATTTAGAAAAAAGTATTAGAGCAAGTAAATATTGTAAATAATATTTCCATTACTTGGAATCCTATTCTCTCTCATAGTAATTTAAGGGTGAAAGCCTTTTCAGATATGTATATATCAGTTTTAGCACCTTCCTTGTTTGAAACCAGCTTTTATTGCTCATTTTGAGAAAGAGTTATCTATTAAACCCACATGGTAGTATAATAAGGCTACAAATTATTTTAGCATTTCATCCTTAGGCACCAGCAGCAATAAAACACAATTCTGTGGATGTTATTAAGTATTAAAAACTAACCATATTCATTTATAGCAGTGTAGGTTTTTGTGATAACAGTAAGACTAACAGGTCAGCTTTTTGGAATATAATCAAACAATAAAAGAGAAAAATAGGATAATGACAGATATTATGAAACCAATGTATTCTAGTTCCAAAAGCAATTGAGTTTTTTCACATTGAAATCTTCTATATTGGGATAAAAGGATCTCATACATTCTATTGTATTGTGATGTACAAAGAAATTTATGCAGAGAAAATCAAGTCATTTATCTATAAAATGTGATGACCCTGAATCCCCAAGGCATATTACTGTTTAAAGCACATAAGACAAATCTGAAAATGACTTTACATACAAGAAAATTTAGCTGCAATTGAATAAGGAAAATGCTGGTATAGTGTACATGGAAAAATTGTTATTTAATTGTAACAAGTTTAAGTATGTATATAGAAATCATCAGCATGAGGCAAAAGAATGCTCAAACTAAACTAAAATTGCTGGATTATTGAAATAGAGACAAAACAATAAATGAGGGAAGTGAGCTACTTTGCTTGGAAAGCAAAACTGAAATTAAATTCAATTGCATTGTTTTGTAAAAATAAATATACACTAACTTTAATTGTTTTGGAATCCTTTTAGATACATGATCACATTTAAACCAGCTTCCCCTTTCTCAGTGAAGTATAAAGATTTCCTCAAATGCATGACTCCAGCTGGGAAACATAAGAGTATTTTCTAATGCTAATGCTAAACAATGTCAATAGCCAATTCTTCAATCTTATAATCTGATGTGAACATCCCCTACTATTACATTGCATATCATCAACCATTTCAGTGCCATACTCAGCCTTTGGTAATTTAATCAAACAGTATTTGCTAGATACCAGTAGAAAATAAAATGTTTGTTTTAATAAGCAATAAATAAAAGCACATGAGTCAGAATTAATTTGTACCATGCTTGATTTGATCATGTCCAAGAAAAATTTTGCAAATGAAAAAAGAATTTTTTTTTTGGTGTGCATAAAAAGTGTTCCACTGCCAAGCTGTTCTTTCTCTAAAGTCTAAACTAAATAAAAAAATATCATTAACTGGGATAACAGTCAAGTTGGATTAAGCGATATTGGATAAACAATATATGATTCCATTAGCATTGATTAAACTGACATTGACACGATATAACATTGTTACTCAAAGTTCCTAAACCTAACTGACTGTCCAACTTGACAGTCCCTTCTCAATCTGTCAGGTTTTCTAATGCTTACATTCTAATGTGTAATATGGCAGCCCCCTCCTGTAGGAACATATTACACATTAGATTTGATATAGTATAAAAAAATGATCTTTCGTCTTAATGGACAATCGATCCGGAAACCTTGATGTATCGTGTGGTGATGTTGCGCAATCCCCCGGAAATAACGTCACAGCAGTCGTTCTCAGCTGGGGTCCAGTATTCTGCCTTCCTCTACAATGGCCAGTGGTTTATTATACCCAAAAACAAAAGGTGGTCTTACAATATATCCAATCAATGAGCATGATATGCTATGAACCAATTGGTGGAACCAGCACACAGACACATGTCCATAGAACAGGGGGGGGGAGGTAGACTTCCCTAGGCAAACAAAAGACACCAGGACAAAAGGCACCTCCCCTGGTAATATACATACACACAGACACAGCGATCTTAGCATGGCTTGTACTGATACGTACGCGCGTTCTCATGAGAACGCGCGACCGTTTGCTGATTTGCGCTTGTAAAAGTACACCTTTGTTCAATGGTCTGTATTCCTCAATCCCAACCGGCGCCACACCCGGCATGCTGCAGTCATGCCTGATGAACACAAATCGGATGGGAATCAGAATGATCGGGCGATTGTGCAAAGGTCGGTCGTAAAGAAGCTTTTCCCGCATCGGTGGCGGCCATATTGCGAAATATGAAAAATGTCCACGTCAGATCTTTAGCTTTATATAGATGGGTACTATAAAAGATTTAAGCAAATACTTTTATTGCAAAATTATAAATAGTATGCAAACACAATGCTATGATAGATGTAAAAAGAGAAAAGGTTTAATTTCTGATGTCAGTATCTCTTTAAACATGGTTAACGGAGTGACCTGATTGGGGACAATAAATAAAAATGCCTTACTAGCGATACAGTATATAGTAGAAATGCAAAATGAAGAAACAAAGGCTATACACTTGGGCATATGTTAATTTTTGGGGCCACCAAATGTTGACTAGTTTGTACAGCTCCCAAAATACTGAGGTGAAACAAAACCTATTAACTTGGAAAGCATTTCAAATATACAAGCATTTACTGTATTAGAATATCTGTATAATAATAGTTATAATTTGATAAACATACATTCGATAAAAATTTCACTTTTACCTCTTTAGAAACATTATTAAAAACAAACATTGATGTAATATTTTGGGATAAAATATTGAGCATTTTGCATGTAAGGCCACCTTAACAGTACCCTATGCATATATTGGAATTATTTTTGTTGTGTTTATGTTGTAATCATATGGCAGTTGTGTCTTCAAAGCAGCTGGTCATGTGCACTGCACAGAAGGTTATATTTTTATTGTTATGTTTAAGACTTACATATGGTTCAAATTGCCAGTTTTGCTTGAGGACATTGCAAGGGAAATGTCAAATGCAATTGTCAGTCTTCCATTTATGGAAGAATGACTAAAACAATTAAACATGGAATGCTGTACATTGATTCCTCAAATATGTGTGCAGCTTATGTTTATCTATATGCTTAATATAACCTGTTTGCTGCACATATTTCAACTGCTCAGATCACTTTCCTACTGTACTGGAGAATTCTGAAACTGGCAAATGCGAAGAAAATATTTTAGTCATAACAGACCTATACCAAAAACCAAGTACTAGTAACTCTCTGCTTCATACCAATAGTAGTCATCCTAAGCATGATCTGAGGGTGTCCTGGTGGGGCAGTTCCTGCATCTATGCAGGGTCTACACAATATGGGACAATAGGATTGATTTGTACAGTGGCTATATGTTTACAAATATAAAAATTGCCTATAGGACTGTTTTAACCAATCGTAGAGAACTTTTGACTGTTAGTAGGGTGAAAAAGTGACACTCTGGGAAAGATCAGTGGTTGACGTGAGATTTAAATAAGATGTTCCCCTTGCATTTAAATTCATAGCACCATCCAAAGATTTTGTGAGTAATAATAGCCCTAGGAGGTACACAATCAGGTTCTGCCAATAGCAGCATGAGTCTATTTGGTGACTTGTGAATTTTGTCTATAATACATTGGCAATACGATTACACGTCTTTAGGGATGTAGCGAACTGTTCGCCCGCGAACTAGTTCGCGCGAACTTCGACCGTTCGCGTCCGCCGAATGTTCGCGAACGTTTGGGAACGTTCGCATTTTGAGTTCGGGTTCGATCGTTCGACCATTCGAATTCCTTCGACCGCTAAAAATCGAACGATTTCCATTCGTTCGAACGATTGTAAGCATTCGATCGAATGAAAATCATTCGATCGAATGGCTTCGATCGTTCGATTCGAATGAAAATCCTTCGATCGAACGATTAAAATCCTTCGATCGTTCGAATCGAACGATTTTAGCGGGTGTTCGAAGTTCGCAAACTGTTCGCGAACGTTCGCATTTTTTGCCGGTGTTCGCGAACGGCGTTCGCGAACACCAAATCGGCAGTTCGCTACATCCCTACACGTCTTAGGAAATGTACTATCTCTCAGCATATCAATTGTGTTTATATAAATTATATATAGTATCTGAGTTCTGTGCGTCTCATTACAGGTGATAGACAAGGTTGTTGATAAAACAATAAATAAATATAGAAAAAGTAAGAAAAGTTAGTCCTTTATATTTGTTAACTCCTTTTCCAGTCTCTCAGCTGTACACGAAAACCTCACAGATAAAAAAAAAGCAGATCAGCATTTAGGGCAATAGAGAAAACATACAACAAAATAAAAATATGTGTAGAAAGTTCAGTTCCTCAAATAGCACTCTCTCTTGCGTAAATACCCCTTTAAAGAACCTATTACTCCTCCAAACGGTACATATATGCTTATTCCAGAAGCCTTCACCAAATTTGGCCAAAATGCCTACTTCTCAAGGACTTTTGTAATAGGATGTAACAATGAGCAATAATGGTGATAATGAAAGACTCCAACAGACACCCCAATATGACTTTCAGTGACATGATCGATTGTTTGCTATGGAAACCTGTTCAGTCAAGGAAGGGGATACTTAGCAGCTCGGTTGAATGCAGATCAGCCAAAGCCGGAACGGTTGCCATGGCAACCAGATGAGATCCGTTTCTTTAATAGAACTACACCAGTCGCTCTCCCGGTCTAGATTCTGGACTTGGCAGTCTTCAAACGTGTTTCCTTTTTTCTTTTAGATGTAGTTACATGGCTGAGTTCTGACCAGAGGAGCTGGCTCTTCTGTGCAGCACCATACGCTGGTGTAACTGTTGGTTGGTTTCCCCCACATACAAATTAGAGCATTCCACACTGCACTGCATACATAATGTTACTCTTCTTTTGCTTTGGGGTTGGGTCTTTTGGGTGAACTAGTTGCTGCCTCAGTGTATTGCTGGGTTTAAAGCAGATGGGGATGTGGTGTTTATTAAAAAAACTTTTTAAAAAGTTTTTCCGACACCCCAGCTACATATGGGAGCTTCTTCTTCGTCTTCTTCGTCTTCTTCTTCTTCTTCTTCGTCTTCTTCTTCTTCTTCTTCTCCCCCCCCATTTTCTATACGCTACTCCTCCTACAGTTTTAGGGGTACAAGCGCCAAACTTTCCACACCTATTTGCCTTATAGCAAAGTACGTTGCTTGTGCTTTAGTAAGCGATCCCACCCACTGCGCCCGTGCGGCGGACCACTGAAGACGCCTTTTTTCGTATTGACTTTGACAGGGAAAATTTTCAAATTGCTGCCGCTCGTACAGTTTTGAAGCTACACTCCCCAAACTCGGACCACATATTGTTGGTGCCACCCCAAATAAAAATATGTATTTTGGGGGGCACCCCAAAGTGGGAGGAGCTACCAACAGCCAATGAAATTTTAGCAATTTTCTATACGCTACTCCTCCCAGAGTTTTAGGAGTACAATTATGAAACTTTGCACACTTGTTCGGCTCATACCCGAATAGGTTGCTTGTGCTCTGTTAAGCAATCCCACCCTCCATGGCCCTGTGGCGGCCCCCCAAAGACCCCATTTTTCCCATAGACTTTCATTGGAAAATTTGAAACTTTTGCCACTCGTACAGCATTAAAGTTACACTCACCAAACTTGGGTCACTTAGTCATGGGGTCAACCTGAAAAGTTCTGTCACATTTTGGGGACTTCAAAAAGTGGGCGGAGCAACAAACAGCCAATCAGATTTTCCCTATTGACTTCAATGAGAAAATGTAAAACACTGTCATTCCCACAATGTTAAAGCCAGAGACCCAAAACTTGGCACCATGGGTCACTGGGGTTAAAATTTTGAAAAGTGGACGGAGTTAGCCATTTGTTTAAATGGGAAAAGTTAAAACTGTCGCCACTCTTAGATTGTTAATGGGAGGGTCTTCAAACTTGGCACAGTTGGTCACAGGGGGGCTGGGATTCAAATTTTAAAAGTGGGTGGAGCCAAAACCAGCCAATCAGGTTTTTGATTGATTTTAATGGTACAATTTGATCTGCTTCAATTTTCACAGTTTTAAACCAGATTCTACCAACTTTGTGTACTCTCTATGCACCAGGGGCAACTGGCCCCAACACCACTTGCGTTTCAAAGCCAACATGTTCTGCCCCACATCAAGGGTTGAAGAATCATTACTATTCAACAAGCTAGAATCTGTATTAGCTAGTAATGTAACAGCGCCATCTAGCGGCAGTAGAAATCCACTGCAACCTATGTTTCTTACATTTGTATAAATAAAGTTGTTCTTAATTATGCAACTACAGTGCATTGTGGGTAGCTAGTGCATTCTGGGAAGAAGAAGGGAGCCACCATACTGTTTATAGCACATTTGCATAGCTCTCCTAGCATTCCTGCTTCTTAAATCTCCACTACCCCACAGCCAGCATATCTGGTAAGAGTTATACAAGTCTCAGGATAGTCTGTTCTTTAGTGATGTTTTAGATAGTTCTAATCTGCACTTAGTAGTTGTTACGCTTGTAGATAGCCAGTCATGCGGCCTTATAGGTCGTCAGCCATCTTCAACAGCCATCTTACCAGCATATCTGGTAAGAGTTATACAAGTCTCAGGATAGTCTGTTCTTTAGTGATGTTTTAGATAGTTCTAATCTGCACTTAGTAGTTGTTACGCTTGTAGATAGCCAGTCATGCGGCCTTATAGGTCGTCAGCCATCTTCAACATGTGCTTAGTACTATGTAATATGTTCAGACATGCTGATTTAGAATGAATGCTGCTGTATATGTTATTCATATGTTTTTGCTATATACTTATACAAACCATTTGTATCTTTATAGTTTTACCACGCGAACATGCATCGACACACATACATCGATGCTCCTGTTTACTAATTGCAACTGACCACTTACAGTCAAACAACCTGTTATCAATAAACAAGTAAGATTACAAGACGGTCTGCTTATTTGGAAGACAGGGATGGTTGAGCTGAATGTTGGATTGCACACTGTGAGAACGTGTATGAAGGCAGAACACAACATCTTGTGGTTTCTTCAGAAACGACACCATCTAGTTATAACTACTGTCTTGTAAGTAGGCATTTTGGCAACATTTGGTGAAGGCTTCCAGAATAAGCAGAAATGAATGCAGGTTTTAGGGAGCACCATCCATCACAAATGAGAGACAGTAAGGTGGTGTGTAGGGTAAAACGGTAATGTAAAGAAAAAGAAAAATAGAAAGTTAACCCTCCGTAGTGCACCTCCCCACCATTGGATCCGATGGCTCACAGAACGAATCGAAACTTAAAACTTTTATTGGTGATTCACATAAAATTAAAAGTCCAGGAAAACATTAAAAAGTTGTTAAGGTCAGGGGGAAAACTGGACTAAAATAGGAATGAGCGATATATGCGGGCAGTGAGGTAGAAGATAGACCAGTTAGATAGGTCTTGGGATGACCACGGGGTAGGAATGAGGATAGTTTAACAATTAAACTGAGAGGCAGTGGGTAGAATGCCCAATCCATATTGAGTAACTGCCTCAGTTACCCAACCACCCCTCCAATCCCAATTCAACCCTCCCAGTTCACTGGAAGGGGAAACAGGTAAGGACTGTTTCACTGAGTGTATGAACGTTAATAAAGGTCACAGACCCACATTTAAAGCCACCCTGCTGCACACTTCGCAGCCAACAAAAACAGGTTCGCCTCGCAGACACACACCCCCCCCCACTACAATGAGGGAGATGACAAAACAAAGTGGCATCAAAGGTTGACCCACAGTGTATTAGTTACAGACACGTTGTGATATTCTTGAGTCCTTCCCAATTCTACCCCCACAAGGCTCCGTTGTTCGCCCTCCCCTTCACCCACAAGACGTCCCTCCCGGTATCGTTTGCAGCTCAAAGGCCTGTAACTACTCCTCTATCTCGCACAAGCAGGGACTTCAGGCAATTCGATTCTTCATGGAAACTGAAAGTGATTGGGGTGGCCAATTTAGAGATTTTTTGGCAGATCTTATTGACTTCTGCCTCAATCACAATTTCTTCATATTCCATGACAAATTTTATTTACAAACCAGGTGGTTGGGTAACTGAGGCAGTTACTCAATACGGATTGGGCATTCTACCCACTGCCTCCTCATTCCTACCCCGTGGTCATCCCAAGACCTATCTATTGGTCTATCTTCTACCTCACTGCCCGCATATATCGCTCATTCCTATTTTAGTCCAGTTTTCCCCCTGACCTTAACAACTTTTTAATGTTTTCCTGGACTTTTAATTTTATGTGAATCACCAATAAAAGTTAAGTTTTAAGTTTCGATTCGTTCTGTGAGCCATCGGATCCAATGGTGGGGAGGTGCACTACGGAGGGTTAACTTTCTATTTTTCTTTTTCTTTACATTCCAGAATAAGCACATATGCACTGTTTGGAGGAGTAAAGGGTTATATAAAGGGGTATTTACACAAGAGTTTTTTCTTTTTCAACACAGGGTGCTATTTTAGGAACCTGAACGTACTACACCATATATTTTTTGCCTGTTTTCACTATTGCCCTAGGAGCTGATCCACTTTTTTATCTGTGAGATAGACAGAGTTATACATATGTTGCTATCATGACTTCCTACCACCTGTATTGAAAATATTAAAATATGTAATGTCTGCAGGGGGTGCTATGGCTTCTGATAAAGTGGCCATGAAATGCACTAAGCCTTGTTCTCTTCCTTCCCATTTAAGTGTTTGTATTTTTCAATGAATTAATAAAGCAAATTTTACTTTTACAAGATGTTTTATTGAGCGCTCCATTGCTATCCAGCTAATTGATCCCGAGGTGTGGCTTTTGTTTTTGCTGTAGGTAATTAAATTATCAGCATACAACCACCCTCCATTCGCCCCTTTGTTGTGGCTTTTTTACAGGGAGATTATCTGTACCTTGGTAATCTAGATACCTACCAGACTGTGCACCATAAACAATGCAAGTTTCAACCCTCAATTCCCATAAACCAATCCCCACCTCCTTCCCTTTTTACCATACCTCACCCTTGGAGAAAGTATAGACATCAAGGGCAGAATGCTGTTCCTCACCAACCAAGGTTGCAAAAAATGGGTGATAGTTCCTTCTAGCCTGTCCTTAGTGCTGACCCTTTCTACAATATACATATTTGTCTCTCAGTAAAAACACTTTCTGTTTGTTTATTATTTCTGTATAAAATACTTTATTTAACCAAGACCTTACCATTTTTCAAAATCCTTCTAACACTAGACAGTCCCAGAAGATATATCCCCCTGCTCAGATCTCCTACAAGCTGATGAGGGATTCCACAGCTTCTCCAGCAGCATTTGCCCCTTTTATGGGGTGCAGGCTCAGATTTGTGGAAAAGCCACCTAGGCCCAGGCCTAGGACGGCAGGATTTTAGGCGGGGCGGCATGCTGCCCAACCACACCAACATTGGTTCAAAAACACTGGGTATGCGCTGGAGATACAATAATTTTTTAAATCCCCATTGCTCCAGTCCAGATGATGAAAATTTGCACAAATAAAGGGGAGGGGACAGGGGCGACAAACTGCAGTGAGCCTAGGGGCACACATTATGTAAATCTGGCCCTGATGAGATGGAGTCCAAAAAGAATTATGTGTTCACTTTCCTTTTATACAGAAGAGAATATGAACTATAATCTAAACCCCCTGGCCTATGGGAACATATCACTCCCCGAGGGCCTACGTACACTTCCTCTAAACAGGAATTTTTAAAGGAACAGCAACACCAAAAAGTGAAAGTGTATAAAAGGGACTCTGTCATGATTTTTATGGTGTAGTTTTTATTTCAAAACGACACTGTTTACACTACACTGCAAATAATTCACTCTACCATGTAAAATTTAATTCCTAACCCAACAAGTGTATTTTTTTAGTTGTAATATAGATGTGTAGGCAGTCATATTTCATAATTTTGCCTGGTCATGTGCTTTCAGAAAGAGCCAGTGCTTCATGATGGAACTGCTTTCAGTCAGGCTATTGTTTCTCCTACTCAATGTAACTGAATGTGACTCAGTGTGACAGGGATTTTTACTATTGAGTACTGTTCTTATATCTACCATGGATCTGTTGTTATCTGGTTAGCTTTCCATTGTTCTGATGATCGGCTGCTGGGGGGGAGGGGGTGATATCACTCCAACTTGCAGCACAGCAGTAAAAAGTGACTGAAGTTTATCAGAACATAAATCAAATGACTGGAGCACCTGGGAAACTGACAATATGTCTAGCCCAATGTCAGATTTCAAAATTAAACATAAATAAATCTGTTTGCTCTTTTAAAAAATGTATTTCAGTGCAGAAGTCGGATGGAGTAGCACTATTAACTGATGTTTTTTGAAAACAACATGTTTTCCCCATGGCGGTATCCCTTTAAAGTAATGATAATATTATGTACTGATTGTACTACATTTGTCCAATTGGTGTGTTTGCTTTATAAATTCTACAAAAGTGTATATAACCATGCTACTGTGTAGCCATGGGGGCAACCATTCAAAGCTGAAAAAGGAGAAAAGGCATAGAAAACACAACACAGCAGAAAACAGATAAGCTCTGTAGTATACAATGGGTTTATTCAGAATCTGTTATCTACTGTGTATCCTGTGACTGAATTGTTGCACCCATGGTTACACAACAGCTTGTTTATATAAATTAAAATCATGTTTCTAAAGCCATTGGCCAATTGCCATGGTATGAAAAATGCTGGGACACTCCACACATGATCCAAAATTTGTACAAAGTGAAGACTGTATCTTTGCGTCTATGGCTAGCTTAACTTGCAGCTGAGAGAAGGGAGAGGTTTGTTTGTTCAAAGGTAGATAGGGAGCTATAAACAAATGACCCTGTTTATACAGGAAGGAGGGATAAGGTCACTGAAAATACCCCATTTTTAAAATTTAAAGGTCAGTGAAAATACCCCATTTTTAAAATTTTCACTTTAGTAATGTAAAAAATATGGATTCTTGTTATAATAACAAGCATAATGTAACACAAATCCTATTCATTGTGTTCATTTTTAGCAAAGGTGTGTTTGGGTGTATGCTGACTCTTATGGACTGGTTTTATTAGTCTTATCCGCTTCTTCTCTGTTCAGCAGAATCTAGTGACAGTGACAGGAAGTCCTAAAGTGAAACTGGTTTATATGACTATGAAGATTTTTTTGAATTACTTATATTAGATGAAACTCATTTTTTTTTTGTTTAGGGGCAGATTTGTGTGCAAGTTTTGTTTGCAAAAAAAAAAAACACCCATGAATATTCAGTCATTTTATTTTTTAAAATAAGGTAAAGAGGGAAAAAAAAATGAAAAAATAAAAGTCACTTGCATTTAATGGGTGTTTTTTTTCCCACTGTTGTGCTTTTTCTTTTATGCAAACTCAAGATTTTAAATAAATAAGGCCCTTAAACAATTGGCATACAAATTAGTTCAGCACAAGCCCTTTTTATTGAGCTTATGTTGAAAATAAGTGTTTACTGTCCCCTGAATATTGATTAATATAAGAACGATAAGGAGACTGAGGAGCACAAGTGCAGTGTGCAAAATGAAATTGTTTACCCAAAATGTGATATTCTTTCCAATAATTCCAACTGCATTGCATCGGCCAGTTGGAGTTTTGTTTGGTGTGACTGCATCTGATATCTTAAAATGCGCATAATTGTGCTGAACATTTTCTGTGTGAAGGTGATGTTTTTTGAGGAGCCTGTCGTCAAAATGTCCTGTGTTAATTTATGTGGACCATGTGCCACAGGAGCATTGCATGTGATTCATCCGAACAGACTGGCGGAGCACTGCCACATTATGCCAAAACATGCAAGTGCAAGGAAAAGCAAGTACCTTTTATGAATGATGTTGATTAATGCAAGAGTGATGGCCATTTTTGAATGATCACAGCTGCCATTGTACGTCTTAAATGAGCCCTCGGATTTGTGCAGAACAACGGTTTTATTTTAATTCATATTTTAATTTAACACATCACTAATGTGTTGGTATTCACACAAATCATGCTTCAAAGACATTTAAAAAAAAAAATTAACACAATCTGTATTGCTTCACTTTAATGTTCTACATCTAATCATTATATTGTTACAACTGCAATTATTTCAGGGACATTAGTTGCTTTCTGCTTCAGATGCTATAGAACTCTGAATTCATTTAATCATCTGTGTCTTTTGTGATTCCACTGCTGACTTTTGCCAGCAAAGGAATGTTAGCATCTCAGGAAGAAAAGAAAATTTACATCCATTGTGATGATTTTTTTCTCAGAGAGTCACTCTCAGGTACACATTTTTAGCATCCAATAGCACAGGAAGCAACCAAAGCCTTGCCTGACAAAAGGATTAATTGTAACTAACGTACTCACTAACCCGTCAAAAACACACTTCACGCTGGGAAGAAAACAATAGGGCTGTGCTCTTGAATGACACATTTTCTGTCAAGAAACATAATGTCCCAACTGCCTGTGCAGCTGGTGGATGTCTTTGGCAGTCGGCCAGAACATCTTACTTTCATGATTTTCTGTTTTCTAAGTACTTCAAAGCAAACAAACAATGGCACAATGCATGACCAATACATCTGTAAGATATACCACTGTGTCCAAAATGTAGATGAACTCACCACCATAGCACTGTGTTTGCTTATTTTAAAAAATGTATGTATTTAGCTGCTAGTTCAATTAAAAAGAAATCTTGAACATTTAAGAAATAATCTAAGAAAGCATAATTTAAAAAATGCATTAATGCTATACAGAAATATATATCTACTCCGGCAATCTAAACTTTTAGCACTCTCTACAGTACTCTATGTTTAAACTACTATACCTCAAGGTCATAGGGTGAAAACTATGTATGGGACCTGTCATCCAGAATGCATGGGACCTGAAGTTTTACAGATAATGGATCTTAATACCGTAAGTCTACTAGAAAATCATGAAAACATTAAATAAACCCAATAGGCTGGTTTTGCCTCCAATAAGGATTAATTATACCTTGGTTTGGATCAAGCATCAGGTACTGTTTTAATATTACAGAGAAAAAGGATTTCTTTAAAAAATGTGGATTATTTGAATAAATCTATCCAGAGCTTTCTGCATAATGGGCTTCCAGATAATGGATCCCATACCTGTATTATAAAAGTTATTTTGCAATAACTATAACTGTACCATTTACCAAAATTTAAGTTGTATTATGTATTTTGAAATTGTACAGCAATGCTTTTATTCATGACACTACAATATATATAATAAAGATTATATACAAAGATACAAACCAGTTCCTTTAAAAAAAAATATATTTTTAAATGTGTATATCAATAAGCCTGCTTCATACTCTTATTATGCCAATGTCAGTCCAGTGCACGTCATTGTACTGACTCTGACATCTCATTTACAAATGTTAGGGAAGAACTAAGTGTTTAGGGCACTTGTTGTGTGTGTGTGTGTGTGGGGGTAAGATTTGGTAGTAATAACATAAATACACTTATGGCATACTGGGACTCTACTCGCTCCTGGGTCCACCAGCTATTAAAAATTATTTGGGGTTTGTTTGCACCATATTGCATCAGATGTTCAACAAAACATAAAGGACACACAAAGCTGTCCTGCACAGCGATAGAGCGCATGACAAGGCAGGGCAACCTATTCTGAGGAAGGAGAGGGTGTAGCAGGGATGATTATGTAGATGGGAGGAAAGGAGCCATATGGGGGATTTAGGACAGTTGGTGGACAGGAAGGACATCCATTACCATGGTAATCCATCATCCCTTTCTTGCAGGTGGTTGCAGACAGGGTGCAGCCAATACAGCAGTTCCTCTCAAAAAAGGATTGTTTTGGCAGTTCAACAAGTCAGTGTAAGATGGGCAGAGCGTGTAAATTCAATCATTCAGCAACCAAATGTTATAAAGCAGAGGAAAGAAGGGCTCAAGCAAGGAGATAATTTTGAAAAAAAGGAGGAGCCCAAATAAAGTAAATGAGATGAGACCATGGCTGGCAAGGTGCCCACACAATGCCCTAAGGCATTGCTAATTGAGGAGGGGTTTTCATTCGGCTTTAGCATTCCATTTCATGTTTATGAGTTTGGGGGGAAATGCAAAAATTTAAGATCGGCATTTGAACACCCAGATGTAGTATGGGAAAAGTTAGATAAGGAGATTCAGTTGGGTAGGATGGCAGGCCCCTTCTCGTCTTTGACCTAGCTGAATTTGAGGGTCTCCTTTGGGGGTGGTACCTAAAAAGGAGGCAGGCAAATTCAGGCTAATACACCACCTCATACACCCTAAGGGCTCATCGCTAAACAATGGAATAGAGCAGGATTTATCAAGGGCGTGTTAAGATGGCCATAGACGCAACCATAACCATTCCGATCGAATAAAGTACAAAAGAACAAATCAGCCGATGTTCCCCCTGAGAGCAATTGTACAAAAGTTATGTCCAACAAAAGCTAGTGGCAGTCTCCCTCTGAAAATAGTACGATCGGCATACATGCAGAGATATTACCCGCAGCTGACAGAAATCTTTTAACCTGTCTGATCGGCCAAACGACCGATCTCCGTTGTAAGAAAAATGTTGAGACTCTCCACACACGGTCCGAAAATTGTACGAATCCTCGATTCGTACGATCAGATCTTTGCGTCTATGGCCAGCTTTATGCTTCATTTGTTGATGCAATTAGGCTGGTCTGGAAATACAGCTCAGGGGCACTGATGGCCAAAGTGGACATTGAGTCCGCATTTTGCCTGCTGCCATTAAACCCTGACTGCTTACATTCTGGGGTGTAGCTTTAAAGATTGGTGTCTACCCATGTGTTGCTCATGTGAAGCACCAACTCCAGTGAAATACTGGATATACTTTAAGTCCTATTGGCAGTTTTTGCTCATTTTGGTGTTCTGGTTGCAGCTAAGAAGACAGAGGGCTCTGCAAGCACACTAAAATTCATGGGGATTAAAATTGATGAGCAATCCATGCACTGCAGGCTACCCAAAAAGCGGTTGATCTGTTGAATCTAGTGGTCCTGGCCATTAGCAACATTACATCCACTTCCCTACCAGTGATTAACTTACTTTAGTACTTGGTCCAAAAATGCCTGGAGTACAACATATGGTTTAGGGCTTGTCATGTGCCAAGAGAAGCTAATGGAATTGCCGATGGAATTTTGATTACAGATGGAACATTTTCATCAATTGGCCCAAGGGGCATAACAGCACCCCTCCCCGTTTTTGGAGGATCTCTGGAAAATTTAATTTGTGGTTGGTCAGTTGTTTGACAAACTCCTCAGCTCAATCTAATTGGGAGTCCTATAGTAGGGCGTGGAGCCAATGGACTGACTTAGAAAGTTATGTATGTGATCCGCTGGACGATATGGAAAAGGTTATGGTTCCTGGCCGATATGGGGGAGGATGCTTTTATGCAAAAATTAGCAAGGCATTCGCTAGATGCATTATCATTTTTATTTAAGCTGAGGGGATGGAGGGATTTTTCTCAAGTCTTCATTGCCCACCAGTCCAATGTGACAAGAGAAAGCCAATCACTTTTCAATTCTTGGGGGTTTGTTTGGCCAACTGGGGGTAGTAGGTAGGTCAAGTTATGAAGCTGGCTTTTTCCCTGGCATTTTATGGGGCTTTTAGGATAAGTGAGTCAGTCGGTGTCAAAAAAGTTGAAGGGGAGCATGTTGGAGGACAGTTTATATACAGTATAAATATATTTGATTCAAAGACTGACACGATTGGTAAGGGTGTATCTGTTCACTTATGTCGAATTAAGGGTTGTGATACTTGCACTGTGCATTGTTGTTGTAGCTTCTTGGAAGTACCAGATTGGCTAAGAGTTCATTATTGGTGCATGAGGTTGAATTGTTCTGTCTAAGTTTACAGAGGTTTTTAGGAGGTGCTAGTTGGGCTTGGGTTTGCTCAAAAAAAAACAAAAAAAAAAACTTTCAGGATCAGGGCTGCCACCAAGGTGGCACGTTACGGTCTGGTAGAAGCAACAATCAAAAAAAATCCATAGGTAGGAATCCAATTGATTCAGGCCCTACATTAGTCCTCATTTAGTATAATGGGCATTTGGTTTTCTTGAATTGGGGGGACATTTCTTTTATAAGATTGTGTTATATGATAATTATTCATTCTAGGTGGATGGTGCTACATTGTATGGGTGATGGGACACTCTTATGTGGTATGGGCTGAAAAAAGAGCTATGGCACAACCTGGAGGAAGGTACTTGGGAATGCTGCGGCAAGAAGTGGAAGTGTACTGGCATGGCCGTGAAGGTATGCTGTGGGGTCGGGTCATTCCAAAGGTGATGGAACTGTGGCAAGTGTGGGGACTTTCAGATGTTATAATGCTACATAAAGGGGCAATGCTTTGGGGATGGTTCCCATGAAGGAACTTATCTAATCAGTGAAGTTGAAAGAGAACTGCATATCCACCATGCTGGGGAAAATAGGGTGGCTGGTGGCTTGTACAATGCAATTTAATGATACATTGCCAGCGACTCAGGGAATAGGTCAGTTGAAAAGTGTCTTATGAATTAATATGTTTATGTCATATTATTATCATACATATTTGAATTTGTATAGAATGTTATATCTATGTATGTTCAATAAAGTTGTGGCCAATATTTTATTCGGACCGCTAAAGGTCTAAGTGGTGATTTATTTATAGGCCTCAGGAGGGGTAAAAGTGGGAACAGAACATGAGCTTGTCCTTGCCCTTGTCATGTACATACAAACGATAAATTGTCCAAGGAAAAACATTTTCGTGTAGGCTTATTTATTAAAGGTTGATTTTAGTGGTTTTAGAGGTTTTTGAAACCATGACTAAACTCACAAACCACAAATGTCATGAAAAGATCATGATTATTAAAAGATCCGACAATAAAAAGCATGAATGAAAAAAAAAGCACTGAAAGGTGCTAAAAATACTAATACCTCGAAAACCTCTAAAAATCGGAGTTTTTTTGACAAATGCTAGTGAAAAAATATCCTTTAATGGGGGAATGTAATATGTTTTGTTAGCACAAAAAAACGCTTGCAAATATCATTGCAAATTTTAGCAAGCATGTTTGCATCCTTTTTGACTGGTTACAGTCAACTTCCTCGCAAACATTTGCGAGCAGTGTAATTACATTTGGCACCAGAATATTTAACAAAACTCCAGAGCAAGCTTTATGCTAACCTTTGCTCAACTATATGATATTCGCTAACTAATAATTCTATATTGTAAAAGTGCTCAGACAAGCACAATGACAAGGTATAAATCTATTATTTTTTTAGGTTTAGATCCCCTTTAACATTGAATATTAATGTTATAGATAGCATAGTTCCAAAACGTGCAAAGCATGTGATAATATATCAAAAAATAAATTTTCCCACTGTGTAGGAACTATGTCTTTTAGTAGCTAATTAAGGAAAATGATTGTTGCCCAGATGAAAGAACTATGTTACACAGGCTTATAAAATAATCACTTACATATAAACACTGCAAGCCTGAGATTGTGTATTTACTTTATCTATGCAGTTAGAAACACATGCTGCTAATCTCATCATTGTAAGATTATTATGGGTTTAAGCAAACTCAACCTTCTTTCTCCTTGTTTATGACATTGTGCAGTGCAAACTGACCTCATCCGGTTTGCTTATTTTTGTTACTGTTTTTGTAACCTTTCATTTAAATAGATCTAACATTCTAAGCAGTTAATAACTATTATTTTCCTGGAGTATGAAGACAAATACAGTAAATGTGCAAATCCAGGATTAAAAGTAACAACAGCTGACAACAAGGTGCTATGTCCTTAGTGAGTGAGTGTCCTTAAAATCAGTTTGTATGTTTTTGCCAGAACGTACACTAAATTGTCGAACAGGAGATATGATTAAGATCATTTTAAATTTAGTTCAAGTCATGATAATTTGTGTCTGCATATTGAACCACACAGCCACTTTGCTTTATACACCAATTATAAGATCAATCCAAATTATGCAACTGAAATCGTACATCAAGAGAAGAACTGAATTGCTAATTGAAAGAGGTTGATCTTTCTAAGCAAAAAGGGATTTATAAAAACATACAATATATTCAAATAAATGCATATTTTAGAAGAGTGCACAATATGCATACTGATTTATGTGTTTATATCATTTTATATCTACAATGAAACGGACAAACAGAATATACTCATTTTAATTAATGTACAGTAATCTCAAAGTTGTATTGTGTGTGTATAAATTGTTTTTCGGTAAGAAAAACATGTTGAGCATAACTGATGCAGACTGCCAACCATTGATTTGGAAATACCTCCAGCTACTTATACTGCTGGTGTGCTATTATACAGAAGCTGAAAAGTTTCCATATGATGTAGCACAGTGAACAATTGCTCAGTGAGAGAAGGAACCAAGGGAAAAACCTTAAAAGAAATATGTTCTAAATAATAAGTTGGAGCTTTATGAAAGGACCTCAGTGTGTGATTCTCATGAGTAAACTATCAAAGACTAACCATGTATATACAAAAATCCATTCAATTACACTCTATTATGACCTGAAGTGTAGAAAATCCTTTTGAATTATGTTTCAGTTTTATCTTAGAGAAAACTTATATGGCACATCGGTATTTAACCAAATGAAGAAATAGAAAGAAAGAAAAAGAAAGAAAGAAAGAGAGAGAGAGAGGGGGAGAGAGAGAGAGAGAGAGAGAGAGAGAGAGAGAGAGAGAGAGAGAGAGAGAGAGAGAGAGAGAGAAAGTCCATTAGTTCTAGAATTGCTTTTATATTATATATACCATGACCTGGATGAATGAAAATCTTCATCGTCATAAAGAAAGAAAGAAAAATGTTTCATAAGTTAAAACACATTATGTACATTTTACTAGGGATTCACCGAATCCAGGATATAAGATATATATATATATATATATATATATATATATATATATATATATATATATATATATATATATATATATATATATATATATATATATATATATATATATATATATATATATATATATATATAGTTATACATACCATGTAACAATACAAGTTTTTTCACTGCAAAGACCCCTGGTGCTGGTTTTTTGTTCCTTTTGTATATGTACTTTACTCCGGGCACAGGGGCAGCTACAAGGTAGCTTGTATTGAAGATGGGTGCTGTCCTGTTCTACATGTATATACTGTATATAAATTTATATATAAAAAACAAATTAGTAGTTGCACACAGAATACCACAAAAAATGCCTAGGTGCTGGAAGAGAACTCGTACTTACAACAAAATAATAAAGTCCGCACTCATAGGTCTTGTGAAGAAAAAATGGATTTATTTAACGTTTCAGCTCCTAAACAAGAGCCGTCATCAGGAGACCATTAGGAGCCAAAACGTTGAATAAATCCATTTTTTCTTCACTAGACCTATGAGTGCGGACTTTATTATTTTGTTGTAAGTACGAGTTCTATTTTGGTCTCCTTTTTGTCTCTTCTCTGCATAATCTTTCCACGATATTTTAAACATATACAAATATATATAAAATGCGTGTATGTATGTGTATATATACTATATATATATATATATATATATTTGTATATGTTTAAAATATCATGGAAAGATTATGCAGAGAAGAGACAAAAAGATTGCAGAAAAATAGAACTTAGCCTCTACTTTAAGTGAAAGAAAAATCAACAAGGTGCTTGTCTTTATATGGCAAAAGAAAAGTATATACTGTAAGTCTCTTTCACAGCTGAGATTGTAGCCTTCCGACTTCCCCAGGGCCTCTCCCAGACTCTAGACCACAACAAGGTTAGCAGCGAATTCGGTTAGGGCTGAATTTACATAGCAGGCGCCTCTAGGCCCGCTGTTGTTCGTCGCCGATGTGCATTCCTAGTGTTTCTGAAAAAAATGTGGGTGTGGTTGGGCAGCATTTCACCCTAGGCCCGGGCCTTGGTGGCCTCTCCACAAATTCGGGCCTGACCCTGTTACTCACAGTTCAGAGACAACGTTTCCCTATCAGTCAGGCCACACAGGCAGCTTCATTGTTGCACTTTCTTCAAACACTGTCTTTCTCCAGGTATAGTCACAGACCTCTTAGCACTTGCTAAGTCAATGGACATTTTTCTTGTGGCTACTCTTTTGTCTCTGCAATTTTTTTTGTTCAAGTGCATTAAAGTCAATGGGAATTACTTCTTATGGTGACTTTTTTGACATGGTGAAATTTTTGGCGGCTGATTTTGGGCAGTTTTGCAAAAAAATTTGCAGATGGCAAAGTGCGCAATTCCGTGCCCTAATTCATCACTACAGCACACACATTTTACCTCTGCAGGCCACTCTATTCTCAGCAGCCACCTAATTATATAATTTAGAATTATTAACCCTTTTTCCATTAGGTATCCTTCTGCAGCTCATATCAAGTGCTGTAAATACATACTTTTTAGTACATTTTTAGGCTAGACAAATTTGTTTTCTAAACACAATTGGGGGAATTTAATATTGGTCACGAACAGAAAAAATCATTTGCAATTAGTTTGCAATGCAAATAAGTGTAAGCATACTTTGGCCCAGTGATCGCAAATTTTATTGTATGCTATAGTGCGCAGTGTATGTAATAAAACATCTTAATAAAAAAGCTGTTACATTTGCTCCAAAAGATTATGCCAACTTCAAGAAGGTGTTAAAAGTTTAGCAATGCCCAATTAAGATTCGCAATGCAATAAAAGCCTAATGAAGAATATTACATTGCGACACGCAATGTAATTTTTATTTCTTTTTTTTCTCTTTGCCAGTTTTATTACATTTTCCCTCAATTCATAATACTGAAATGTCTTAGCTATTTTTAAATTAATAAAAAAACATGTTCACCAATTTTTGTTTTTTATTGTTTGTATGTAAATTCATCTTTGTGTATTTTTTACCGTATCGTAACAAAGCTTTTACAAATGGTAGAAAGGTGAATGTACTCAAATGGTACCCATGGCAAGGTAAATACACAGGATGCAGCATTCTGTGTTGCTGTACTTCAGTTTCTGGATGATTGCATGAGGAATGTTCAGCATCCTCTTAAGACATAACACCAGTAGAAGAGATTACCGGATGAGTGCACAATACTGTGTTTATTGACTATATCCTTACAAGTATACCTGCCCAGGGTTGAGAAAATAAAATATTATATCACTGAAAATATAAATATTGGAATGTCTATTACATTGTATTGCAAGCTTTGCTAAAGGTGATTAGCTGGCATCCTTGTGCTAAGATTAAAATGAAAAGGTGGCAGATATAAATTGGATTTTAATCTAATACAGTTATAGGACATTGAGAAAACCTAACATGACATGTATGTTGCTTCATGTTGTGGTTGTGAAACCCAGTATGGCAGGGATATTGTCATATTACTGAAAAAATCATTATATAGCTTACAGTATATGCTAAAAGGTTACATAGTAGTGGTTTAGGGAAGGGTTTAGGGAAGATGTTTTTACAGCTACTTAAAAGATAATTTGATTGTTAGGAAAATAACCAATTATGCACAAAAGGAAAGCAAAGATGCATACACAAAGTTATATCAACAAAGGAAACCAAGGGGACAGAGAGATACACAAAAAAACCACAAATTTTGCACGTTACTTTGCCAAGCACGAGTTTCCCAAATACATCCACTATGACATTTGACTGAGCACAAGACTAGGGGGTAAATTTATCAAAAAGTGAAGTTCCGCCACTAGAGTGAAATTCCGCAGTTCTCAATTAATTTCTATGGGATTTTGAAAGGCGTATTTATCAATGGGTGAAAGTGAAAGTTCACCCTTTGATAAATACGCCTATAAAAATCCCATAGAAATGAATGGAGAGTGGCAGAATTTCACTCTAGTGGCAGAACTTCACTATTAACTTCACTCCCTTCTTTCACCAGAGCCCCACCCATTTTTATTTTCAGTTGTCTATTTTGCCTATAGAACACACTAGTTTTAGTTGAGAAAACAATAATGTTACCTTAAATAAGGTTTAAAGTGAAAATGAAATTACTTTGCCTTTGTGCTGCACCTGATGCAATTGCATCCAATACACCAAAGTGAATGCAGCTGTGTGCGCATTTTGTCCCAAATTGGTTACAACCACATGGAAGTCCATCTGGAATAATTTAGTTTTCAGAGAGCAAGTGAAAACTGCACTGGATTTTGTAGGGGCAAGTAAGTAGCCCCTATTGATGCTGAACATGAAGGGAAACATGGCGTTACCACCTGATCAGGAGGTGGTGGCAGTACCAGAGTTTCACTGGGGTTCATTTATCAACACTGGGCAAATTTGCCCATGGGCAGTTACCTATAACAACCAATCAGTGATTAGTTTTTTAAACCCAGCTGCAAGAAGAACAATGAATGCATCAATTTGATTGGTTGGCATGGGTTACTGCCCATGCCCAGGGTTGATAAATGACCCCCAGTGTGTTAATAGTTGTAGTAGCACTCAGTCATTCAGAACAGGAAGGAAGGACTGAGTGGTGCAAAGCGCAACTACTGTATATAGAAAAGTAAATGGGTCATTTTAACAATGAGGTGTAATGTGCAACTCGCTGCAAGGAAAAGCGTGGGACCATCATCTTGGCAACAATACAATCCTATTGAATACATATATGTGAATATATATATATATATATATATATATATATATATATATATATATATATATATATATATATATATATATATATATATATATATATATATATATATATTAGATAGATAGATAGATAGATAGATATTTAAAAAAATACTATCCAGTATATTGGCATCAGTAGCATAACAGAGTTTGAGATTTATATATGAAATTTTTCAATTATCCCTGTTATTAACCTGCCAGCAGTCTAACAGCTTGTCTTTTTTCATTTTTTATTCAAGACCAGACTGTTTACAAAGACCTACATCACATATCACAGAATGATTTAGTTCCCATTTATTACCATTACCATTTATTAAGTAATTATATGCTTATAAAATAACCTTTCCCCCTAAAGCCATAAATATTTTGCTCTGTATTACACAAAAAAAGTGGGGAGAGCATACAGTATTACACGTTTATAAGGGATATGTAAACATTTTGACAGTGATTTTAAAAAAAAGTTCATTTGCAAGTTGCAGAGTTGTTAACACTGAAAAATAGACTCACATACATTTTCAAGTAAGGCATGCTGTAATTAATCCCGCAGGAGTATATCTATTAGTGTAATTATTCAAAGAGGCCAAAAGGTGCATATACTACATGTATTGTCTACTTGCACTAATTGTATCCCTGATGAAATGCCTCAAGCTACAACTTATGTATAAGGTTGAGATGCCTGCAAAATAGGTAAATTAGAACATGAATATGGACAGTGTTTGCAAAGCCTCAAGTTACAAATGCTTTTATAAACAGATAAGGCATAGTTAAATGCTGTCTCTCTAACTTTCTCAAAGCATCTGTCCAACTATTTAAAGCATTTATACTGGAACTTCAGCACTTAGACAGGCCCCTGCTCCAATGGAGCAAGAATGCAAGATCAAAAGAGCCAATGAATTAAATACTATATTAGAACACAGCACCCAATTAATGTTTTTATTGATTTTGTTAACCTGCTTATTAGCAAAAACTGCTTATCACACATTTAAAGCTAAAAGTGGCCTCTATTTACACCATGGGAATTCCTTGATCTCCAATTACCAGGCTCACCCAATACTAACTGAACACACAGCTCTCCCTTGAGGTGTACTTTGCCACATTCAACATGGAGCTCAGAATTGGCCATTGGTCTAGAGAGGCTAGTTAATTGAAAATTGAACTGGGGAAACTAAAAGGAGCCCCAGCAGTTTTGTCTGTGTTAGGATTTTATAACATTTTCCTGAAAATTTGTGAAAAAGTTCTATTGAAATTTGATGCTTGTAAAAAAAACAGTGATCCTCCAGCAAAAAATCTGTGTTTTTATTGCAGTAATATACTTGCCACCTACATTTTTCCCATTGACCTGAATGGGTTATGGCACACATATAACAGCAGAAAATAACCATGCAAAATACAGTGAGCAGGCAGTGTAAAAGAAAACAACTCTTTTGCACCATTATTTTGACATGTATCATTTTACACAGTATGATAAATAAGACCCTTGAATATACAAGGATACACATCCAGTATAGTGTCTGATTGTACAATACAAAACATACCAAAACTATACCTTTATAAGAAATCATACCTGTATGTCAGATGCCTTAGAAAGTCAAGCAAAATTATTGGTTTTGATGAGCAGACAAGTGGCATTTTTCTAAATAATAGATCAAAGCCAAGTGTAATGTATTTATATGTACCTGCAACAGAAAGGGGAAATCCTTTTATTATGCATTATTTATTGCTCGCACCTTATTTCCAGGGTGCTGTTTTCTGTTTGCACACACAACTTTTTACTTAAAATATTAATTGCATTCTTCGTATTCTCTGAAGTCACCTTCTAGTGCACACAGATACTTTTACATGGAGATTTAATGGAGTAGAAACACTTACTTAACAATATATAGAGAAAGACTTGCACAGACCATCCAGTCTTGTAAGACCAATATTCTTATTTTATTATACCGCACACTAGCATGGCTAATTTACAAAGGATTACTTTATGTGCCCTTTTACCCATTTATTATAGTACTGCAGCTACAATAGATTATGCAGACTGCGTTCCCTGTTCATAATGGATTAATGATATCCAGTAATGAGTGCTAAATTTGCCTTTCCTGCAGTAAATCAAGTTAACAGTGGCCTCTTTCATTACACAAAAAACAAAGATAAAACCATCATTAATTATTCTAATTCTACCAAGTTATTATTTAGCAAATAAATTGTCAGCAGAAATATTTACACCCTGGCTATGTTAGGAAAGAAAAGTGAACATCATCTAAATTTTAACCAACCATAATAATTCTAAAATGAAGATACACAGATTAGCCTTCTTCATAAGTAACTAAACTGCTGTATTTCAAATATTCTTTTGCGTCACATTAAATGTTCAAATAACAGATGCTACACATGTAATTTATATTGTGCTACATTTGTGGTAGCCAGCAGAGCTGAGAACAGGTGTGCATTTGGGAATCTTCTGGCACTGAGAAGATAAATTATACTTCTAAGGGGAAGATTCTACAAAGGGGGAATGTGCTTGGATATTTTCCCTGCGCTGTATAAAGGAATGAGTCAGACCGCATTAAATGTGATTCTTATCATTTATCTACACAAGGAATATATGTAGCAAATGTTGTAACAAGTATTTACAGTAGTGAAAAAATATACTCCCACCTAAAATATATAGTCGCTGTTAGCATGTTAGGGAAATCTTTAAAATAAGTTATGTTTTTTGCAAGTACATACTTACATAAGTGGTGATGAGCAAATCTGTCCCGTTTTGCTCCCCCAAAAACATTTGTAAAACTGGTGAAAATTTTGCTAAATGGCAGCTAAATTGTTTGCAGTGGATTTTTTGCCACAGTTTCATGAACACTGTTGAGAAATTAGCAATGTTGCTGTAGCAATGTAGGAAGGACTGGTAGGTTTAAAAAAAAAAAGCAAAAAAAAATAAATAAAAGAATGTAATCCTGATGGCATATGTGCACAGTAGTGTGTGAAATGCGTGTCCCTGTTGGCAACTGCAGAATTAAGCCTTGTCTTATTAGGGGAAAACATAATGCTCTGCTAATATAAAACTGTGCCTCCACTCAGTATTTTATTTTGCATTACAGTTATCCTTACATAATAGTTCAAAAGCATTTTTCCTGTCAGTAAATTAAGTACAGCCATTAAACAATTCCTTAATAGGGTTGTACACCTTCCAAACATTTATTTTCAGATGTCTTTAATGACACTCAGGCATTCTGCTCAGCAAGGCCAAAAAAAAAAAGAAATGAATCAACTAATGTATAATCCACCCCCCGGAACTGCTTTAGAAAGTCATACAAAGGTGAAAATTTTAACTTTAAAATTAGAAAAACAAATAAAAATATAAAGTAATTGGAAAAAGGCTAAGGGTTTATTTTTCAAAATCAAAATTTTTCAGATTTTTAAAATAAAAAAGTCAGACCAAATTAGAATCCACGATTTGACCTTATTTATTATTTTAAAAAAAACACAATTTAATTGGATCAGGGAAAAATTCGATAAAATCAGAGTGTTTTTCAGAATAGCTCGATTTTTTCCCTAAAAGTACACATTTTTCAGATTTGTGCCTGAAAAGCCCCAAATAGTTGGATTTTCAGGCTAATTTCAGCGCAGACCACAGGAACTTCCATATAGGATAGGGATGATGGATTTTCAGATTCAGACTTTTTGCATCCTCTTGAAAAATTCAAGGTTTTTTTCCACTAAAATTCAGGTTTTATAGTAAAACAAACAAAAAAAAAATCACATTTTTCGAGTTTTTGGTATTCAGACTTTAATAAATAACCCTTTAATGTCTGTTGAAAAGAGATGGATAACCGTTTAATAGATAAAGATGCTCAGTTTTAATATTTCATATAAGTTATGAATTAATTGGTTTTAATAGATGTAATTTGTTCTCTTTTCGGTCCAGCGATCTCACACACCAGAGAACAATGCTTTGTTCTTACTTCCGACTTCCTCTTTAAAGGGATACTGTCATGGGGAAAAAAATTTTTTCAAAATGAATCAGGTAATAGTGCTGCTCCATCAGAATTGTGCACTGAAATCCATTTCTCAAAAGAGCAAACAGATTTTTTTATATTCAATTTTGAAATCTTACATGGGGCTAGACATTTTGTCAATTTCCCAGCTGCCCCTGGTCATGTGATTTGTGCCTGCACTTGAGGAGAGAAATGCTTTCTGGCAGGCTGCTGTTTTTCCTTCTCTATGTAACTGAATGTGTCTCAGTGGGACATGGGTTTTTACTATTGAGTGCTGTTCTTAGATCTATCAGGCAGCTGTTATCTTGTGTTAGGGAGCTGTAATCTGGTTACCTTCCCATTGTTCTTTTGTTTGGATGCTGGGTGGAAAAGGAAGGGGGGGGGTGATATCACTCCAACTTGCAGTACAGCAGTAAAGAGTGATTGAAGTTTATCAGAGCACAAGTCACATGACTTGGGGCAGCTGGGAAATTGACAATATGTCTTGCCCCATGTCAGATTTCAAAACTGATTATAAAAAAATCTGTTTGCTCTTTTGAGAAATGGATTTCAGTGCAGAATTCTGCTGGAGCAGCACTATTAACTGATTCATTTTGAAAAAAAATTTTTCCCATGACAGTATCCCTTTAAAAAACAGTTACAATTTTTTTCCACAGTCCTGAATGAGAGAAGCACATCAGTTGGTTCCTGAGTTTTGCATTTTTTATTCAAACTTACTTCAGAGGTTGCTCTACTACCCTTGAGTTCAGATAAAAGCAAATTGAGTGACTGAGAAAGTTTGCCCAAAAGAACAGAACATTTAGGGGTACATTTACCTAGGGTCGAATATCGAGGGTTAATTAACCCTCGATATTCGACCGTCAAAGTAAAATCCTTCGACTATCGAAGTCGAAGGATTTACCGCTATTTCCACGAACGATCAAAGGAATAATCGTTCGATCGAACGATTAAATTGAACGATTAAATCCTTCGAATTGAACAATTCGAAGGATTTTAATCCATCGATCGAAGGATATTCCTTTGATCAGGAAATTGTTAGGAAGCCTATGGGGACCTTCCCCATAGGCCAATATTGGCCTCAGTAGGTTTCGGTAGGGGGTCGAAGAAATTTTTAAAGAGATGGTACTTTGACTATCGAATGGTCAAATAGTCGAACGATTTTTAGTTTGAATCGTTCGATCCCAAGTCGAAGGTCGTAGTCGAAGGTCAAAGTAGCCCATTCGATGGTCGAAGTAGCCATATTCGACCATTGAAATTCAAACTAAGTAAATGGGCCCCTTGTGTTTGCTGGTTCCCATTGGTACTTGTGTTCATGAGTGAACTTACACTAAATGCACATTCTTTGTGTACACACAGGCAAGCATTTAGCGTATTGAAGTATGGAAAGCAAGTAAATAGGCATTGTAAGCAAACACAATTCTATATTATGATCATTGTAATATCATAACAACTAGTAATGAACAAATCTGTCCTGTGAAAATTTGCCAGATGCAATGAATCAATGGATGTTTTTTGCCACATTATTTTTCGCAGGTATTTTCCTCAGAACTAACAAACAAAGATTAAATTCCCAGAAATCTTAAAACTGTAACATTTATTACAATGCAAGAGTGAATATGGTCAGGAGACCATTACATTCCCTGTAAGTTTTTGCGGTGTGTGGATAAAGAGAAATGTATGGGGCACATTTACTAAGCTCGAGTGAAGGATTCGAATTAAAAAAACTTCGAATTTCAAAGTATTTTTTTCGGTACTTCGACGATCGAATAGGCTACTACGACCTTCGATTCGAACGATTCGAAGTAAAAATCCTTCGACTATTCGACCATTCGATAGTCGAAGTACTGTCTCTTTAAAAAATACTTTGAATCCATACTTCGCCAGTTTACACCTACAGAGGTACAATGTTAGCCTGTGGGGACCTTCCCCAGCACTTTTCTAACCTTTTTTTTATCGAAGAAAAATCCTTCGATCGATCACTTAAAATCATTTGAATCGTTCAAATGATTTTTGTTTTTACTTCGATCGAAGGATTTGCGCTAAATCCTTTGAATTCCATATTCAAATTCTAAGGATTTAAATTCGAGTGTCGAATTTGAAGGTTTATTAACCCTCGAAATTCGACCCTTGATAAATGTGCCCCTATATGTAGGAAATGCACATGGGCACAGGTAAAGCATGCACCTTGTATACAGTGCTTACATTGGAAATTAACTGAGAGTCTGGCAAGACAAAATACAAATATATACATGTTTGTTGTTATACCTCCCATAATGTATTATCATAACCTTGTTTAAATGGAATGCTATTGCATTTTACTTATTAGGAACTAAAACACCTTATTGATCTGTTGAGTCATTTCTCCTGTGTAAAATGATTTGCTGTGTGTTACATGCTTTGCTTTCTAATATTTTTTCTATGTACAGCTTTTGTCATGCATTATGTGCATATGCTGCAGAGCAGTTATATTCTTAAATGTATTTGTATTGTATTATTTTGGCATTGCATTGACCTTTTCAGTTTAATCACAATATGTCTGTCACATTCTAGCCATAACAATGCCAGATGTTGCTTTAAAGTCTGTTACTATTGTGAGAGTTGGGTCAATTTATCTCACCATTTTTTAAGGATTCCAATCTTCTCCAAGCAATGTATGTAACCCCTGGATATCAGGTGTACATAAATACACCATAATCCTGAAGCTGCATCATAGGAAGCTTGATCCACCTTGCACAATATTCCTAATGGGCTTAGTAATTTAATTTTTATTGCTTGGTCTAAAAGGAACAAGGTAGCAGAAACCAGTAATGCATTTGGACAATAATACAATGCAATTATAAAATATGGAGCATTTCCAGGCACAATAATTTTAATTTTAATGGCACTGTCCCTTTATACTAAACGTATTTGAAACCTATTCAATATTAGCCTTTGAGTTTTCAGATAAAATGATTTCCTTACAGAATTAAAAGCTGTGTTTTGATGGTAGTTTTTCAGCAATTGTTCCCCATTTTGCTGTAATTTCTTGCTCCTTTTTTCCTTTCTATCCAATTATGTGAGAGTATTCAGTATTATTGTGAGTGTGGCTAAATTCTGGAATGTCTTTTAGCAAGAATCTCTTGTTATGGGGGTGATTGAAGGTTGTAGGGTATACTACTGTATATTTTTGGAAGGTACACATCAGGAATCAAACATATGTAAATATGTCTTTTTACTACAGACTGCAGCTCTTCCCTAAAGTTGGTGGTTTTGGTAAAATCTTTAAAAATATCCTCAAAGCTTTCACATTACAGCTTCTTATAACATTAGATACCAATATAACACACTAAATATAAAAGCCATGGGTTTACTAAACAGTTTGATTCCCAGAATGCATAGGATTTTCAAAGAATCTGGCAGGTAGAGATTGCAGTCATTTGGGATAGTGCAAAACAAACACATACTGTATGCTGTATTTTATACAAGCTAAAGCCCCAGAAAATCTGTTTGCAGAATTCTGTATCTCAGAAAATTATATATTTTGAAAAGTACACATTCGGGCAAATTCAAAAAGGGTTAATTTATCTTTCTATTGCAAATGAGTTGTAATTTTTTTTTTTTTTTTAAATCGTCTGCTTGCGGCATCTTATCTCCTAAATATCCTTATGTACCAAGATCAAACATACTAAAAAGGAATAACTTGAGTCTACTAAACAGGTTGGTGGCCAATGTACATACTGTAGGTTTACTAAAGTATATACAGTATCATGTAGAGGCCCAAAATGAAAATGTGTGCATATGATTTTTTTATGGTTAACACATTGGCTGCTGAAAAATAAGCACCCTGCACACATTCTGTGTCATGTAAGCCCCATGGATATGTGGACCATTGAAAAGGTACAGGTAGTGTTTTTATGACATTTTATTTTTTAGTCTGGGAAAAAAATCTTGGCAGGAAAGCAAGGTATCTGAAGGAAGAAACAGCACAATGGTTTTAGTACCAGAAGGCTTGAGCATTCTTAAATTATCTCTTAAATATTAAGGCAAGTGGTTAACAGACTAATGTCTAATATGCGTGCATTTACCAGCTATGTGATATGTAGAGACCCCATATAATAATGATGATAAAATATCCCACATAAAATTCCCTCTGGCAAATACAAGTAATCAAGATCAAAAATATAGTAAAAATCACTAAATCTGAGTAAAACCAAATCAAAGTAAAAACATTTTTTTGTGTCCGATTCATGTTGAAGTTCAAGTGCAACTGCATCAATCATTTAACATATTGGCTGCAGTCATCTCAAACACTTCTGCCAACTGCATTCTGCTTAAAACATGGTAACTGCATCAGAAAGTGTGGAGGTCAACAACCCCTATTGTGCATGTTCAAGTTGGAGAGACACACCTAGAAGGGAAAGGTAAGACATACTTTTTTTAAAAAAGGGGCAACAAACTGGGAAAAAAACATAGATACAGTATTTTTAACTAACTTTGGGGTTTAACATTTGGCTCATCCCAGTGAATTAACATTTCCTTGTCTTTTAAAGGAATACTGTCATGAATTTTATGGTTGACTTTTTATTTATGAACACCAAACAAAAAATGGAGCGCTCCAACCTCACTGCCAATTGGTTAAACAGAGACTTCAATACAACTTTAAAAATGATTATATAAACGGTCTTTTGCAAGATTATTCAAATTTCAAATTTATTTCTTAAAGCTCACCAAATAGGTGACTTGGTTCTGGTGCTCATGCCCCAAATCCTCCACTTAACACTGTTTTCCAAATAATAAGAATATAGGGGTCACTCACTACACTCTGGTGGCCCGGGTGTAGCACCCCGAACCCTCAGCAAGGGAAGACCTCAATCCATCAAACCAACGAATGGCAAGCACTCCACGGGACTTCAGGCAATGGTAAAATTTCAAATAGCTTTTATTACACAAACATGTTTTGTCCGAACACATTTTGTGTGCTCCCATGCATAATCATAGGTATCAATTCACAATACCAAACACTTGGGTTAAAAAGCAGTGGAAGACTGCATCATCACTGACGTACTTCCTTTTTACAAACATTAACAATTTCCACACCATCTGTTGTGTGTAAAAGCTATACCAATATTTAAGGTTCACATAAAACTTACTTAATCATTTCCCAACACTTCTATTATTGTGTACAATGAATCAATATATGTAACAATGTTTTTAAGTAACAATTGTATCTGTTTTTTAACATTGTAGCAAACTTGTACAAGTAAGAAATGCTTAAAAGTAAAAAGATAAGAGATATATGTTATCTTCTGTTTCAATCTATAGATTTCCTAAAATTTTCTAAACAAATATTACTCTGCGATAACGTTAGTAAGTTACCCACTTCATTGTAATAAACATTAAACTTTTAATTAAGGCTCATCCTTTCATGTTTCCAACAGGTAAAACACTATCTTAATGACGATTTCTTATTGAACACATGGTAACTTACATCCCATCTCACATTAAGTCCATTGGGTTCCCGTGTATCTAGAATGAAAATCCATCTTACTTCCAATTCCAAAAGTTTCCTCAGTTTATTGCCCCCTTTACTCCAATGCCTCGCCTTGTATATTACCTGAATTTGCAAATGTGACGCATCTCTTTGATTACATTGGGAGAAATGTCTGGAAACTGTAGTGGCATCACTTCTAGCCCCTATTCGGCTCATTTATTATTGACTTTTTATTTATAAATTATGCCGTTAACTTTGCAAATGATTCACTCTTCCATTTAAAATTGTATTCTTGAATCAGAAGTAATATTGGTGTGATGATAGTCATCTCAGTACTTTATGTCTGATTCTGAGCCTTAAGTAAAATCCAACACTTCAGGATGGAACTGCTTTGAAACATCTATTGTTTCTTCTCTTCTCATTTTATTTAAACATGACCCAAGTCTTGCTCCCTCACACCACCTAGTGTTAAACATGAGAATAGCACCCAAGCAGGAAAAAATAGGGAGCTTTTTAGCAATGCAACAAATTTATTATCAGAGGTGTCAGGGAGCTGATATCTCTGGTTAGCTGCCCACTGTTCTGTTGCTAAGGCTACTGGCTGCTAGGTGGGAAGGGAGTGATATCACTCCAACTTGCAGTGTAGCAATAAAGAGTAAATTAAGTTTATCAGAGCACAAGTCACATGGTTTTGGAGCACATGGGATATGGACATCATGTCTAGACCCACGTCAATTTTTTTAATCAAATATAAAAAGAAAACAGTTCAGAATTCTGCTGTAGCAGCACTATTATCTGATGTGTCCTCTTACTGCAGTGCAGGAATCTAGAGGAAATTTGGACATGATTGTTATTGGCTAGATCACTAATTATTGTTTTTACACCTAAGAAGATAAATTATGTTATACTAATATATCTTGATTTGTTTTGCATTTTCTCCTTCAGAGGTTTCAGACTATTGCTTAATTTTGGCTGAAATATGCAAGCAGAATAAAACAAATACTTTATTGGTTCTGGGCAATAATCCAAAAAATGAGGAGTTTTTGGGCGTCAAATATGAAAAACTTGTACGATTCAAATTTTTGTCACAATTTTATCCAGTCTTTCCCCAGACCAAATTTTTTGAGTTATTTTATTTATAAATAAGGTTAAAATTGTGGATGGTAAAAAAAACTTTAATAAAATAATGAGACAATTTTGAGTTTTAGTTAATAACCCCCTTAGTCTCATCCACAAAATTTTGAATATTGTTTTGAGGAACAAGCAAGCTTTTCACACTTCTTTTTCTACCAAAATATAAGGGGGCGCTATAATTAGGCAATAAAATAAAAAAAATGTATAAAAGTTCTTTAGAATGCCAGTTCAAGTTCAATTGGTCGATCTATGAATTAATGTTTGATTTACAAATTCCCAATAGTATAGCCTCAATCAATCTCTGGGTGCTGCCTCTTCAACAAGCGGATGGTCAAACCGGTAACATAATTTTGATGAATATCAATAGCTCATCAGTAACTGTAGCAGTGTAACAGTGATAATCAAGCCACTTCTTTTTCGGTTTTCATTTAATACATTTGGAAAGGTAACAACATGTAAAGGTGAACATGCAGGTCTCTGAAAGTGACCCACCCCTCTCTGAAAATGATTTATGGTCAATTTGCTAACACACACATGCACAATTGCATTCATTTTGATGCAATTGACATGATTAATATAGGTTTAACTCTCTAGGTGGAAGAATTTATTCTGGAATTCTGAAAGAAAAATTTTTATCCAAAGATTGCTGATTTGCATTTATAAAACCCCTGCAAATTGTTAGCACGTGTATTGAGTTAACAAATATTTACATATAATATTTGAATATTGCAAAGCTATCCTTCAAACTGTTCCGTTTTTATTATGCCATGAGCAATATCTAATTGTTATGAATAATGGCTTGGAACATATTACAAATCTGGTTCATTGAACAGGGTTCACAAGTTCATGTTAACTCAGACAGGTCAATAAGAAAAATATGTACATTTGCAAAACGTGAACACCTGTTTCAATATTACAAAGCATTATCTACAATATAATTGTACCTTTATGGATTACTGTCCATCTAACTTGTAAATGTAGCTGCATTTCTGTTATACTACAACATATATGGAAAATGGTGTGCAAGATATGCAAGGAATGCACCATAAGGGCCAATTGCAATCAGAAAGAGAAAAATTGCCTTTGAAAATAATTATTACAAATTGGCCAAAATATTTTAGCTCAATTGCCCCTCATTGTACGTTAGTCCTACACTATGTATTCACATTGTAAGTAGTATGTAGTGCAGTATGTAGTGCACTTAAAATCAAGTCTCAAAGCCAACAATGCAATTGGCCCCTTTGTTTCACTTAACCCCTGAACCAAAGGGGCCAATTGCAATGCATTGTCTAAGTGAGCACAGCATTAAATAGCGAGAGCTGTATTGGGCCAGAGGGGGTGCCTTAGTGCTTCCTGTCTCTTCCCCATCCTCTGACTTAGTGGGCATCAGGAGACAGTAAGGAAGTGGCTCTGCTGCACCTCTTGACTCAGCTGACTGCACCAAGTGCTGAAGAACTTAGTGCTGTTTAGGACTGTGCCAGATTGTTTTGCCACCTATTCACAACATATATAGTCACAGAAGGCAGAGGCGGTAGTAGACTGGCTTACCCAGGCTACCTCGTCTGCCACAGGCACCAATGAGTGGCAGGAAGTGGTGTCACCTGCCATCTTAGTACTGGGAGACACCCAATCCCCCTTATTGTTTGATCCTGATGTGGACTTGGGCCCAGACACCCAGGATATTTTTGATGAGCAGACAGGTATGGGAGTGTTCTGTAGAGGGAGAGGGAATCCGCGCTCAGCAAATTAACTCTTTGTAGATTAATGCATCAATCCTCTTAAGTAGATGTACTGAACATCCAAAACTGTTAGACTTTCAGTGAGGAAGAGGAGAGCACTGAACACAGATTAACTGCTTGTGATTAATATATATTTAAGATGCTGTACAGCATCTTAAATAAATATTAATCACAAGCAGTTAATCTGCGTTGGAGTGATCTCCTCTTCCTCACTGAAAGGGTATGGGAGTGTATTCCTGTCTGATGAGGAGGAGAAGGAGGGCATGGCACAGCCCACCACATCAGTAAGGGATATTAGGCAGAGTTCCCCAATGGCAGGGCAGCAGGCTGTTGGTTTGGAGTCAGACACCAGTGCTGCCAAAATTACTTTTACATGTATGGCATGCTGCCCTAATATTTCCCAAAGTGCTGCCTCCAAGTGAGATGTCTGCAAGTACACAAATGAGAAATGAGTGCTTCCAAAAGTCCTGCTGCCTCATCATCATACAAACAACAATCTTTTCAAAGTCTTAAACTTTTAATATAAAGTATAATAGATTTGAGTGCCATTCAATTCAATAGCAGATTCATCAAATTAGGCACGTGCATGTCAAATTTGGCGCACAAGTGTCAAATTAGGAACGTGTGTCAAATCAGGCAATTGCGTGGCATATTAGGTGCTAGTGCGTCAAACTGTGAGCTTTTGCTTCAAATTCACAAGCCGTGCCTCAAACTCAGCTTCCTGTGACACACATCATACACTCATTAAAATTGGGCATCACCCGTATAAATGCCCAATGCCCTGCCCTTACACCTGTAGGAGTGAAAAACTTTTCCAGCGACAAGATGGCAGGTGCTTAAATGCTTATTGAAGCAGGGCTCAGATATTGTTCGCCATTTTGCTAATTTTTTTGGAGTTCCACAGATTTTTTAGCTCATCACTAATTTCTAGTGAAATTTCCGGTGAAATTTGAGCAACGGCAAAAATTTGCGAAGCTCGAAAATTGGGCATCACCCGTATAAATGCCCAATGCCCTGCCCTTACACCTGTAGGAGTGAAAAACTTTTCCAGCGACAAGATGGCAGGTGCTTAAATGCTTATTGAAGCAGGGCTCAGATATTGTTCGCCATTTTGCTAATTTTTTTGGAGTTCCACAGATTTTTTAGCTCATCACTAATTTCTAGTGAAATTTCCGGTGAAATTTGAGCAACGGCAAAAATTTGCGAAGCTCGAAAATTGACGCCCGCGTAAATTTTGACTATCGTGTCAATTTTGATGTCGGCATTAAAGTCAATGGGTGCCCCAATAGTGTTGTTTTGACACAACCGACTTTTCAGATGCGCGTCCAAAATTGTTTAACGCCAGCAAATTTTTGTGGTAGTTTCGCAAAATTCATTTGCCAGTGGTGAAACATGGAAATTCGTTACGAATTTGGCCAGGCACATTTATGCGCCCATCACTACTCATTACTACATGCAGTTACTCAACAGCTGCTTTAACCCTTGGTTATATGCTAAAAACTAGAAGTGTATTTTAAGTCATGCCTATGCCCATCATGTCCACTTTTTGGAAAGTCCTTACTATTCAGGCTCTGTGATTTAGCACTGTGTTGCCTCAACAAAGGCAAAATATTGTTTTAAATTTCTCTGAATCTGGGTGGCAAATGTATTCTAGTGTTAAATGTTATTCTTGTTTATTGATAAGCTGGGATGGACAGGCTTTTGTAGGATGGTATCGGATCCGCATAATGCGTCCGACAAATCTGATGTAGTCTCATGGGTCAAAATATAATGGGACTGATAGAAAAATCTGATAAACTTTATCTACATGTTAACTTTGTGTAAAATTTTCCATCCAACACGACACAACTTTTGGATGCAAACGATGCATGCTGCATCTTCATCCAACAAGATAAAAACGGATGGTGTCAGAAAGACTTTTTTCCTCACAAATATATTGCCGGCGTATGTAAACAAATGAAAGCCTTCATTCAACCTTATCTGATCCAACTTTACATTCTAGCCTGGGGGATCAGATTCTGTAGCATCCATAAAAATGTTGTGCTGTTGCGTGGTGTTGCGCAGAGTTTCATGGTGTTGTATGGAGAATGAGATAAAATCTGACCTACAACATCTGATGAAAAATGCTCATGAACTTTTAGGGTAAAACTACATGAATGATTTTCCCACGATTGTTCCGGATCCGACACGCTGCACCATAACGCAGGCGTCAAGCTGGATGTGATGGAAAACAGATTGCCAAATTGGGGCTCTATGCTGCGGCAGGATTCCTACCTTGAGTTTACAAATACAACAACTCAGATAAACTACAAAGATACTGGACTAAAGAATCTGGGGTATCCAGTGCACACTAATTTACATAATAAGTACCCTGGACTGATACTTCTGGAGGGCCCACGGTTAACCAGCTCTGACTGTCCCCCCCCCCACAATGGTGCTCAGGTAAACTGCAGCTAATTAGCATATTCTCCCTTCTCTCCTTCCACCCTAGCCCCCCCCCCAGTTTGCCTCCAATTAGTTAAAAGTTCAGTTTTGTTAGGTTGTACTATAAGATTGAACAAGTGGCCACGCTCCACACAAAATGGACACATTGCTGATTCCACAGTTATGGGAACAAGACCCACCCGAGTTTAAAGTGTGGGATAGGTAAAAAAACAGTTGCGGATATTTTTTTGAATTGTAATATGGTCATTGAATGTAATTGTTACTTTACAGGTTAATTCCACTGTCAGTAATAATCATCTGATTCATAATGTCATCACTTAATATAATTTCCTGGAATATCAGAGGTCTAAATTCCAAATTTAAACCTAGCCCCCTTCATAACTACCTGAAGAAATATACTCCCTTGATCCTACTTCTACAAGAAACCCAACTAACAGGCCAGAAAATACTGGTGCTCAAGCGCCCATGGGTGGGCTGGTCTTATCACTCTACCTTCTCCACCCATGCCAGAGGAGTCTCCATACTGGTCAGTAATGGAATACAATTTAACTTTGGTCAACGTATATCTGATCATTATGACAGATACTTAATGCTCCACTGCACAATAGCCAACAAACCATTGACTCTGGTCAACCTATATATGCCCCACCCTTCCATACTACCTTTCTAGACCTATGACTTAAAAAAATAGCCGACCTCCCAACCACGACACTTTGCATCATGGGAGATTTCAACTTCCCTATAGACTGGCAATTGGACAAACAACCCCCAGTCCACTGGCCCAACTAAATTAGCACAGTGGTCTCAGGCCCTCAGCTTGGTAGATGCTTGGAGATGGAAACACCCAATGAAACAACCATACTTCTGACACTCAGTGACCCACCAGTCTCTGTCAAGAATAGATTTGGCACTGGTGTCCCCCGATATCCTTCCTACCATCAACAACATAACCTTCCTACCCCAAATACTATCGGATCATTCTCCCCTACTAATGACACTGAGATGGTTCCCTCCCACAGGCTCGATTCCATGGAGACTAAGCCATATGTGGCTCCAGAATAAAGAAGAAAGCCAATACCGCAGAGTACCTAGACTACTTGTTAATCAATGACAACTCAGCCCCCCAAGCGATACTCTGGGATGCATCCAAAGCAGGTTCTAAGTAAGGCCATCGCAGAAACAAGACTAGGTGCCAAAGAAGCATTTAAACAGGCTGAAGATCTATTGTCCACAGAAAATTATTTTATAGCAGATCCCAAACACGATACACACACTTCCGACAGGAATACACTTGAGAGAAAACACACTCGTAGGGTCATTCTGTACTATTCACAAAAATACTTTGAACAAGGGGATAAAAATGTCCGCTTGTTATCTCACCTAGCAAAAACACAATCCCCATCCACGGCCATCCCATATATATACTCCTCGAGTAGAGAAACACTGACCAACTCCGTAGCTATAACCCAAAGGTTTGCAGAATACTACAGTGACTTGAATAATTTGACTATCCCATACTCCCCTGCCACTTTACAGGACTATCTTAAAAATATCAATCTACCCTCATTATCACCTGAAGAATATCCAATCCTCAACAACCAAGGAATAAATCCAGACTGCAATCGCCTCTCTATAGGCAAACAAAACTCCAGGACCGGATGGCCTCCCAGCCGAATAGAATAAGAACCTCTATAACCCCTAAACTTTTATTGACCTTGCAGAAATCCCAGGAAGATTCGACCCTTCCCATCACATTTGCAGAATCCCTTATAATTGTTATCCACAAACAAGGAAAAGATCCTGGCCTCTGCAGCTCCTACCGACCAATCTCACTAATAGACACAGACACCAAAATCCTGGCCAAGATACTAGCGAGTAGGCTCCAAAGGGTCATTTCAGATCTGATACACCTACATCAATCAGGCTTCATGCCAGGCAGATCAATCAACATTAACTTACAAAGGCTATTTACTAACCTTAACATCAAGCATAAACCTATGGGGTCCAGAGCTGCGGCTTCGCTGGACTTGAATAAAGCCTTCAATTAGATTAAATTGACCTATGAGAAGTAGTTCAGGAGCAAATCATATCATAAATCAGGTTACTCTTTCAAAACCCCGCTACACAAATTAGGGGCAATTGGATCACAACTACACCATTCCTTCTCCACAGAGGCACACGGCAAGGCTGCCCTGTTATTTGCTTTAGCCATCAAACCCCTAGCTGCCCTTATCCGTGATACTCCTCTCATCCAAGGCCTCTCCGTAAATGGGAAAATCACAGAGGAGATCTCCCTATATGTAGACGATCTATTGGTTTATCTAGCAGACACACGACAACTCTTTAATCAATCTCCTTGCCCTGGTTGACCATTTTGGTGAATTTTCAGGCCTCTGTATCAACTGCAAAAAATCTATCCTATTCCCGAAAGATGGAGACACTATGAGACCCTTACACCCCTCAACTCCTCTCTGCTGGGCCTCTTCCTTTAAATACTTGGGAATTATAGTACACACCAGCCCTACACAATTTAGAAATCTTAACTTAGAACCGATGGTGTCCCGCTTCTCATCCAATCTCAAAACATGGGACAATCTACCGATAACACTATGGGGCCGAATTAACCTCATCAAAATGATATACCTCCCAAGATTCCTATATCTTTTCCATAACACTCTAATTTATATTCCCAAAACTTGGTTTAAAAATCAACACACACCTAATACCATTTATTTGGAACAAGAAAGTCCCAAGAATTGCTTGGGATAAACTAACAGCACCATACAACAAGGGTGGCCTAGTCCTGTCGAACTTCTACCTATATTATTTGGCATCACAAATATACTACTTACACTGTTGGCTTCACCCAGATCCCTATAACCCCAATATGACAATCTCCAACCGACTATGACTGCCCCCCATTCCTCATTGCTACAAGCCTTACAATACCTCGAAAAGAACCCCCATGAAGTTACTGTGTCTCTCCCTCTTTGGAGCAACTCAAATCTCCCTCAGCTCTGTGTACTAGAAGACTTTCTATATTGGCCCTCTCAAGATAGCTAAAGGACCTCATTGAGGACTCCAAATTTGCTTCATATCCTACCCTGCAACAGCGGACCACTAAACAGCAACTACCTTTATTTTCAAATGAGACACCTCTTTAAGGCACAGTTTGGCACACTCTCACCCACTCTTTTTGTCACCAATATGGAGGATACCCTTGTATAGACAATCCCACAAAACTAACAGCAAACCTATACCGCAATATACTGGCAGGAACACCCACACCCTTCACACCTGCCCAAGCATGATGGTCAGAATACAAACCTTCTCTATCGCAAGACAACTGAGAGGAGGCCACTGAGCACATGTATAAACCTCTAACCTTGATTCGAGACAGACTAATACACTATCAGCTATTTCATCAACTATAGGTAACCCCAGTCAAGCTCAAACCCCATGGGGAAAACCCCCATGACCATTGCCCTCGAAGTAACGCCCAACAAGCCAACTTCTACCACATGTTATGGGAATACCTGACCATAGCCTCCTATTGGGCACAAATAATCCAAACTTTGGCCACTGAGTTGGGATCCCCACGTATTCTGTCCCCCTCATTCTGCTTACTAGGAATAATGGGCAATATCCGCATAACCAACCAGGCCCGCTTGATGACCAGAGTGTTACTATACTATGCCAAAAGAATTGTGATACTACACTAGATGAGCCTTAAGCCACCTACCAGAGACTCCTGAATCCACCTAATTAAGCTTACCTATGAGGCCAGAGGTAGTTACGAAAAATCTGATAAAATCTGGAGTCCCTGGTGGGAAACTGGACAGGGAGCCTCAATAACTGTTACTCTTGCTGAAGTCAGGACTTCCAATGCCCTTTGAGACTTATATAGGAATTAATAGATCTCCATATCTAATCAAACCGGACTCATAATTTGCATCCTAAATTCAATTCAATGACCAAGATCCTATGTACTATGTAACACATTGTATCTGCTGCATACCTGAACTCTATATATGATGTTTTCTTTTTTCTGATTCCCTGTATAATATGAATAAAAACAAATAAAAAGTTTCCTTTAAAAAAAAGGTCCCCTGCGATTTGTATATAATGTCCTCTAATAGACTTGTAAAATGTAATCATGTCCCCTCCCCATTTCCAGAGAAAAAAACCCAAACTTGACAGTCTACCCTCATAATTTAAGACTCCCATCCTCTAACCACTTTAGGTGCACATCTCTGCACTCTCTCCAGCTCATTTACATCCCTCTTAAGAACTGGAGCCCAAAACTGCACTGCATACTCCAGATGAGGCCTTATCAGGGACCTATAAAGGGGCAAAATTATGTTTTCATCCCTTGAGTTTATGTAAGACAGGACTTTATATGCTTTAGTGGCCACAGAATGACACTGCCCAACTTGTTATTCACAAAACCTCTAGATCATCCTCAGTTAAGGAAACTCCTAACAAACTTTTATTTAGTGCATTTATATTATTTTTGCATAAACTTGCATTTATCAACATTTTTTTATCTTCATGTTTCAGTTTGCTGCCCAATTTTCCAATTTACACAAATCACTCTGCAAATTAGCTGCATCCTGTATGGAACCTATAGTTCTGCACAATTTAGCATCATTTAGCATCATGCTCATCTCCAGGTCATTAAAGGAACCGTAACATCAACATTTTTTTACAAAAAGAATTGTTAGAATACAACAAAAAAAAACCCACCAAGACAAATTAAAATTTAAAATAGCAAAGCCTTTATTACGAAATAACTGACAGAAACTCCACTTCCTGTCCTCTACAGAAAAGGCGACAGGGCGACCATCCATCCTGCAGCGCTCGATTTTTCCTCCCTGGCTATTCACTGGCAGCGTGCCCTCTGCCCCGATCTCCTTCTCCAGCTCTTCTTCATCCTCCTCTTATGAGCAGCAGTAGGAAGGCAATGTTGGCGGGGCTCCACGGGAAGCTGCAGGCCATGTCCCTCTGTCAGCATTTTTTTAACCAGTTTCCCACATGTGTGGGTTTGTGCAGCCATGTGTGAGTCTGGGGGATGCATCCATTTAGAGACTGCTGATGTGTGTGGGTGCTGGGAGTAGGGGCCGGGCTCACCCCCCCTTGCATTATTTAAACACTCTTCTAAACTTCACAGCCATTCTTTCCCCTAGCACTGTGGACCTCCTTCCATTGAGGTGTAAGCCGTCACAACTAAATAGGTTGTACCCCAAGGAAAAATCAGCCTAGTACTCTAGGAATCCAAACCCTTCCTTCACCAAGACTCGATCCACACGTTTAGCTCCCTAAATGCACCATTTGAAAAAGTGTCAAATAGAATTTTTACTAAGCAAAATCTATAGTTATTTAAAGAGATACTGGCATCAGAAAATAAATGTTTTAATATCTATCATAACATTATCTTTGAATGCAATTTATAATGCCAAAAAAGTATCTGCCCGATGCTTTTACATTACCTTTCTTACCCCCTTTTTTCCCTATTAGGGGGCTGCCATATCTGTGCAACAGTACTCTGTTAGCATTAGAAACTCTTTTGGTCGTAGCCTAGTTACAATAAAGGCTTTTTTACTTATAAAAACGGTGCTGTCCATTTTCGAAACTCTGCTGTGCCTAGTGGATTGTGGCCACTACCAGAACGTGCACTGGATAATCTGAAGGAGTGTGTGCTGACTCAAATACTTTGCAGCATTAGAAACTCTGACAAGTTGAGAACAGTCAGGTTGACAAAACAGTCAGGTTTAGGAACTTGAAGTAACAATTACTTTTAAAAGCAGGATTATCAGCGAAAAACTTGACCTATGGGCAACTTTACATGTAGATTAATACTTTGAAAAAAATGTTTTAGTTTCAGTTTCACTTTAAACAAGCTTTTTTTCATGCCAAATATGATAAGCACCATGAAGCAAGGATTCAGACAAGTGATCAACTACTCAAAGCAGTTTTTATAGATTCCTATGAACGGACTTCAGCTATATAGTATGTTCAGTTACCATATATGCTGTGTCATTTTTATGCTGTGTTGTTTTCTTTGGGCTGTAGCTAGTGTGCCATCTATCTAGCTATAATAAAATATATTACTCTTTGATAGTAATAACAGATGGAAATTGTCTGATACTCTGCAGGCTGTGGTAAAAATTAACTGACAAATTAACCACAAGGGATAACCATTGACCTCTATCTCAAAGCTGGGGAGAAGGGGGTCAGTGATCTAGCTAAAGGAGCATGCATATTTGTAAAGAATAACCTAAATTCTTAGTTTTTCCTCCAAGTTGAATTCTTCCATTCCTATTAACAGTTTAGTTGCATATCTTTTTTCTATTCTGTTGCATGGATATTTATCTTTGCATTCTTTTCTGCAAACTAATATCCTTCCAAAGAACTGGAGCCTAAAACTGCACTGCGTGTCTCCTCTTTCTTTGATGAACAAACTTTAGCCAATAAAAGCAGGCAGTATAGACTTAATTCTGTTATTTGTGGTAAGCCACACAGTCTACAAAGTATAGCATCATAGGAAAAAATTTAATGTAAGCCTGTTACACATAAAAAGCTACAATATCATACCAACACCAAGTGTCCAGGTTTTTTTAAGGTGTATTTCCCCTTTAAATTTCCACTGTTATTGGTGACATGCAAAGTTTTTCCAATTTTTCACCATTTGGCTGGATTGCCTACTTACAAACTGTAGGTATAGTATATGGATCGTAGTGTTTAGCAGATCTCTCCCTCCTTCTCCTGTCAGCTCCTCATGTTCCCATGGAGCATGGATCCCCAACTTTTTGAACTCATGATCAGCATTCAGACGTAAAAGGAATTGGAGAGCAACACAAGCATGAAAAATGTTCTTGGGGTGCCAAATAAGTGCTGTGATTGGCCATTTGGTAGTCCCTATGAGGATTGTCAACCTACCTTGAGGCTCTGTTTGGCAGAGCATCTGGTTTTTATACAACCAAAACTTGCCTCCAAAGCAGGAATTCAAAAACAAGCTCCTGCTTTGAGGCCACTGGAAGCAACATCCAAGGAGTTTTGGAGCAACATGTTGCTCATGAGCTACTGGTTGGGGATCACTGCCATAGAGAGATATAAAGCCAGTATAGTGTAACACCATTTATTAAAATGTATAAAAATGTTTAAAACAAATTTGCACTCACATTTAGTGTGAAGAATGATCGCACATAGGAAAATATATTTGCACAGGTTGCACTCTCGACCTTTGGGCCCTGCCAGCGTGTGTATCCCCCTTGTGGGCTCTTCCTGTGTTTCCTGTGTAACGTCACTTCCTGCGGACACGTTACACCAATCAGCTGGCTTCCTCAGAGGCATACTATCCCTGACTACATGCTTCCCTTTTCTACTTGTGATTCACTCGTGGTCATCATAGCGATCTCAAGTTTTTGTGGAGTTGCATTCCACCAGTGCACTCCAAACCTCTCTCTCAAATTCTATGTCACTTCCAGGTTGTTGTGAGGTGGGTTGCCTTGGCAACCGCTCAAAGTTTAAATTTTATCCACCTATTTCAATTTACAAAAGTTTCAATAAAATCTCTAATAAAATTGTGTTTTTACTTCTCCTGGTTTTTTATTATTTAAAATACATTTGGACTAGTTTCAGTTTCATCCTGTTTATTGCACATAGTTAAATAAATATGGTTCAGTATATAATAAATTGATTTGGGGAATATGGGTTATATGTATCATGGTTATTAAAGTGCTAGTGTATTGCTTTCTCTATGTATTTTTCATTTTTATTTATTTTACTCCCATTTTTTACACTACTCCATATTCAGAGAGTTATAGTTCTATTGATTTTGTGATCTTTATTTTTTTGTTATTTATTTTTATTTTGTTTATATTTGTTTATTTAATTTTTGTAATTTCTCTCTTCATGGGTTAATCTTTTCATTGATTTTTTTTTATAGTAATGCCCTTAGGTTTATATCAATATTTAATCCATGGGGGGTAAATGTTTGCATACTATGGATCCATTTACTTTCTTCTTGTAACGTTCTCCTAATTATATCACCACCCCTGCAGTTATTTTTAACTACAGTGATACCCCAAAATTGTAACCCTTTTGCATTCTTATTATGGCAATTTTTAAATTGTTTTGACACACTATGATTTTCTATCCCCTTCTCTATTTTTCTTATTTGTTCATTAATTCTTTCCCTTAATTTTCTATTTGTTTTTCATATATATTGTAAGCCACAAGGGCATTCTAGACAATGTATTACATTTTCCGTAGTGCATTTTATGGACTTTATGGTTTTTTTGTAGTGCGAAATTAAATTTTATGCACTACGGATAATGTAATATATTGTCTAGAATGCCCTTGTGGCTTACAATATATAGGAAAAACAAATAGAAAATTAAGGGAAAGAATTAATGAACACATAAGAAACAGAGAAGGGGATAGAAAATCATAGCGTGTCAAAACACTTTAAAAATTGCCATAATAGGGTTAAAAAGGGTTAAAATTTTGGGGTATCACTGTTATTAAAAATAACTGGAGGGGTGGTGATATAATTAGGAGAATATCTATTTCTGTTTCTTTCTCTGTTGCCGTAGGTGCTGATCTGCATATACATTTTTGGATACTTTTTTTGTTCAGCTGAGAGACTGTGGGAAGATCAGCAAGAGAAAGTGATTTTAAAGGACTTTTTTTCATTTTTCTTAATTGTTCTCTGTTAAATGATTCTGATGGAGCAAGACACTTTCTTGGGTCATGGGGATAGGGGTGGGGGTACCACCCTTTTACAAATGTATAAATGGCTTATGAAAGGATTTTACTGCCTCCAGCACAACATGATTATAAGAGGATGCAAGTACCACTGGGCTGGGGACAACCTGAGGGCATTTTTGAAGGCAAATTGTTCTGGAGGAGTCTTCATTCAAAGTAAAACTGACATATTCCCATCAATTCTTAGAGGAATATGTTAGTATCACTTAAATTGGGATTAATCCATATCTTTTGAAAAAATAGGTTACAAATTTTTAATATATATTTCTGATAAATTAAATTAAATATGATCAGACAGAATAAGCATTCTTGTTACTTTCTGTCCATAATTTCTACACGGACATTGCTGTCTTACTTACGTTATAAATCTCTTTGCCCCAGGCATTATCATCCTTTTTTTTTAAGATTAAACATCATATATACAGTAGAATATTGAAGGTATAGTATCACTTCACACAATTAAAAATTAATTTGTAATACTGTATAAATTAATTTGTTACACAGAGTAGCTAACAAGATATGTACTATATACGTTTTCAATTATTCAAGTTTTCAAGATAATTTTTAATTGAAAACATTTAGCAACTTGTTAAAGAAATTGTTGCTTGTCCTTCTTGTAATATGTTTTCATATTAAAAGAAATTAAAATTCTGTATAAACCTTATCTGACTTAATTTATATTTTCCAAAGCCCTTTTTATTATAAGCAGCATGCAAAACAAGCTTTCAGGGAAAGAGTAACCCGCCTCGTAAATCATAGGGATGATTAAAAGCATTTGCATTCATCTTTTTCTGCCTTACAAGCAATATCAAAAAGAAGGATTAGGTTTCTGTAATAGTAAATATGTGTTCCAGGATAATGGAGAACAATTGTTTTATGGCTTCTTACAATTAGCATTGACAACTTACATATTGAGTTTCCAGAAAAATGGAGATTAAAAGCAAATGCAAGTACAAAAATAAGATAATTTTTAACCTTCAATCCAATTCTTAAAATGCAAGTTGGTTGCATTAACTGGTTATCCCAAGGAATAGTAACAACAGCCCAACACAGATTGAAATATTGATATACTGTACATTATTGATTTTGGAAAGGCACAGAAAGACAATACAGAAATGAGTGAGAGAAATGTAGGAAAATGTGCAAACAACATAGGCAAACATTTCAAGGATATCACAGGCTTTTCTTAAAATTTTAAAAGTAAGAGAGTCTTTAAATGTGTTATTGATGAGTGGTATCCAATAATATGATTAGTTCTGGGGACATAGTCCAGGATTAGCGAGTTAGTATATTAAGCATTGGTGAGTATATTAAGCATTGGTGTAATTGGTTTCTAATGTTGAAAATTATTTCATTTCTTACATTCATAGGACAGTATGTATTTTTTACATTTTACAGTTTCCTGTGTACAGTAGAAAATAAATCTCCAAATTTCTCCTTAGTTTGTTTGAATATATGTATTTAATTTGACTGGTGTATAGTTCCAGGCAAACCTAATTTTTAATTCCTCTCTTGCAGTTTAGTGAATTTATTAGCTTTGTGGATAGTAGACCATATATTTGAATCAAGGTCTATTTTTTTTTCTCAGTTTAGAAGGAAGATTTATTTGGATTGGTTGTAACTTATCAGTTTTTAGTAGAAGAATTATATAGGTTTTGGTTGTATATCAGATATCACCACTGTTCTCCATTTTAATGGTATATTATTTATTTTATACAATGTCCAATTTGTTGGTACTTTAGTGCATTTAATATACAGTATTTTTATTTAAAATAATAATGGGAATTCTAGATATAGGGGCACATTTACTTAGCTCGAGTGAAGGAATAGAATAAAAAATACTTAGAATTTCAAAGTAGTTTTTTGGCTACTTCGACCAACGAATTGGCTACTTCGACCTTCGACTACGACTTCGAATCGAATGATTCAAACTAAAAATTGTTCGACTATTCGATCATTTGATAGTCGAAGTACTGTCTCTTTAAAAAAAACTTCGACCCTCTACTTCGCCACCGAACATCAATGTTAGCCTAGGGGAAGGTCCCCATAGGCTTTCTAGCCAATTTCTGATCGAAGGAAAATCGTTTGATCGATGGATTAAAATCCTTCGAATCGTTCGATTAGAAGGATTTAATCGTTCGATCGAACGATTATTCCTTTGATTGAACGAATATCGCTAAATCCTTCGACTTAGATATTTGAAGTCGAAGGATTTTACTTTGACGGTTGAATATCGAGGGTTAATTAACCCTCAATATTCGACCCGTAGTAAATGGGCCCTTAACTGTTTTTGGAATTAATTGTGATTGATATGGGGAGTCCTTTACTCTAGTTTTGTGTTAGGTGAGTAGTGTGAAGAGCAATTCCTTCACTCGTTATTACATTTGTCCATGTCACACAAAATGTAGCACTAACAGAAAAATACCACACTTGCTAAAAGGGTTTGCCTAGGGGTTTATTACAAATGTAAAAGCAGAGAAATCAGGAACATGACAATAGCATGTGAAGTCCACAAGTCCTAATAACACTCCATGGCCAGAAATAGAGTTTCAATAGTGTCCAATATACAGTCCACAAGACACAAAGGACAGATTATCCTTTAAATCAAGCCCTTGATAAGAGATCCCCTGGAGCAATCAACAGCAAGATGTACACACCCTCCAGGCAAGTACAAAGACAAATGCAGGGAGTTCCTTCAGGCAATTTAAAGGGCAAGGGCACAGTTACTTTGGATAAGTCCACAGAATCACTGGTAGGGAGATCCAAACTGCTGGAGGGAATCTTCCTTATGCAGTTAGGTAGATTTCAAGGAGGTGACAAGGTGGGGTGCCATGCCCCGGCCAGGGTGCACCCCAATGCCTCTGAAGAAGATGAGTGTACCAAAATAGGGTTATATCCCTTAATTCCCCTTCAAATAGCTTTCCTACCACTTTCTACAATGTCAAGCATGTCAAACTATATCGTTTCGAGGCTGAGAATGGGATCTTTTTTTGAATAGCAGCACCAAATTAGCAATTCACCAGTCTATCTCTGCATAGGGATGTAGCGAACGTCGGAAAAAAAGTTCGCGAACATATTCGCGAACTTGCGCAAAAATGCGAGCGGTTCGCGAACGGTTCGCGAACCCCATAGACTTCAATGGGAAGGCGAACTTTAACATCTAGAAAAGACATTTCTGGCCAGAAAAATGATTTTAAAGTTGTTTAAAGGGTGCAACGACCTGGACAGTGGCATGCCAGAGGGGGATCAAGGGCAAAAATGTATCTGAAAAATCTGCCTGTGTGTGCTTGGAAGAGATAGTGTAGGGGGAGAGCTGTTAGTGATTTCAGGGACAGATGATAGTAAGTTTGCTGGCTAGTAATCTGCTTGATACTGCTCTGTATTGGAGGGACAGAAGTCTGCAGGGATTTGAGGGACATTTTAGCTTAGGTAGCTTTGCTGGCTAGTAATCTACTGTTCTCTTTAAACAACTGCCATACGTTGACCTTGTAGGCATTGTTTGCCCAGTTTTTTTGGACGCAGCCACTGAAGCACAGTTGCCAGAAAAAATATGCCATATAAATGCTGAAAATAGTCATTTTTCGCCATACGTTGACCTTGTAGACATTGTTTGCCCAGTTTTTTTGGTTGCAGCCACTGAAGCACAGTTGCCAGAAAAAATATGCCATATAAATGCTGAAAATAGTCATTTTTTGCCATACGTTGACCTTGTAGGCATTGTTTGCCCAGTTTTTTTGGTCGCAGCCACTGAAGCACAGTTGCCAGAAAAAATATGCCATATAAATGCTGAAAATAGTAATTTTTTGCCATATACGTTGAGTCAACGTATGGCAAAAAATGACTATTTTCAGCATTTATATGGCATATTTTTTCTGGCCTCTGTGCTTCAGTGGCTGCGGCCAAAAAAACTGGGCAAACAATGCCTACAAGGTCAACGTATACACTACTACAGCGGTGGATACGGATTACGTAAAATATATGAATGCTGCTTGAAAAAAAGTAACTCAAGTGGTTTTTCTAGAGACGATAATATTATCAATATTTAGACAAAATGTGAACAAGCTCACACAGCTAGATGGCGGGTTGAAGAAAACAGTGTGCAAATAATGCCTACAAGGTCAACGTATACACTACTACAGCGGTGGATACGGATTACGTAAAATATATGAATGCTGCTTGAAAAAAGTCACTCCGGTGTTTTTTCTGGAGACGGTAATATTATGGATATTTAGACAGAATGGGAACAAGGTCACACAGCTCGATGGCGGGTTGAAGAAAACAGTGTGCAAATAATGCCTACAAGGCCAACGTATACACTACTACAGCGGTGGATACGGATTACGTAAAATATATTATGGCTGCTTGAAAAAAGTGACTCCGGTGTTTTTTCTGGAGACGGTAATATTATGGATATTTAGACAGAATGTGAACAAGGTCACACAGCTCGATGGCGGGTTGAAGAAAACAGTGTGCAAATAATGCCTACAAGGCCAACGTATACACTACTACAGCGGTGGATACGGATTACGTAAAATATATTATGGCTGCTTGAAAAAAGTGACTCCGGTGTTTTTTCTGGAGATGGTAATATTATGGATATTTAGACAGAATGTGAACAAGGTCACACAGCTCGATGGCGGGTTGAAGAAAACAGTGTGCAAATAATGCCTACAAGGCCAACGTATACACTACTACAGCGGTGGATACGGATTACGTAAAATATATTATGGCTGCTTGAAAAAAGTGACTCCGGTGTTTTTTCTGGAGACGGTAATATTATGGATATTTAGACAGAATGTGAACAAGGTCACACAGCTCGATGGCGGGTTGAAGAAAACAGTGTGCAAATAATGCCTACAAGGCCAACGTATACACTACTACAGCGGTGGATACGGATTACGTAAAATATATTATGGCTGCTTGAAAAAAGTGACTCCGGTGTTTTTTCTGGAGACGGTAATATTATGGATATTTAGACAGAATGTGAACAAGGTCACACAGCTCGATGGCGGGTTGAAGAAAACAGTGTGCAAATAATGCCTACAGGGCAAATAATGCCTAAAAGGTCAACTTATACACTACTACAGCGGTAGTAAAATAAAAAAAAGTAAAATAAAAAAAAAATGAATATTAAAAAAAAAAAATTAAAGTTGGTGCTGCTGAACTACTAGGAGCAGCAGATTAGCACACCAGTCCCACTCCCCAACACTGCTAGACTAATAGCACTGGGCTCTTATAGTAGTAGTAGTAGTAGTAGTAGTAAAACAACAAAAAAATAAATAAAAGCAGTCCTTACAAGGACTACTGTTATTGCAGCAGTCAGCAGATGAGATCAGAAGCAGGACAGCTGCCCACTGCAGCTACATACAGAGCACTGCAGTAGAAGGTAGATTACTAGCCAGCAAAGCTACCTAAGATAAAATGTCCCTCAAACCCCTGCAGACTTCTGTCCCTCCAATAACAGAGCAGTATCAAAACGATTACTAGCCAGCAAACTTTCAACTGTCCCTGAAATCACTAACAGGCAGCAGCTCTCTCCCTACACTATCTCTTCAGCACACACAGGCAGAGTGAAAAAACGCTGCAGGGCTTCGGTTTTTATAGGGAAGGGGAGTGGTCCAGGGGAGAGCTTCCTGATTGGCTGCCATGTACCTGCTGGTCTGGGGTGAGAGGGCAAAAAAAAGCGCCAACAATGGCGAACCCAAAATGGCGAACGTCGCGCGACGTTCGCGAACTTCCGGCGAGCGCGAACACCCGATGTTCGCGCGAACAAGTTCGCCGGCGAACAGTTCGCGACATCTCTATCTCTGCACCATGCCAGGCTTCAATACATCCTGAAAGATTAGATTAAGTAGAGAGGTTTGGCAATCACAGAGCTAAGCTTGTTTAGTACCCTGGGATGAATATCATCCAGTTTCGGATATTTTTTTATCTTTACATGTTCTAGTCTCTTTTGAATTTCTTCTTGTGTGAACCATGCATCTTTAGTTGTACAACTAGAATTGGGACTATTAAGAAGGAAACCTTCATTAATTGATTCCAATTAATTCCACTTTATTACTTGGTAGTGAATTTTAAATAAGTGAATTTCTGTTTCATTTGAGTAAAGCATTATTTTGGTATGTGGATCAGTAAGGACTGCATTGTATATCTATTAGGTAGTATTAATATGTTTATTAGATTTAATATGCAAAACCAGGATATACATAAAGGTCTGTATTCTTTTTAAGTCCCTTTATTATTTTTCTATTAAGGGTACAAAAATAAAATACATTACTATACCCCTAGGTATTTAATACACCTGGGAGTCGATTTAAAGGGGAAGTTATGTGTAGATTGCATGAAGTGCTGTATTGTTTATAACAGTCATAAACATGGCATAATACTTTTATTACAGTAACCAAGTCTCTGTCAGCACTATTAGAACAGCAAACTTCAAGGCAATGATCTTTTCCCATTATATAATTTTTAACCGTTAACCCTTTAAGTGCCAGCAGAATTTTGCATATCATTTGCACTCAGATGTTTTTGCAACATTTGGGGCTCACTCAATTTAGGGGCATTTTCTGAGGCGAAACCTTTAGTTTACTTGTTTTTTTTTCAGGAGAACCTGAGCTTTATAAATCTGCGAAAAGATTTATAGCTCTAAATAAAAAAAAAAGACAATTTGCTATTTTTTATAATATATGAATTTATACCAGAAAAATATTTATTTTATGCATGTAAATCCAACTGATTTGGAAAGCCTCAAGTCTCTTTGCCAATATCAGATATGTATAGTTTTATGGAGATTTATGACAGCAAAAACTCCCAGCAGTACATTACCGAATATGAAAGCACTTAGATTCCATAGCCAAAAAGTCCTGAAACAGTAGATTTACACCAGAAACCCATTTATTTTTGAAAATTACACATTCTGCCGATTCCAGAATGGGTAACTATGTCTCTCTACTCCTTACTACCACACATCAAAGCTTGTCTGAACTTAACGTTTTTTTTTAATAAAAATTTACTACATTCTGAAAAATCACATCTTCCACACGGAATTATAAACCAAGAAAAAACATATGATTGCCAGGGGTAGGGCGAACAGTTTGATGCACATTGTGCATAGGATTACCAATGATCTCCTAAAGGTCTTTCAAAATCTGGTAATTAGAGACCCCAAATGAAGCTAGTGCATACAAATAATCCTGTAATTCCCTTCAGCTAATGAAAAATCAACACAGTGACTGCATTTTTTTGTGGGGTAAAAACACAGAAAAACTTGTTTACCCCCCAAAACCATATTTGTTTAGAAAGTACACATTCTACTGAATCTAAAATTGCTACCCAAACGACTCGCAAGGCTTTCCCAAAATTTGAAGGTTTTGGTGAAATATATATAAATATACTTCAACTTTCCAGAATAATAGCGCCCACTTATTACATACCAAGAAAATAAACTCCTAAATATGATTGCCAGGGGGTCCTTGAAACAGTTTGATGCCCATTGTGCATAGGTTTACCAAAGTATCTGCCATTTAGGAGCCACAAAATGAAGTTAGTGCATACAAATAGTCCTGTAGATCACTTCAGCTAATTAATAATTAGCAATCAACACTTTGACTTAATTTTTTGTTGGGTAAACACAAAAAAAATATGTTTACCCCCAAAAACCATATATTTTTGTAAAGTACAAATTCTGCTTTATCGAAAAAGGCTACCCATGCCTTTGTGCTCCACACTACTGAGTCACAAGGCTTTCCCAAAATTGAAATGCCTGAAAATTTACTCAAAGCTTCAACTTTCCAGCAACATATTGCAGAAGTACCATTACATACCAAGAAAACCCATCCTAAAAAAAACTGGCTTTTAACATTATTGCTTCTTTTGCTTTATAAAAATTGACTCTATATATCACATCCTTGTAAAAACTCTAAGGTAGGGTCTATGGGTCTTAATGCCTTATGGATTCTGTTGATTACCGTGGGTTTATCAGGCTGTTTGCCCAGAAATGTATTAAATAGTTCAGTAACAAATGTGGCAAGGTCTTGTGGAATTACTGATTCTGCCATGCCTTTGATCCATATGCTGTTCCTTTTGGAACAATTCTCTATCATCTAGGAGGTTTTGTAGATGAAGGAAGCAAGATTCATATTGTGCAATGGTTTTTTCTATATGTTTGAGATTTGCATTAACCAATTTCTCCAATTGTGCATACCTTTCTCCCATTTGCTGCAGCTCTGTATGTACTGCAGTTATTTCCACTTTCAAGGTCGATTCTGTATTATATATTAAAGTTTCAATATCTTGTCTGGAGTTTAGTGATAAGTAGGGATGGGCGAATTTGACCCGTTTCATTTCGCCAAAAATTTGCCGCCGGCGAAATGTCTTCATTAAAGTCTATGGGCGTGGAAATTTTTTTGACTTGCGGCAAAATTTTTTCACGTCGTCTTTTTTTTTTTTTGATGCACAACACCATACAAGTCTATGGGACATACAAGTCTATCAATTGCCCCAGCTTCTAGTCAGAAGCTCCTCTTTACTTATGCATCGGGTGGGCACTTACTGATACAGGGAGGACCAGCAAAGAAAAATCACGGTAAGTATGATACAATTTACCCTTTTCCCTGGTCCTCTCCTCAGTACTACCCGGGATGTAGCAAGCTTCCTGGATATTGGGAGGGACTAAAACAAGATTCTTAATGATTTATGTCACCATAGCCGATTTTAGAACATTTGAACCAAATTAAGACTTCTCTGCTGATGCCACATCCACTTTGTAGTGGGAAATTAATGTGTCTGGACATGACCATTAGGCTGCCCTGCAGATGACCTCTGTTGGAGTTTCAGCTTCAGCCGCTCAGGATGTTGATTGCCTCCTGGTTGAGTATGCTCTGACTCCCACTGGCTCCTGTCACCCTTGTGATACATAGGCTATCCTTATCACCTTCTTAATCCAACCTGCAATTGTTGTAATGGAAGCAGCCTCACCTTTTCTCTTTCCTGACGGTACCACAAGTAGTGTGTCTGCCTTTCTGAAGGACTGAGTTGCTTCACAGTATCTCTTAACATAATCTGCCACATCCAAAGCTTTTCGCTCTGGTCTTGTCCCTTCCATAGGAAATGCTAGCAAGGAAATCTCAGTGTTAATATGAAAACTGGATAGCACTCTGTTAGGAAAAAACACTGGACTGTTTGCATCGTACCTCAGTTCTCGAAGTTCCCCCACTATCTTGGTTGATGTAATTGCCACTAGGAACACCACCTTTAAGGTTAACCACCACAAAGATATTTCTTTCAAGGGAACAAACGGGGTAACTGCACCTGCAGGTCCCACTGCAGACAAAATGGCCTAACCAGTATAATCCTCACAGCTGCTTTGAAGAAATGGATAATTAGTGGATTTTGGGAACATCTTACATTTGAGAAAGCTCATATGGCCAATACGTGTGTTCTCAGTGTGCTGACACTTAACCCTTTTTCTAGGCCCAACTGTAGAGGTTTGATATGGAGACTGAGGTAGGAGAGATTCCTCGACCTTCGCCCCATTTCAAGGTTTCCCACAGCTTGCTATATCTTCTGTTACTAGCGGGCTTCCTGGACTATAAGAGGGTTTTAATTACCTGGTATGACAGACCCGAGGCTCTAGGTTTTGCCACTCAGTCTCCATGCCATAAGAGCTGATGGTCCTGGGTCTGGGTGGACTATTGGGCCTTGCACCAGTACTGGACCCTCCTTTTTTAGTCTCCATGGAGCTTTGACTGTCAATTGCATTAGATGAGGAAACCATGGGCTTCTTGGCCATGCTGGATCAATGCATAGCACTTCCGCTTCTTCTTCCTTTATCTTCTGGATAGTCCTCAGAATCAGAGGAAGAGGAGAAAAGATGTAAGCTAAATCCTGGGGCCATCTCTGTTACATTGCATCCACTGCTAATGCTCCTGGGTCCAGTGCCCTTGAGAAAAACAGTTTGCACTTCAAGTTCATCAAATGTCAGCTTGGGTCTGGAGGTTGCCATCAGGTCGATTGCTGGAGTGTCCCTTAAGTTCACAATTTTCTTGAAAATCTGAGGGTGCAATTCCCATTTGTGCTCCTTCAGTCTTTGTCTGCTCAAAAAAATCTGCCTGCCGGTTTTCCTTTCCTTGGATATACACTGCTGATAGATCTTCTACCAACTCCTCTGCCCAGATTAAAAGATGTTCTATTTCTCTCAGCAAGGATCTGCTCAGGGTACTCCCCTGCTTCTTCACATATGCCACCGCTGGTGTATTGTCGGAGCATATTTTTACTATCTTGCTCTGAAGCTGGCATTGGAAAACGCAACATGCCTGTACCATTGCCCTGGTCTCCAGAACATTTGATGGTATTTCTGGGGATGGATAGGGCCACTTGCCCTGTGCTGACGGGCTCTCAAATTCTGCACCCCATCTGATTCCAGAGGCATCAGTTGTCAGTACCTTCCACCTCCTGGAAACAGACTGACACCCTTTCCCAGGGGTTGAGTAGAATTATATCACTGTAACTTTTGTGAGATAAACATGGTCTTAGTTCTATCTGAACCATCCCACTGTTGAAGGAAGCATTGTTGTGGTACCCTCATCTTCCACCGGGCCCATGGAATCAGGCCAATTGTAGACATCATTCCTAGCATCCTCATCATACAATTCACAGGTACCTTTGTATTTGTTAAGACCTGTTTGATTACCTGCTGAATCAACATTTGTATCTGACGGGAACATTCAACCACCCACTGTGTCCAGGGTTGCACCCAGATTCACAATCTTCTGTGTTGGCTCTTCTGCCAATTGAAAATACATCCATGAGACTGGAGAAACAAAATCACCTGATCCCGATGGAGAACCAATTGCCTCCTTGATAAAGCATTCACAATGATGTAGTCCAAACAATGAAAAATGTGAATTATTCTCCATCAAATGTCAGCTTCGGTCTAGAGGATGATATCTTGAGCCACCGCTTCCTTAATTCAGGCTCTTATATCCGAGGCCAACACTTCTAAAGGTCCTGCTAATTTTGACTAACATGTACAGCAGAGCTTCTTATTTGGGAGCACCAGTTCTGAACAACCTAAACAGTAAGGTCTTGAAGGCTTATCTCCTTATGCTTTGGGGCGGTCTTACTGAAGACACTGTTAAACAACAACATTTTCTTACATACTGACCCATTGAAGGTAGCTATCTCAATCCCATATCACCAGGGGAATAGACTTAGGGGGAATGCAAAAAAAAATACCCATCCATCAAGGAGAACATTGTAACAATCAACCCCGAGTACCACTAAAAAGAAAAAAACAAGAATTCTTCCAGCTCATCTGAACTGAAGCACAGTCCTCCTATAAGCAGCCCTAAGACTCAACTGTGTCTAGTGTGCCCAGCAGCAGCCTTGCGTGTGTGTCTAAACATACTATATAAGGCCCCTGCTGCCTTGGACGTCATATCTGCCAATCAACAACATGGCGGTGCTCATCTAGGACCACACCTCCTAGATTCGACATAGGCAGCCCTGTTTCTCTGTGAACAATCCCTTCTGCATCCCCCACCTGCTTCTGAACAGGAGGACAACTCTGCTGGGATTAATAGCTAAATCACCAGATGCTTTTTGGAGCAGGCCGGTAAAACTACAGAAGCAACCAAAAAGATGCTGGGGGCAAGTGCTGGAGCGGTATTTGTATGCTTGAAAATTATGTGGGAGGGTTCTTCTGATGGAGGGCAATGGGAGGGGCTAACCCAGGTAGTACTGAGGATGAGAAGACCAGGGAAAGTAGGTGTGCTCTCAATTCACTGTCTACCAACGTGTGTGCACTTTCCGTGTGTCTCTGTTCTGCATGTACATAAGTGGTAGTACTTTGTAAAATGGGTGATTCCTTTATCAAATCCCATTTCTGAGTCTTCTGAGGTGGGATGATTTGAAAGAACTAAATAAGTACCTGTGGTCAGTTTATGGTTCTCTTTGTCTGTTCTTTCACCCTATCCGAGTCCACTAGCAGGGGTGACGCAGGTGATTATTATCTACGCTTTCCCATCTTGGTGAGGCCTCCTGCTGCTGATCTCCCAAATGTGTTAATGGAGGGTGCCTGCTTACTTTAGATTTTAAATAGATGTCGGGTCTTTTTTAGCCCCCTCGCCCAACAGTTTGAGCTTGTTCAGGCCAAGATGGTACTTGCTGCTGTGCTTCCATTTGCAGATCTGAGCAGGTGATGGATTAAACTGAAAAAAACTTTGCTAACTGCATTTTTGAACCTCTAGGCTTCTCCTGCCCTTTTTTAGTTTGCCCATACTGATTTGGAAAGGAGTCAGGCTTGCTTGTAGGCTTTAATATGGCTTTTTGCATGGAGCTCTAGAACATGCAATCTCTACAAACCATGTCCAGGCCACACCCCCTCAGTCCTCTTTGTTTGATGAGATATGATTATTTATGAGCTAATCTGTGAAGGTTAGTTAACAGTAAGATTTGGTTCTAAGTTTATATATATTGGTCTCCAGTTTCATTCAGCGTCTTCATCTACAGTTTCCCTGTGATGGTGATGTGCAGGGCCAGATTTACATAGCTGTGCCCCGAGGCCTGCACATTTTCATCATAAGGTCTGGAGCACTGGGGATTGGTACACAGGCAATTCTATTTCCCATGCTTCCCCAGTGTTTCTGAACCAATGTGGATGTAGTTGGGTGGCAGGCGGCCCCCCTGAAATCATACCGCCCTAGGCCTGGGCCTAAAGGGTTATTTCACCTTAATAAAATATCAAATTTAATACACATATAAAGGTATATACCTAGATGATGACTTTATTCATTTACACAAATAGACCAGTACTAAGTTCTGCATAGAACATATCCGTAGTAAAATTAAATTGCTAATACCTATATTTTGTGGTGTGTAGGCACAACATGTATAAATACATCCAAGTTTATTGTGGGGTTATTTTAGGGAAACCTTCTATTTCTGCTTCGATTTACACAGTTTCCGCATTTTTTCACAAGAGAAATGGCATTACAAAAATCTTTAATAAAATGGCTTATTGGTGATAGAGTAATCAGAATTATAGAGTGTGTGTATATACAGACCTATGCAAGACTTATTCTTCTTATAAATACACATATGGTCCATATTAAGTACAGAGGGACTCTTGCTTTCAAACTAAACAACTTAGTTAGTTTTTAGATGTTATGAAAAAAGGAAAATGACAGACTGCTCTAAAAACTAGACATATACAGTACATGATTTTAATGAATAAGGTGTCGTATACTATGGTTATATACACAATCCATTAAATACCCATAAAAACAGCAAACAGGAAAATGAAATCCAGATCAGATATGTACTGTTCATAAAACAGGAAATACAATGCAATTGTTTTCAATATACGACAATGACATAGCAATAGAACAGTCTATAAACCAAAGAGTCCATGCCACAGATAACACAATTTTCAGCATTCTCTATATCAATATAAAACTATCACTATTCGGCACTGAGAGAAAATGCAGGAACTAGGATTCAGAAAGAATGGTTGGCACTTTGGAATTGGAACTTAAACATTATTATTAAGATTAATGGGGTAATATGGCCAAAAACCTACATTTGTAAGTTAACATTTGTATGAGAGTTCTGAGTGATTTGCAACAGCATAGTAATTAATATATATTATCTAAGTACATTGAGGGTAACCTAGACAAGATGAAGAAATGATTCTCTGCTCAAGCAGAAAAGTTTTTTTTTTTTTAAGAACCTCTTATTACTCTGCAATTGTTAATCTCCCACTGCTTTTTAAAGTAAGCAGCCAAATCTTAGATACAAATTAAAGAATATTCATCAGTAAAAATCCTGCTTACCAGAACTTTGCCAGTAATCTTGCTATTGACATGCAAGGGTAACTGTGAGAAATTTTGACTACCCTGTATTGTGCTATAATCAAACATGAGGAGGAAGACATACTGCCGTTTAGTTGTTTGTTGCTAGAAAAGCTGTATTTAAGGCTGCTAGCTATAATTTAAGAACAAACAACATGGAGCAAGATTTACAGGGATCAGTTGCAAATCTCTATGGAGGATTCTCTAGTATTCATTAGATCACTGACTAGAAGGGCTGAAGGGAAGTTTTGCACAATGCATAAATAGAGGGAGAAGTAATCTATAACAAAAAGAAGTATCTGGAGACAAAAAAAAGAGTAGAGAAAGATTTGGAGCACCTGCTAGTATAGTATCCATGAATCATTTGGTATACTGCAAAACGGAGCTGCAATTTTCTTATCAATCAATAGATTCAAGTTGCTGCACTGCATTTTCCCAACTTCACTGTATCTTTTTAATTGTGTAAATTATAAACACTGCAAGGATATGTGTTGATCAGTACTCAATGAATACCACAAAATTGCCAAAGTTTGCCATAAATTGCCAAAATTTGCACTTCCCATTAGAGTAATCTGAGCAACAATGGCATGGCATAATAAATTAATTGGTATGAATTATCATTAACAAATGATAAAAATATGCAGGATCAATTATTAAACCTTCTGATGAACTGTTAGTGAGCAATAACTTACACTCACACACAAGAAAGATAGAATTTACAAACATTCACTTAACTTTGTATGATGGCAATCATCATAAGAAATCATCATAAGAAATGTAACGTGCATCATGAGCCCCACAACCTTTGGTGCACGACCCTTAGGTTCCCAACAATCAAACGATGATCCAAAATCCAAGCAACCACTCATGGGTCCGAGGTGAATCTCCTGACCCAAAGCAAAAGCTGTGCTTTTATGCCCAAAATGTCTGAAAAATACCCCAACCCCAAGGCAATATTGTTTCCAAAACAGCAAATAGCCATTGTTTTAAGAACTAGATGCCGCTTTAGCCAGGTCTTTATCAAAGTTGGGCTTATGAGGCTATTGTATTTTTGCTGCCTGCTTGGTATTATTTGGGCTATTTGATGGGTAACAATATCTATGTTTACTATATAACAATAAACAAAGGCTATGACTATTTACCCAGCAAGGCACATACAAGGACAATGAATTCCCCTTATCTTCAGTAGATTTCTAGAATGGGATAAATTTACTATACTGACATAATACATACTATACTTAATCATAATACATTCATATTTCCATATATATATATATATATATATATATATATATATATATATATATATATATATATATATATATATATATATATATATATAAAGTATATATATATATATAGTCAAACACAAGAGTCCTCTGCACTCAACCCATTATCAATATATTTAAGACAGCGACATTTTGTGCATACTGCTACTAAAAAATGCCTTACCCTTTAAACAAAACAGGGATTGTTTGTCCATATATTGCAATATATTTAAGCTGGCCAACTACGTCAAAGTCATCCCATATCTGGCCAGTCCTACGCTTAATTTTCATCTGATTCATTAAGAATTCTATTGCTTCATTATACATTTTACAAAGGGACTAGGTTTTACCTGCAACTTACTAGCTGCTTTCAAAGTAAAACTCCCAAACTTGGCTGCCCTTTTATTAGACACCAGTGGGATCCCCTGACTATAGCTGGTGATCCCACTGGTGTCTAATAAAAGGGCAGCCAAGTATGGAGGTTTACTTTGAAAGCAGCTAGTAAGTTGCAGGTAAAACCTAGTCCCTTTGCAATAGAATAGCAATAGAATTCTTAATGAATCAGATGAAAATTAAGCATAGGACTGGCCAGATATGGGATGACTTTGACGTAGTTGGCCAGCTTAAATATATTGCAATATATGGACAAACAATCCCTGTTTTGTTTAAAGGGTAAGGCATTTTTTAGTAGCAGTATGCACAAAATGTCGCTGTCTTAAATATATTGATAATGGGTTGAGTGCAGAGGACTCTTGTGTTTGACTATATGTATTTTGTGGTCACAGCCTCATTGCACCCCCGCCTATTGGTTTTAAAAAATAGTGGTGAGCACAACTTTCCCTTGTTATATATATATATATATATATATATATATATATATATATATATATATATATATATATATATATATATATATATATATATATATATATATATATATATATATATATATATATATATATTGTAAATCATTATGAAATAAAAATTGCTATGCTACACATGGCACTCAGAGCACCCGTTCAGTCTAGCAGCCGCAATCCAGCTGAAGCAGGGCATCATGCAAATTCGACTGGTTATAGAAACAGCACAGACAAACAAAAAAGTACCTTAGGTTTGGTCTAATTTAGATCCTTTGGATACTTCAGTTTCAGAAATGACATCTGAATTGCAGTTTGGGTATTTTGTTATACCAGAAAACATTCTAAAATTGTTGGTCTGACCTATGTTGTGCCCATTGGAAAGGCAGGAGTTTATTCCCTATGAATTTTATTATCTTTGCCATCCTTGTTCTAATCTTTTCAAACTGTGAAGCGCAGCTGAAGGTCCTCTGCTGATCCTTCACAGTGTAGTGGCGTAGAGTTGAAACAAGTGTAGTAGAAAGATGACATTTACATTAGTTGCCAGTTGCAGCTAAAAGTATGTGAAGGAAAATCAAAACAAAACACACGTGGGGAAAAAAAATGTTGTAAAATGGATTTACATCCAGGGAGCAAGCCAAATTAAAAACGCAACCTTATCCACCGAATGTGAGATTTGAAATTTTACTTCTCTTTTTATTGTAAAAGTACCTTACTTTGATACCATGCTGTGGTGGTTTGACAACTGAATGTACAGTTTCTGACACAAACAGAGAGGATTCATGGGCACAGTCTATTCTTGAGAGAACCAACCCTTGCTTACGCAAAACAGCATCTCTGTAAATTAATACAGTGGGGTTATTTGTTGACAAAGCACTTATTTAATCACACATGGTTGTATTGGCCATGTTTTTTCCGGAATGCTAAAATATTGCACTGCTGTGGCTGTCTTTTTTGGTTTTTGCAAATTCTCATTGCGAACAAGTTGTGCACGAAAATACAGTTGACAGCAATTTCAATTTGCAAATTTCAAAACAGTTTTGCAAATATTTTCTCCACCACAAAGTTGTGGAGTAAGTGTGAGCATAAATATTCGCAATTTGCAATTTTTGCCACATTGGCAGTGTGAAAAAAATTTGTGATTTTGTTTACTGTGAGAATCATTCTGCAGTACACAAAGTTTATAAATGAGCCCCAGAGTTTTTACAAAGATTTCACTCTTTATAGCATGCTGTCTGCCACAGTTTGTGCTCTCCCCATGTCTAACAGACAGCACATAAATGTCTATTGCTTCAATTCTAGTTCTAAAGGAATACAATCTATCAATGTGATGCTTGGTATGACAATAACTAAAGTTTTAATTTGAATGACGAATAATCAAGTTTGGCCTTGGTTGTCCTGGTACTTCATAAAGTTTAATCTGTGTTAATCCATGATTTTTTTAAACTTTTATTGTTGAGATAAGGTTGGATGATTTTTTCCATGACTCCACTATTGTATTAGGGTAGACGTAAAGATAATATTTTTTGTTATGTAGCTTTAAAAAAGCTATTTTTTTTAAACATTTTTCATCACTCTAGAATGGAAGATGAATGTTTTCAATATCTTCATGTGTTCTTTTCTATTTCTTTTTTATTAAATAAAGAGATGCTTTTCCTTTGTCAAATAAAATACCCAAAAGTTAATATACAGTATATTGTGCTGTGTAATCATTCGCATCTGCTTTTGTTGGGTCAAGATTATACCAATGTGTTTTATTTTTATGTAAGGAGTCCTATAGAGCTTCTCAAAATAAGTCCGATGGCATATGGGCACTCAGATTTTCCCTTGCCGCCTCCTAGTGACTTGAATGAGAAAATCTATTCAGAATTTTTTTTGGATAAAAACCGCCAGTACTCGTGTTATCAGGCTTTTCCCATTCAAGTTGAGGGAAGACAGCAGGAAACAATTTTGTAAGTTTTCCAGCAGACACTTTTTGTGTGCTATAAGTTTTATGGTATTATTTAGTGTTGCCTAATTTAAATGGTTTTAAAATCATGCTGTTCTTTTAAAATTGAAATAATGAAGCAGGTACAACTTTGTAAGCTGATTCACTTGCCTTGAAGGCAATGAAGAAATATACAAAATACAGATAAAAGCAAAAATCCCAGGCGCTCTTCTTTAGTCAAAGATAAAATAAAAAAAAAAGATTACTAACCTGCATTTAAATAAATGATAGATTTAGACTAACAACCAGCTCTGACGTTTACATTTGAGCAAGGCAAATGTAAGTCTTGGGATCAATGTCAATTTATTGTTCTTTAAAAAAATAAATTATATTTGTTTTCAAAACTTTAATGGTGTCGACATTTCTGTCCTACACAGAGGACCTTTATCAAGACACCACAACAGTTCCCCAGACCATTTGAAATAGTCTGTAGTGAGTGAAAATTGTCACCTAAAACCCATCCTCATGACATCATTAGTGTGAGGTATACAATGTACCACCATGTGGGGATCGTCAAGTTGATAATCAAAGGGAGATGTGTGTTGTTAAATTAACAATGTGTATATTCAAATATTTTCTACCCAGCCCACCAAGGCTGATCTCTCAGCCCTCCATTGCCCATTTCCTTCCCCTCTTCTACCTCTCTAAATCCCACCGTTTAAACCCTTTACTCTTCCCACTTTTCTCTTTCCCTTTCTCCAAATGTGCATACCTCAGAAATACAGATGTCTTCATGACATGGCTCCACTGCACCAAAGCTATGATGATGGAAACTGAATTCTCCACCAAAACTAAGCACACTGTGTGAACATCGGCATCTAGTTCCTCCTACTGTTTATGTCCATGTTCTTAGCTGTGTTCAGAGACATATCTATTTTTGTAATGTAATCATAATGAATACTTTGGCTTCTACATCTGTGTTGTGTACAATATCTCTGTTATGCACCTTTCAAAATCAATAAAAATATATATATATATATTTTTTTAAAAAAGTGTGCTTGTAATACTTGAATTGATTTATGTCAGTTCTAAAAGTGTCTACAACATTCTACAAAAACTCAACACACCAATGGCCTGATAGCTGCACAACTTAAAAACCTTAAGTTCAAAGTGGTACCCAACTCAAGAAGGGTTAAGTAATGTAAGGCACTAGGTTTGCCCAGGAGCATAACTCTTAGCAAAACAATCAGCAGGTAGCATTTACTGTTCACCTGTTTAAACAAAAACATGTTGCTATGGTTTACTGCTCCTGGGCAAACTTAGTGCATTTAATTACATTTGGGGGTATACCTTCACACATCCTCCTATGGTAGTCACACCCTTTGCAAATATCACAATAGTATGGTCTAAACACCCACCTATTTCAAGTAGGGATGTAGCGAACTGCCGTTTATGTGTGGCAAAAAATGCGAACAGTTCGCGAACTTCGAACATCCGAAAATCGTTTGATTCGAACGATCGAAGGATTTTAATCGTTCGATTGAAGGATTTTCGTTCGAATCGAACGATCGAAGCTATTCGATCGAATGATTTCATTCAATCCAATGGCTTCGATCGTTCGATTCGAACGAAAATCCTTCGATTTAGCGATCGAATGGTCGAACGATTTTTGACGCGAACGCCTATTGGCGAACGTCGCGCGACGTTCGCGAACATTCGGCGGACGCGAACAGTCGAAGTTCGCGCGAACTAGTTCGCCGGCGAACAGTTCGCTACATCCCTAATTTCAAGGTGACATATATTTCTTATCTCTTTGCCTACTCATCAACTATATATTTATGCCATTGTTCCACTTATTTTCACCTACTCAGACCCAAATAAAACTTTGATTCCTCCTCTTCATCACACACTACTTATACTGGGTGTTCAACAAATTGAATAACTAGAAACTATTATAGTATAATTATAGTAAAGTATAATAGTAAAATTACTATTATTTAGCATTTTAGAGAGTAATGCAATATTTATCTGTTATAGCTAACAGCATTATTCATTTAGCCCCTAAGTAATGTTCTTCATAGTTTTTGCTTCCTTGTCTCAAATAAAAAAATATATGAGATCATTGAAAACTTTTTATCTTTACAGTGTGGTGTGCATGTTTAAAGCAACTATTGAGCTGGATAATTTTGCATCTAAATTCTACAGTTGACAAAATAAACAGCCCTGATCACATTTTGATATTTCATTATTGGAGTAACCTTTTGGAACTTTGCTCATAATCATAATGTTTCCCATCACAGAGTATGATAAATGTTCTTGACAAGGTGACATTTTTGCATGTGTCTAGATTATTAATTAACTGTTCAAGTAAAACCTTTAGTTTTCTGAAGCTACTTAAAAGTTACATTTATTTCTAACAGAATAATCAATTTGCTTAATTTAATTTGTAATCCTGTATCTTTGGTCACAACAGAAATCAGCCTTCTTTCAGTTGTATAAAAAAATGCTTTTTTAAACTAGAATTTAATAACCTCAACAGTCCATATTATTGCCAACTAAAATATAGCTATTTTATTAGAAAAATAAATATAAATATACAGTAAGGGCATCAAAATCAAGCATCAATTCTAATTGTGCAACTTCTTAAGAACACTACTCTGAAACTCAACTTAGTGAGTTATTTAGTGAGTGAGTGTGATTGTGTGTGTGTGTCTATGCTGAGTGAATGAGTATGATTTTATCTGGGGCATAAGTTAATAAGTCCGTTAATATTCAAACATAACATTTATAAAATGTTAATATTCAAAACCAACTTTTCAGATACCCAAACCAATCTTTGACATACTGTACTCACCAGTAAAGTTAGGTAGCAAGTTGGGCACTGATAGTTATAGACCAGTACCATTAATAACGTTATCAATGTTTTTCAATGTCATGCACTTATTATGTAGCTTTATTATTTTCCATCTTCTTCTATTATAGTTTGAGTGAAGCAATATTTGAAACTACTGTGATTTGGGTTCAAGTAGTCGCTGTTTAAATTACCCCAGTTAGATAGATACATTTTCATTGCATTGTGACCGGAACTGTGCATGTGAAAAGCCAAAAAAGTTGGGTCCATAAATATTTGGGTCAACTTTTTTTTCTAATTTTGGTTCTGTACATTACGACAATGAATTTCAAATGAAGCAACACAGATGCAGTTGAACTTCAGACTTTCAGCTTTAATTCAGTGGGTTGAACAAAAAGATTGCATAAAAATCTGAGGAATTAAAGCGTTTTTTTAACACACTTCAGTTCAGGGGCTCAAAAGTAATTGGACACATTAAAAAACTTAAAATAAAATGTTAATTTCTAATACTTGGTTAAAAACCCTTTGCTGGCAATGACAGCCTGAAGTCTTGAACTTATGGACATCACCAGATTCTGGGTTTCCTCCTTTAATGCTCTGACAGGCCATTACTGCAGTGGCTTTCAGTTGCTGTTTGTTTGTGGGCCTTTCTGTCTGAAGTTTAGTCTTCAACAAGTGAAATGCATGCTCAGTTGGGTTCAGATCAGGTGACTGACTTGTTCTTTGCATTAATAAACTCCTGGGTTGCTTTGGCTGTATGTTTTGGGTCATAATGAAACACCTCCCAATCAATTTGACTGCATGTAGCTGGATTTGAGCAGGCAGTATATCTCTGAACACCTCAGAATTAAATCAGCTGCTTCTATACTGTGTCACATCATGGATAAACACTAGTGTCCCAGTGTCACTGGGAGCCATGCATGCCCAAGCCATCACATTGCCTCTGCCATGTTTTATAGATAATGTGGTATACTTTGGATCATGAGCTGTTCCACGCCTTCTCCATACTTTTTTCTTGCCATCATTCTGGTAGACGTTGATCTTGGTTTCATCTGTCCAATGTTTTTCCAGAACTGTGCTGGCTTTTTTAGATGTTTTTTTTTTAACAAAGTCCAATCTAGCCTTTCTATTCTTGATGCTTATGAGTGGCTTGCACCTTGCAGTGCACCATCTGTATCTACTTTCATGCAGTCTTCTCTTTATGGTAGACTTGGATATCGATATGCCTACCTCCTGGAGAGTATTGTTCGTTACCATGGAAATGATTCTGTTATCATCCATAGTGACCAACACTGTTGTCAAGGTATTTTTGCTTTGCTGAGTTCACCAGTGCTTTCTTACTTTCTCAGGATGTACCAAACTGTAGATTTTGCCACTCCTAATATTGTAGCAATATCTCGGATGAGTTTTTGCTAGTTTTGCAGCTTAAGGATGGCTTGTTTCACCTACATGGAGAGCTAACAGCAAAATCTTCCACATACAAGCCCCCCCTCAAATCAACTCCAGCACTTTTATCTGCTTCATTGATAATGAAAAAACAAAGGAATTGCCCACACCTGCCCATGAAATAGCCTTTGAGTCAATTGTCCAATTGCTTTTGAGCGCCTGAAATGAAGTGATTATGTTAAAAAAAGGCTTTAGTTCCTTACGTTATTATGCAATCTTTTGGTTCAACCCATTGAATTAAAACTGAAAGTCTGCAGTTCAACTGCATGTGAGTTGTTTTATTTAAAATTTATTGTGGCAATGTAAAGAACCAAGATTAAAAAAAAATTGTCTCTGTACAAATATATATATATACATATGGCTGCACAGCAATAAAGATAATGGCCCGCAGTTCAGCAGCGTGGGCATTTTTCACATGCCAGACTGAGGACCAGTCGTTAGCAGTGTGCAAATGAAATGGAATTCTGAGGCTCACAGTTGGAGGCGGCCACTTTGTAGCCCTGCTTCTTCTGCAGTCCCCTCTTCTTCGTCATCTTCTCTTCAGCCCCTGTCCCGCCAGGTTTCCCTCTCCCAGTTCCTTTTCTGCAAGGCACTTCTTTCCCCCACACCAAGTGCAGTGGCCCAATGCCTGCTAAAGCTTCTGGCAGTGCAGCTGCTGCCCTATAAGCTAGTTGAAGCAGCCCCCTTCCGACAGCAGATGGCTTGCGCTGCCCCTAATTGGCGGATCCCCAGCTGTCAGGAAGGCTGTCCCTGCCCTCCACCAGCAGATGGTGGAAAATGTGTCCGTCACTGGATTATGCTGTCTGTGTCAGGGTGCCATGGACACGTGGACCAGCAGGCATTGGCAGGGGTGGTACATCTCTTATACCACCCACTGGGTCACCCTCATGAGTTCTGGGGATGGTACAAGCAGGGGTGCTTCCCTCAGGCTAGAGGTGCCACCCCGTGGGGTAAACGGCAAACCCCACATGGCCACTTCCTCCTCTGCTATGCATGAGCCACACCTGAAGTGTCCCCGCGGTTATGTTTCAGTGCAACACAAGCACTGTCAGGATGTGCTGCAACTCCTCTGCCTGGGGCAGAAGAGCCATTTAGTACCTGAGCTCATGGCCACCTTCCAGACTCTGGTGCCGTGGTGGTTCACTCCCCACCAGCTCCAAGCAGGTAATATTGTATGTGACAAAGGTCGCAACCTGCCAGCTGCCCTCCACCTAGGCCAACTGACCCATGTGCCTTGCTACACAAATGTCCTCAACCTTGTGGTGCAGCACTTCCTGAAGATCTTCCTAGGGTTGGGTGACTTGCTGAAAAAGGCACGTAGGGTAGGCAGCCACTTTCACAGGTCCCCAACTAGCAAAGTAATTTGAGTAAGCAAAAGAAAGACTACAGAGATACTTGGTTAAGATAGATTATTTTTAAAGAATCCAATGAATACAAAGCAGCACTGGGTCATTAAGTCATATGTCGTAAGGCAGTTGGATACGATATACTACCTCATCTAATAATAGGCTGCCAAATTATAGTAGGTAGTGCGTAAGTTTAATAAAAGGATTACACATAACCGAAAAGAGAAGGCACCAAGATGCATTTGAATAATATAGGGGAGACATAAAGGACCACTGCGCATTGAATGTGTATTTTTAAACTAAGCTGTATAACAGTTAAATGCCATGTATCCCTCTCTTTCCCACTCCCTTTTGCTTCCTTCTGTACCCCTCCTTTTTTGTTATACCTGTTTACTTTAACAAATGTTTATAAAAAGCTGTAATAAAAAAATCCTAAAGAACTTAGATTATTTATTAATAAAATGATGGTTTTGTGGAAACTAAACACACTCTTCTGTGTTACATTTAATATTACTATTACATATTAGTAGCAGTTTGACAAGAAATTATGCAAAATTGTAAAAGATGAAATATGAATGATTATCATCTTGGATCACAACTCCCTTTCAAGTCCACAATTTTATGCACATCACACTCCACCCCAGCCAATTAGAAAGTTACAGACATAAGAAAACCTTAATTAGTCATTTAGCCGTAGTTATAAAATACACAGTACCACAAATAAACTTTTCACTTTTATTTCACCCAAAATTATCTTAAAGCTATGTTTCTAGGAGTATATTTGAAGGGAAATACTATACATGTTTTCCCCAAATTTCATCCTAATGGTCCTGCAAGATCCCCCCCTCAGCAAGTATCCTGAGAAGATCATGCTCACAGTTTGGAAACCACTAGGTTAAATGTTTCATATTAGACTACCAACTATATCCAACTGAAAAGATTACTTAATCACAAAATAAGACATCCAGAGAAGATTAAAAACAAGCATGAGTTGTTGAAGTGAAATGTAGTTGTTCTTGTTAAAGGACCAGTAGCGCCAGAAAAAAATGCTAATGGACAAATTTAGCAAAATGTGAAATTATTAGAACATGGCAGAGAACAAATCACCCAGTTTCCATTCATTGATGCTAATGTTCACAACACATCACAACACCCTAAATGTATACCATTTCAAGAAAAGCATCATACTTGTATTTGTAGTAGTTGTTGGCCTCTTGTGCAATTTCAATCACATCTATTATCTAATATTCAACAACATTCAGAGATGCTATAGTAAAATCAGAATTTTTAGTTGGAGAAAAAAATAAATATTTCATCTACTGTATATACATACTGTACATATAAAAAAATGTAATTACAAATGAATGTTGTAATATTTACATGTGTTAAGTTAACATTAATGAAAAATGCTAAGCAAGTCAATGTTATTAAATTACTATATAGTGCTGAGAAATCTGCCACTATGTATAACCAAATCAATTAAACCATCCAGATAAGCACTATGACATAGCAAAAGCTTGCATTTCTGCATTTTCCTTCATTTTACATCTCAGTTTGTATGCTCATGTTACATATAACTGAAAAAAAAAAAAATATCAAGAAATGCTTCTTGCACCAGTAACTTAAATTGTGCCATTCTTTCTACCAGGACAGGATGGCATTTCAGTTACACTTACACGTTTGTGGGCTGGCACTTACAGATATGCATACCTACTACCTGGCTTCCCAGATTGCTCAGACACCCATAATGCCAGCAGGACAAGCATATCACCCACTGTATAAGTTGTGGAGGGCTGCCACTCAAGGCAGACTGGAGCCACACCACCTCCCCTACCTAAGAAGACTGGGCAGCTAATATGACTAAGCAATGTGAACTAGAAAAATACATGTATACCCAGTCATATCGACTAGAGAAATATGACTCTATATGGAAACAAATTAGAAAAAATAAAATTTTTAATAATAATTGCCTTGATATGCATTTTACCTATTTCAGTTTTAAAATTTTATTATATTACTTCATATATTCACTATTAAAAATGAATCAAACTTTTATAAGAGTTTAATCTAGATTACCAAGCAAAAAGTAGCAGCTATCAGTAAGAATTTTTATCTTGCCATGTTAATGAGTCTCCGACTAAAAGTTAATGCTCCTTGAGGACACTAGTCTCAAAAGCTCAGATGTAGAATGAAAGCAATGGACATTAGTTAGAGGGATAAAACATTCTCTTGAGGCCTTAGTAGGTAAAATTGTAGCCATAAATTGACAAGCAACCTTGTTTGCCCTTCGGCTGTCTGGAATGTATGAGAATATATGTTTGAAATTATTTAGAACAAAATATTCAATGGATTGATTTTTCTGAAACATAAGAAGAAATGTTTTACCATGTAATTGAATTTTATCTCAGTCAAGTCCCTGTAAGATGTTTGATTTTAAATAATATGTTGTTCCTTTCACTATATAATACTTTAAATGTTTAAATATAAAATATTTAAAATTGGGTCAATATCTTATTAAGAGAAACATGCAGTTTCTCTGTTTATTAAAGCATTTTGAAAACATTTTGAAATGTAATTAATTAGTACTACTATCAGTCTGAATTAAATAGTAAATTTGTTGTTTCCGACAAATAATCCTGAAAAAGTGTTTACTCACATTTGCAGTGAGCAGTGTTTATCTTTTTTTCTATTCTGGGTTGTTTATGGATCTTCCACAAGCAAATATTTCAAGGACTGCATAGTAAAACTGCACTGTAGGCTCACACCAATTTAGTCAGCAGCTGACTCAGGATATGGTACATAAAGCTTTACAAAAAAATAATGTGAACAAAGCGCAAGGGTACAACCATATTTTTAGACCAGACTCTCTTATTTTCTCAGACTTGCTTTCATCTGGTATGGTACCTATGGATTGGAGGAAAGCTGATGTAATTCCTATATTTAAAAAAACAATCTCAGCCTTGTAATTATAGGTCAGTAAGTTTGACATCTGTGGTGGGCAAATTATTTGAAGACTTGTTGAGGTATCATATTCAAAATGTTGTCCTGGTGAATGCCATTTTAAGCAGCAATCAGCATGGCTTTATAAAGGATAGGACATGCCAGACAAATCCGAATGCTTTTTATGATGAGATAAGTAAGATGCTGGGGGGGTTCAAAATATTTGATCTATTTGGATTTTCCTGAAGCCTTTTATATCTTTGAAACGAAGGGCTGTTGGGCATTCCTGGGGACATTTGCACATGGATAGGAAGCTGGCTACAGGATCGAGTACAGAGGGTGGTTGTTAATGGTACATTTTTGACTTGGGGTAAGGTTATTAGTGGGGCTCTGACTGGGCTCTGTATTGAGTTCACTTTTATTTAATTTGTTCATTAGGGGAGGGTATTGTAACATAGTAACATATTTAGATCGGGTTGAAAAAAGACCAAAGTCCATCAAGTTCAACCCCTCCAAATGAAACCCAGCACCCCTACATACACACACACACAAACTATATACGTATACTCATAAACTAACTACAGATTTTAGTATCACAACAGCCTTGGATAGATGCGTGTCCAAGAAATCATCCAAGCTACTCTTAAAGGCATTAACAGAATCAGTCATCACAACATTATCCGGCAGTGCATTCCACAATCTCCCTGTAAAGAACCACCAACTCTGCTTCTAGTCTGAAGGGGTGGCCTCTGGTGGGGTGATCCTCTTTATGGGTTAAAAGGTCCCCTGATATTTTAATATAATGTCCTCTAATGTACTTGTAAAGTGTAATCATGTCCCCTCTCAAGCATCTTTTTTTCAGAGAAAACAACCCCAACCTTGACCGTCTACTCTAATAACCAGTTAAGTTATACATCTTTGCACTCTCTTTCCAGCTCATTTATATCACTCTTAAGGACTGGAGCCCAAAACTGTAAGGGATGTATCAGTGTTTGCAGATGACACAAAATTATGCAGCCCATTTAATTTCATCCAGAATGATGGATCCTTGCAGCAGGATCTCGAAAAACTGATAAATGTTAATTTGTGCACCTCGGATGTAAAGTATGGAAGCCACTTATACCCTTAATGGGACTTCACTATGCAAATTCATAATGGAAAAGGACCTTGTAGTCCACTGCTTGCACTTCCATATATATATGTACTCAGTGCTCTGTCTTTATCCTGCCTGCTTAGTATGAATTTTGTGCAAGTGCATCTATTGACAACAGGTGAACCCTGGACCTACAATCAGTGATTAGCAAAACTCTTTGACAAGGTTTGGGGCAAAAATGATGCGCATAGATTTTAACGGATCATTGTTTTTTATGTCTATCACCTCAAGTTGATAGAAACTTGATAATATGCACATTTTTTGATATATAGATTTTTAGATTTTCAGGATAAAACATTTTTGTTTCCCACAAGACTAAAAGACTATAATAGCAACATGTACTAAGTCTGCATACACACAGGACCGCCATCAGAAATCACAGGGCCCCATACGACAAAATTTTCTGTGCCCCCTGGGCTGCGCCCACTGCAAGCCCCACCTACAGGTCCGCCCCCCACCACACAGTAAAAAAACAAAAAAATATTGGTGGCTAGGACCCCACATGTTAATTAAAAAAAATTAGATATTGGTGGTCAGGGCCTCCCATAAAAAAACATTGGTGGCCAGGGCCCCCCCATGATAAGAAAAGTCAGCAGCTCTCAGAAAGATGGGGACCCCCCTTAACCTCGGGCCCCCTAAAACTCTCCCCCCCTGTCCCCCCCTGATGGCTGCCCTGCATACACAAATTAAAGACCAAGATTAAAACATTGTTAAAATGTTTTTTTTTTAATGAGCACTGAAAGAACAAGGCAATAGATGGCACTAACTGTTTCAGTGCAGTGCTAGCTTCCCTTTAAAAAATAAGAAAATTTTAGGAGCCTATTATGCAGTGTAAAATGGGATTCGTAAAAAATGGTTTAAAAAGCTGTTTAAATTAATGGCACCAAGTTATTTTATGCCATGCGAATGCTAAATTTTCCACCCTTATTTTACATTGCTTCAGACCTTTGTAGGTAAGTTCTGACAGAAGTTGCTCAAAGAAAAAAATTGCAAAAATATTATGCAATTTTTATACCGTTTTTTTACACAATGGTGCCTGGCTATGTGTGGCGAATGAGTCCCCCATTTTTTACAGCACTAAATAAACCTGTCCCTTAGCTTACAGTTCGTTTTGTGGAATTAAAATGCTATGCATAATTTTTTAAACAAGAATTCATGGTACAACCACAAATCAGTAGCCGGATTTTTGATTCATCTACTTTTAGATGGATTTCGCAAAGGATAATCTTCATGGGATGACAGTGTACATGAGCATGTAGAAATGCATGATTCATCATTTTGGTTTATTTATACAATATAACTAACAAGTTTTGTAGAGGTTCACAACAAATGGAAAAAAAATAAATTAACAAACGAGGCTTACAGAAGAGGCTAAGAGGGGTTTGTTTCAATGGACATTTAAAATATAATACAGTCCAAAAGAATTTACTTTAATTTATAATGGTAGCAGTGGATACTAGAGATGTCGCGAACTGTTCGCCGGCGAACTTGTTCGCGCGAACATCGGGTGTTCGCGCTCGCCGGAAGTTCGCGAACGTCGCGCGACGTTCGCCATTTTGGGTTCGCCATTGTTGGCGCTTTTTTTTGCCCTCTCACCCCAGACCAGCAGGTACATGGCAGCCAATCAGGAAGCTCTCCCCTGGACCACTCCCCTTCCCTATAAAAACCGAAGCCCTGCAGCGTTTTTTCACTCTGCCTGTGTGTGCTGAAGAGATAGTGTAGGGAGAGAGCTGCTGCCTGTTAGTGATTTCAGGGACAGTTGAAAGTTTGCTGGCTAGTAATCGTTTTGATACTGCTCTGTTATTGGAGGGACAGAAGTCTGCAGGGGTTTGAGGGACATTTAAGCTTAGGTAGCTTTGCTGGCTAGTAATCTACCTTCTACTGCAGTGCTCTGTATGTAGCTGCAGTGGGCAGCTGTCCTGCTTCTGATCTCATCTGCTGACTGCTGCAATAACAGTAGTCCTTGTAAGGACTGCTTTTATTTATTTTTTTGTTGTTTTACTACTACTACTACTACTACTACTACTACTACTATAAGAGCCCAGTGCTATTAGTCTAGCAGTGTTGGGGAGTGGGACTGGTGTGCTAATCTGCTGCTCCTAGTAGTTCAGCAGCACCAACTTTAATTTTTTTTTTTTTAATATTCATTTTTTTTTATTTTACTTTTTTTATTTTACTACCGCTGTAGTAGTGTATAAGTTGACCTTTTAGGCATTATTTGCCCTGTAGGCATTATTTGCACACTGTTTTCTTCAACCCGCCATCGAGCTGTGTGACCTTGTTCACATTCTGTCTAAATATCCATAATATTACCGTCTCCAGAAAAAACACCGGAGTCACTTTTTTCAAGCAGCCATAATATATTTTACGTAATCCGTATCCACCGCTGTAGTAGTGTATACGTTGGCCTTGTAGGCATTATTTGCACACTGTTTTCTTCAACCCGCCATCGAGCTGTGTGACCTTGTTCCCATTCTGTCTAAATATCCATAATATTACCGTCTCCAGAAAAAACACCGGAGTCACTTTTTTCAAGCAGCATTCATATATTTTACGTAATCCGTATCCACCGCTGTAGTAGTGTATACGTTGGCCTTGTAGGCATTATTTGCACACTGTTTTCTTCAACCCGCCATCGAGCTGTGTGACCTTGTTCACATTCTGTCTAAATATCCATAATATTACCGTCTCCAGAAAAAACACCGGAGTCACTTTTTTCAAGCAGCATTCATATATTTTACGTAATCCGTATCCACCGCTGTAGTAGTGTATACGTTGGCCTTGTAGGCATTATTTGCACACTGTTTTCTTCAACCCGCCATCGAGCTGTGTGACCTTGTTCCCATTCTGTCTAAATATCCATAATATTACCGTCTCCAGAAAAAACACCGGAGTCACTTTTTTCAAGCAGCATTCATATATTTTACGTAATCCGTATCCACCGCTGTAGTAGTGAATACGTTGGCCTTGTAGGCATTATTTGCACACTGTTTTCTTCAACCCGCCATCGAGCTGTGTGACCTTGTTCACATTCTGTCTAAATATCCATAATATTACCGTCTCCAGAAAAAACACCGGAGTCACTTTTTTCAAGCAGCATTCATATATTTTACGTAATCCGTATCCACCGCTGTAGTAGTGTATACGTTGGCCTTGTAGGCATTATTTGCACACTGTTTTCTTCAACCCGCCATCGAGCTGTGTGACCTTGTTCACATTCTGTCTAAATATCCATAATATTACCGTCTCCAGAAAAAACACCGGAGTCACTTTTTTCAAGCAGCATTCATATATTTTACGTAATCCGTATCCACCGCTGTAGTAGTGTATACGTTGGCCTTGTAGGCATTATTTGCACACTGTTTTCTTCAACCCGCCATCGAGCTGTGTGACCTTGTTCACATTCTGTCTAAATATCCATAATATTACCGTCTCCAGAAAAAACACCGGAGTCACTTTTTTCAAGCAGCATTCATATATTTTACGTAATCCGTATCCACCGCTGTAGTAGTGTATACGTTGGCCTTGTAGGCATTATTTGCACACTGTTTTCTTCAACCCGCCATCGAGCTGTGTGACCTTGTTCACATTCTGTCTAAATATCCATAATATTACCGTCTCCAGAAAAAACACCGGAGTCACTTTTTTCAAGCAGCATTCATATATTTTACGTAATCCGTATCCACCGCTGTAGTAGTGTATACGTTGGCCTTGTAGGCATTATTTGCACACTGTTTTCTTCAACCCGCCATCGAGCTGTGTGACCTTGTTCACATTCTGTCTAAATATCCATAATATTACCGTCTCCAGAAAAAACACCGGAGTCACTTTTTTCAAGCAGCCATAATATATTTTACGTAATCCGTATCCACCGCTGTAGTAGTGTATACGTTGACCTTGTAGGCATTATTTGCACACTGTTTTCTTCAACCCGCCATCTAGCTGTGTGTATTATCGTTTCCAGAAAAACCAACTGAGTTTTTGTTGTTGTTGTTGTTTTTTTAAAAATAATGCCAGGCAAAGGCAGGCCGCCACGCAGAGGCCGTGCTAGGGGCCGTGCTGCTATGCAATCCTGTGGCCCTAGCAAATTGCCCAGTTTTAAAAAGCCAATGACCCTGAACTCCCAAAATGCTGAAGAGGTAGTTGACTGGCTTACACAGCACACCCCATCCTCTACCGTTTCTAACTTTACCACAACATCCTCCTCATCCTCCACTGCTATGGCCACCCCACGTAACACTTCCTCCACCACCGGTGCCCCTTCTTCACTGGGGTCAGAGGAGTTATTTTCCCATGAGTTTCTTGAACTGAGTAATGCGCAACCATTATTGCCAGAAGAAGATGAAGGAGATGAGGACCTTACACCAGATTTAATTCTGGCAGAGAACACGATAGAGATGGACATAATGAGTGATGAGGAGGAGGTCCCCGCTGCTGCTTCCTTCTGTGATGTGTCAGAAGAAATTGATGCATCTGAGGAGAATGATGATGAGGAGATTGATGTTTTGTGGGTGCCTAGTAGAAGAGAGCAAGAGGAGGGTAGTTCAGATGGAGAGACGGAGAGTCAGAGAGGCAGTAGGAGAATAAGACTTAGAAGAAGCAGGGAGGACAGCCCGCAGGGATCAGTAGGGCAACAACATGTATCGGCACCTGTGTTCAGCCGGCCAACGCACCCGCCATTGCCGCCAATACCGCCAACTCCGCCAACTTCTACTGTTACCGCCAGATCGCACACTTCCAAAAAGTCAGCAGTGTGGGATTTTTTTAATGTGTGTGCCTCTGACAAAAGCATTGTAATTTGCAATGAGTGCAGTCAGAAACTGAGCCTTGGTAAGCCCAACAGCCACATAGGTACAACTTCTATGCGAAGGCACATGAGCGGCAAGCACAAAGCACTTTGGGAGCAACACCTCAAAGGCAACAGGCAAACTAAAAGCCACACTCCTTCTGGTCCAGCATCTTACTGCTCTACCTCTGCTCTCCTTGACCCGTCTGAACCACCCTCCACTCCGCCTTCCACCTTGACCACCTGTTCCCATTCCCAGTCATCTGCCACCAGCCAAGTTTCTGTGAAGGCCATGTTTGAGCGTAAGAAGCCAATGTCTGACTGTCACCCCCTTGCCCGGCGTCTGACAGCTGGCTTGTCTGCACTCTTAGCCCGCCAGCTTTTACCATACCAGCTGGTGGACTCTGAGGCCTTCCGCAAATTTGTAGCAATTGGGACACCGCAGTGGAAGGTACCCAGCCGCAATTTTTTTCTAAAAAGGGAATACCACACCTGTACCAACATGTGCAGAGCCAAGTTACCGCATCTCTGTCACTTAGTGTTGGGCCAAAGGTCCATATGACTACTGACGCATGGTCCTCCAAGCATGGTCAGGGCAGGTATGTCACCTACACTGCCCACTGGGTGAACTTGGTAATGGCTGGGAAGCAGGGAATGGGTAGCTCAACAACAACAGTGGAGTTGGTGTCACCGCCACGGATTGCACGCGGTTCTGCCACCACCTCTACTCCTCCATCGCTCTCTACCTCGTCTTCTTCTTCTTCTTACTCTGCTGCTGGGTCCTCCTTCTCCTCCTCCACACCTGTGCACCCCCAGCTCCCCCTAGGCTATTCGACGTGCCAGGTACGCCGTTGTCACGCTGTCTTGGGGATGACGTGCCTGGAAAGCAAAAACCATACCGGATCTGTACTCCTGTCATCTCTGCAGTCACAGGCCGATCGGTGGCTGACCCCACACCAACTGCAGATCGGAAAAGTGGTGTGTGACAATGGAAGCAATCTGTTGGCAGCGTTGAGACTAGGCAATTTAACACATGTGCCCTGCATGGCACATGTGTTAAATTTAATAGTCCAACGTTTTGTCTCCAAGTACCCAGGATTCCAGGACGTTCTCACCCAGTCCAGAAAGGTGTCGGCCCATTTCAGACGTTCCTACACAGCCATGGCACGCCTTGCTGACATTCAGCAGCGCTACAACATGCCAGTCAGGCGTTTGATTTCTGACAGCCAGACTCGCTGGAATTCAACGCTCCTTATGTTGGAACGTCTGCTGCAACAACAAAGGGCCGTCAACGAGTACCTTTTTGAACTGGGTGGTAGGACTGGATCTGCACAGCTGGGGATTTTTTTCCCCCGTTACTGGGTGCTTATGCGCGATGCCTGCAGGCTCATGCGACCTTTTGAAGAGGTGACAAATATGGTCAGTCGCACCGAAGGCACCATCAGCGACCTAATACCCTTCGCTTTCTTCCTGGAGTGTGCCGTGCGACGAGTGACAGATGAGGCTGTAGACCAGCGTGACGAGGAGCTGGAAGCGCACGATTTCTGGTCGGAATCACCAGAACGAACCCAGGCACCTGCTGCAACGCAGGGAGAGGTGCCAGAAGTGGAGTCAGAGGAGGAAGGTGGCTTTGTGGAGGAGGAGGAGGAGGACCAACAGGAGCAGGCTTCCCAGGGGGCTAGTGGTGACCTTTTGGGGACCCCTGGTCTTGTACGTGGCTGGGGGGAGGAGACCGTGGATGATGCAGTCCTTGATAATGAGGAAGCGGAGATGGATAGCTCTGCATCCAACCTTGTGAGAATGGGGTCTTTCATGCTGTCATGCCTGTTGAAGGACCCCCGTATCAAGAGGCTTAAGGAGAAGGACCTGTACTGGGTCGCAACGCTACTAGACCCTCGGTACAAGCATAAAGTGTCAGAAATGTTACCAACATACCACAAGTCCGAAAAGATGCGGCATTTACAAACCAGCCTGCAAAACATGTTGTACAATGCTTTTAAGGGTGATGTCACTTCAGGAACTCATCAACATTCCAGGGGCAGAGGTGCCAGTAATCCTGCCACGAGCACACCTGCAAGGACAAAGCCCTTTGGCCAGTCTGTAACGTCAGACATGCAAATGTTTTTCTGTCCAAGGCAGCGCCACAACCCTTCTGGATCCACCCTCAAAGAACGCCTCGACCGGCAGGTAGCGGACTACCTGGCATTAACTGCAGATATCGACACTCTGAGGAGCGATGAACCCCTGGACTACTGGGTGCGCAGGCTTGATCTGTGGCCAGAGCTGTCACAATTTGCCATGAACCTCTTGTCTTGCCCAGCCTCAAGTGTGCTCTCAGAAAGGACCTTCAGTGCAGCAGGAGGGATTGTAACTGAGAAGAGAACTCGCCTAGGTCACAAAAGTGTCGATTACCTGACCTTTATTAAAATGAATGAGGGGTGGATCTCGGAGGGTTACTGCACGCCGGAAGACTTGTTCTGACTTCTATGCAGCTGTCCTTCTCTTCAAGCCTCATGACTCCACACACAGCTGTCCTTTAGCGTCCTCCTCCTCCCTCCGCCACCGTTACAAACTAGGGTGCAAACCCTACTGGTTTAATTTTTTCTGGCCTCTGTGCTTCAGTGGCTGCAACCAAAAAAACTGGGCAAACAATGTCTACAAGGTCAACGTATGGCAAAAAATGACTATTTTCAGCATTTATATGGCATATTTTTTCTGGCAACTGTGCTTCAGTGGCTGCATCCAAAAAAATGCATATTTTCTGCATTTATATGGCATAATTTTTCTGGCCTCTGTGCTTCAGTGGCTGCAACCAAAAAAATGCATATTTTCTGCATTTATATGGCATAATTTTTCTGGCCTCTGTGCTTCAGTGGCTGCAACCAAAAAAATTTATATTTTCAGCATTTATATGGCATAATTTTTCTGGCAACTGTGCTTCAGTGGCTGCGACCAAAAAAATGACTATTTTCAGCATTTATATGGCATATTTTTTCTGGCCTCTGTGCTTCAGTGGCTGCAACCAAAAAAGTTTATATTTTCAGCATTTATATGGCATAATTTTTCTGTCAACTGTGCTTCAGTGGCTGCGACCAAAAAAATGCATATTTTCTGCATTTATATGGCATAATTTTTCTGGCCTCTGTGCTTCAGTGGCTGCAACCAAAAAAATTTATATTTTCAGCATTTATATGGCATAATTTTTCTGGCAACTGTGCTTCAGTGGCTGCGTCCAAAAAAACTGGGCAAACAATGTCTACAAGGTCAACGTATGGCGAAAAATGACTATTTTCAGCATTTATATGGCATATTTTTTCTGGCAACTGTGCTTCAGTGGCTGCGTCCAAAAAAACTGGGCAAACAATGCCTACAAGGTCAACGTATGGCAGTTGTTTAAAGAGAACAGTAGATTACTAGCCAGCAAAGCTACCTAAGCTAAAATGTCCCTCAAATCCCTGCAGACTTCTGTCCCTCCAATACAGAGCAGTATCAAGCAGATTACTAGCCAGCAAACTTACTATCATCTGTCCCTGAAATCACTAACAGCTCTCCCCCTACACTATCTCTTCCAAGCACACACAGGCAGATTTTTCAGATACATTTTTGCCCTTGATCCCCCTCTGGCATGCCACTGTCCAGGTCGTTGCACCCTTTAAACAACTTTAAAATCATTTTTCTGGCCAGAAATGTCTTTTCTAGATGTTAAAGTTCGCCTTCCCATTGAAGTCTATGGGGTTCGCGAACCGTTCGCGAACCGCTCGCGTTTTTGCGCAAGTTCGCGAATATGTTCGCGAACTTTTTTTCCGACGTTCGCTACATCCCTAGTGGATACCTCAAATTTCCCAAAAAAGATATACATGCTGCTAGCTAACCCAGATACAATAGTTGTAACATACAGCAGCTCTGCAGTTTGCAATTTCAAAAATCTGGTTGCTAGGCTCCAAATTACCCTAGCAACCATGCATTGATTTGAATGAGGAGAAATCCATGTGAGTTTCACACTCCGTTTCAAGGGAAGTAAAACAACTTACTATTGTTCCCCAAGTGGCCTTCTAGAACAAGAAAACATCTTGCAGCTTTTAGGTCATCAATGCATTATAAATCAGCCTGTTAATGTTTATATATACATTTAACACATGAAAAAAAGTAATGGAACGTCTTGAAGATAAAGTATTGAGTTTCTCCTCGGCTGCATTCAATTTATAGACATCTTATTTGGACCAGATATTTCCCCACTGTGTGTGAAGGCCCTGAATGCCAGCAGTCATTTATTCTTTTTCATCTAACACTTCTTGCATTTCTGTATAGTTGTAATCTGCACTGCTCAGCCATTCTGTTACAAGTTCACTCATTTAAGCCTATTGTAGCAGGGGAACCCTGGAACTATGAGCACCTCTTAAACAAGGTAAAGCTTTTGGGTACCCTTGCCAGCCTGTGTGAACTGCTGCAGCAGCTAATCTTCTGCTGCATTTCCCTTATATTTCTAGTTTAATTATGATCACTAGGGGGGCACAATTATTTAACATAATGAGCAATTAAAATACTACATGCCTTCTATAGTATATACTAAGAGAAAACTATAAAAAATAGAGCAACATATTGGTAATGTTGTGAATTGGCAGTACATCGGTCTTAGGTTTTTAGTGTGAACCCTGGTGTGTGGAATAATTAGGCCACGTCTTGTTAGAATCTCAACCATAAATGTAGGGTCTCTGAGTCTGAAACAAATGGAAACATGGTGTACTGTTTGTTCCTTTCCTCTTGTAACTGTACAACAAATCCAACACAAGTATTTAATTTAGCTCTAACCAAATAGTTAATAATATTACCTGATTTACTGTTCTTTATAAATTCTAATGTTTGAAGTGTCTGCCCTTACATTCAGACACACAGCTGAGTGCTGTGCTGATAAGAAAAGGCCTCAACGCACACAAGGTTCCTGAAAACTATTCAAACTCTTTTTTTGCTAAAATTTCAATGAAAAAAACACCCAACTATATACTTCTTTTTAGTTAGTGCTATGATGCAAGGGTTATACTTTTTTGTTTTCTTTTGTACTGCTGTAACATACAGTAAATGCATAAACCAACAGGCAGTTGCCTTTAAAGAGAATGTGGTTGCTTATTATCCTAAAGGTCTGCAGAACAGTGACCTTGAGACAATGACCCAAACACCCCCTACTGGTCAATGTGTCACAATAGTTTTATATTTAAAAATATGTCTGTGTTTTACCCAGAAGACTGAACAGACTAGAGAAATCTAAAAGGTAGGTTTATAAGAACACATCAATCTTCCATTAAAATAGAATAAAACATTATTAAACCCAAATTATGACATATGAGTACAAAGGAAAATAAGATATATAAACAGCCTCTAAGGACATACAAGTTTTTAAATTTCCAAAAAAAATGTAGCTTTTTTTATTGAGCTTTAATTTTACAAACAAAATCATTTCTAGCATGGACACAGTTCAATATTAAAATTGCAAAAAGAAAAAACAAAACCAAATAACTTCCAATAGCTGGAACATTGGGGATCATGAAGAGATATTCAAGCACTGGGGCAGATTTATTAAAGGTCAAATTAAAAATTCTAATTCAAAATTCAGAATTTTTTTATGGTCAAAACTCTCAAATTCAAATTGTGAATTATGCAAATTATGCATGTGAATTAGAGTTTAAATTCGAGATTTATCATATTCTGGCCCTTTAAGAACTCAAATTTGAATATTCATCACCTTAAACCTTCAGAGTTCATGTAGAGGTCAACGGGAGAGGTCCAGGGACCAATTTGGACATGTTAGTAGCCTTCCTGACATACAAGTCTTTTTGGAGAAAAAATTCAAACAGAGTTTAGTCAAATTAGATTCGAGTTTTCACGTCAATAACATTCGTCTGAGTTTTAGATATTCAATTTTTTTATAAATAACTCCCAGTCGAATTTCGAGTATATTCGAAATTAAAAGTTTTAAAAAAACTCACATGAATGTGAAATTTGACCTTTGATAAATGTAACTGCCCCGTAACTGCCTGCCTATTCTACAGCAAAAATGGACCTAACAATCCAAGTGAACACCATTAAATTGACAGTGTCATGGATCAATTTAGTCATATTTCAGAGAGAATAAAGAGTAAATTGTGTGTCCCAGTATATTTTGGCAAATATACTGTATTGTTTCATATCTAGGAATTTTATTTCTGTGGAAGGTGTCAGGGGTTTCCAGGCTTTTGCAATTGCCCCTCGTGCTGCTGTGTGTATGCTGTTGATTAAACGCTGGGTTGAATTATGCACATTTGGTACTACATCTCCTAGAATGCACACCATTAGGCCCCATGGGATATCTATAAAAGTTCACTCTTCTCACCCATTGTCAGACAGTGCCTCAGAACACAGTTAACTTAGTCTAAGCCACACCTCAAGAGAGAGTTGTGATAAGAGGGAGGTATGATACCAACCAATGAGTATTTATAGTATATATATATATATATATATATATATATATATATACACACACAAATATACACACACATACACTCCATGTTGCCGGCACTCTCAAAAATGTAACTCGCATGCCTGGGTGCAGTGTCCAATCTATTAATCTACTCACAACCAATAAGGTCCGCACTCTCTGGGCTTTTTGATTAAGGAAGTGTTGCGGTTTAAACTTAGCTGGTACCATATTTAAAACTCAATTAAAAACACAGTTAAAAACAAGATACTCTGTATCAGTACTATCTGTCAAACTTAATGTTTTAAGATCCCTCAAGAGGGTCTCCAATAATTTGCTGCCGTTAAGTTTGGTCTATGGAATTGTAATTCGCCGGATGTGATAGTATGGGTTCTCAATTGATACTGGAAATTTAATTGCAATAATATTGTCTGATGCAGGAGTAGGTCAACAGAAAGGGCTTCAGATTTAGTATTATATTTTTATTGATAAAAAAATGCAAAGTCCCCTAAGATTTTGTTAGGGTCACATATTGAACCAGCTGCATTATGGATAATTTGTGGGGTATTTATGCCTAAGCTTAAGTGCTTACATAGGGAGTGCAGAAATGGCTTCTTCATAATAGGTTTATTTAATGTCAAAGTTTTTTTGGCTTGTTGTATTTTCAGATCTTTAAATTCTGTAATTAAGACCCTGGTCACTGTTTGTGGTGTAGGGACTGTCAAGTGGATTCATTCCATTTGTTTTAAAATGGTTTCAATTTCTAATATTTTATGTTGTGTAGCTTTCCTAAGCTTAGTGTTTAAAGCTATGCAGTGACCCCTGAGTACAGCCTCATGTGCTTCCCAAATTGTACCTTGAGACTGAACAGAGTCTTCATTAAAGGGGTTGTTCACCTTCAAACAACTAGCTGTTTTCAGATAGATCAACAGAAATAACTATTTTTCCCAATTACTTTCTATTTTCTATGTGTCATAGTTTTTCTAATATTGAAGTTTAAAGTGACATTTTTCACCTTCTAAAGCAGCTCTGGGGGGGTCGCCGATACATTTAGTTGTTACATTTATTATCTTTGTCCCTGCTGAGCAGAATCTCTGGGTTTCACAGGCAGCTGTTTAGAATTGATACAATAGTTGCTAATACTCCAGAGATGCTGCTGAGAAATGTATCAACTAAATGTTGCAAAATTATAACAGCTTAGAGTCTCCACCTGAATAACTGAGCTGCCAGACCATAGATGGGAAAATTCAACTTAAAACTTAGATTTTGGAAAAGCAGTAAAAAATAAATAATGGAAAGTAATTGAAAAAAGTCTATTTCTGGAGAACAATCTGAAAACAACTGAATTGAAAAAAAGTTTGGAGTTAGTATATTTCATAGTGTAAAGCCTTGTCTTGGGGCAGAGGATAATTTATTCCTGTCTAAAATCTCCGCCTAATAAAACATTGGAACAATGAAAGAATCCAAGATGTTTAATACTTTGGCCCATTTATTAAACAACAGTAGTGGGACTTCTCAAGCATAAAGAGGCCATTATACCTTAAAATTAAGGACCATTCATATTTAAGACATATTCAAAAGAGGATTGGACCCAGGGTTGTTATAAATTGTGGGTATTTTTGTTTTACTTCTCCAAAGTTTACTAGTGATGGGTGAAGCTAACCAGTTTTGCTTCGCTGAAAATTTGCAAAACTGTGAAATGGGCAACATTTTTTTTTGACGCATTCCTGATCTGTCAGGCCAAGTTGAGCTAGGAATTGTTTGCCCAGATCAGGATCTTGTAAAGTATATTGTTGGCCACCTTCAATGACAACGAGGCGAAATGTGCAACACTAATGCCCGTCACTTTATAGATTTATTTTCACTTTCAAGGGCAAAAAAAAAAAACAGCTTGATTACGCAGACCTTGTTCCCAGGAGGTCGTGGGCCAAATGCCCTATGAGCTCTGTCCATCCACCACGCCTCTGGAGGCAGGTCGGGTTTAATCATAGAAAGAAAAAAAAACAGCTCTGAGTTAGGTCCAATTTTTAGCAGGCTCTATAGAATTTGGAACCCCCTAATTTGTAGATTTTGCCTTCTCTATTTTCCAGTAGGGATGGGCAAATTTTTTCGCCTTTGTTTCGCCGTGAAAATGATGCCCATAGACTTGTATGGCATTGTGCGTCAAAAAAAAATTTGATGCCCATAGACTTGGGCATCGGCGACATTTCGCTGGCGGCAAATTTTTGGCGAATCGAAACGGGTCGAATTTGCCCAAGCCTGTTTCCAGGTCTTCCTGCATTGCTTTAACATGACTCAGTTCTTCCCATAATGCCACATTATCATCTTATCTTATCATCATCTTCTAAGGCGGCTTGGCACAAAATAAGATTGTCAGTAACAGTCTTTAGGTGGTTTGTACGAGCTCTTACAGAAGCTATTTCTCTATTTAGGTCTGCAATAGTAGCTTTAATATGCTCAGCTATTGATATTGTACGTTTATCATGGAATCATGGAAAGGTTAGCTTGACATTCATAGGCTTGGGGCTGACAGCCTATATCAATCATATTTTCCGGGCTCTCACCTGTTGCTGCAGCTATTTCAGGCACCTTCAGTATGTCGGAGGGGGGAAAAGCTGTGGATAAATCCGTGGTTAGAGAGTGTAGTGGTGATGATGCACCTGCAGTTTTATCCTGATTATCACCATCTTGATAGATATAGCCTGATTGTCTGCAGTAGAGAAATGGCGACAGCGTGGCATTCAGGTCCTTCCCTTTTCTCCCCCTGATTGCTAAGGTTGGCGGGGATCTATAGATGTGCTGAGGCTATGAGAAATTCTGTCTGCGGGCAAGTGAGTGGCAATAGCCACAGAGCTGTAATGGAACTCTAGAAGGAAGTGGCCATCTTCTTAAAGGGGATGTAACAGCAATACAATAAAATCCCATTTTTACTTTCTTCAGTGACAAAGTAATCTATCTCCAATTTTATAAGAAACCTGACTGTATGCAGTGAAATTCCCCCTTCATTTTACTTTCCTTGACTGCGGTGGATAGGAAAACTTCAGACAGTCCCTAGCTGCTCTGCAGGAAAATTATCATACTTTCAAATGGCAGGGGAAAGTACTCCCCCCGTATTACTTCCAAAAACTCAAGCAGCTTTGTTTGTTTTCCTGTAGAGCAGTCAGTGACTGTGTAGATATTCGTATTCACAGGCCCAGTGCAGTCTGCATATTCTGATTATTAATCAGTCTTGATATATCAGCTTCTATGGCAGATTTTATTTGATTTGTACTGATTGACTGTACTGATGACTTGATAATTTATGACAATCGCTAAGCTTAACCTCCTAACAGCAGCCATGACCACACTTAGCATGTGCAGGGTCTTGGTCTTGCAAAGATGTTTAACATAGTTACAAGATGATAACCCCCATGTGGCCAACTTTGAAAACATACTGCAAATCATTTGTTTAATTCGGCTTGTGGTGCAGTGAGTTCATGTTTAGTATATACAATACAGCGTTTTGAGCATTATTCTATTTTAGAGAGTTTAGTTCCCTTTTAAGCTGCACATGCACCTCCTCTATACTTCTCTAATTTAAAAATTTAAGAAATAGCATTTGACATCTGTATAAATCAGTTGGATTATCATATTTTGATAGTTTTTTGTTAATGTGAGTTACTAAAAACAAACATCTGTTTTTCTGCCAATGCTCTCATTTGTTTATTAATAGAATGTCATCTACCACAGGCAGCCAGTTAGAGGGTCAGTTGCCTAAAGACAAATGAGCACATATAATAAAGGTAATTAAGAGAAAAATATGTTTCATGCAAACAGCTGTTTTGTTATCATAACAGTATTTTTATTTTTAACCAGTATTCTGCTCCCAGCCCTCAAACAAGCATGTTATATATTTAAAGTCTAATATCTGTCTCATAAACAATAATTGCAAAATGTTATATTTTATACTTAGATGTAGTTTGCCTTTACATTAACTTTTACTATGATGTGGACAGTGATAGTCTGAGACAATTTGTATTTGGTCTTCTTTTTATTTTTTTTGTAATTATTTTGTTTTTTGTGCAGAAGTTCTCCAGTTTCAGCAGCTATTTAGTGGTAAGGGTCTGAATTACCCTAGCATGCAGGCAGTGGTTTGAAGGTGAGACTTGAAATGAACAGGAGAAGGCCTGAATGGAAAAATAAATAATATGAAGTAATAATAGTAATACAACAGAAGCCTTGCAGAGCAATAGGACCAACTAAAAGTTAACCTAAAGATGAACTACCCTTTGATTGGAAATGGTTTTCATAATATCAAACCAATGTGGTATTTTCTTAAACATTAACTGACATTACAGGATGTCCTGTAATTTAGCAGCACTATTGTTTCTGTCTCTCTCTGACCAATATTTTGTGAAGTGTGAACCCAATGAGACATGACCAGTTTCCCAGCCTCCCTAACTTCAATTAGTAATGTGTCATTAACAGCAGCATCCAAGGTGGAAACAGTGACTTTTATCAAGGGAGGGAGGAACAAAAACACTCATTAACATCAGCTGTCTGTGTCAGGTCTCTATATATACCCATTACACAAAATCAATGTTTGTGAATTCAGTAAATCTCTAGTGATCTCTTTAAATAGCTTTATGTCACACTTGGGTAATAAACAACAATACCTATAGGACATGTACCGATGGTATCCCTGATTAAACAGAAAATCTGTGTTAAGGCAAATTATAGAAACCAGTATTCTACAATTTTCTACTGGAAAGCTTCATTATAAGTTAAAGTGATGCTGAAACTTTCTTGTAGACAGGAACAGGTCAATGATAGATTTTATTGAACCACAATAATGTTCCTGTTTTTAAACTTGCTGCCCTTACGCTGCTCTCAGTACAATGCTACTTACAATAAGCAACATTTTCTTTATAGCCAATTTATAACAAATTGTCACATTTTATAAAAGCAAATACAATGTGTATGACTGCTTTTAGCTTAATTTTTTTTTACTTTGAACGTAGCAGCAGTGCTGAGCTGTAACATGCCCAAAACCACCTTTATCCTGTATGTCTGTTGGAAGGGAGGGCTGAGGATTTGCAGTATTATTTCTGCTGTTTAAATCAGCATGGAAAAACAATTGTGAATTACTATATTAAATGACTGGTCTGGTTTTACAGTACATTTGTAAAGTAGACCCTTAAAGGGACACTAAAGCCTGAAAAAGAATATAGCTGCTAATGTTATGCTTTGTGTTCTTCATGCCTCTGAAGATGCCCGCAGTAGCTCTCCATCTTTTATCTTGCCAAACTACTGCACATGCTCAATCTGCTCTTAACTAATGTCATTGACCTGATCTCAGGGACCTTCGCTACATTCATTTTTCCCTCAGTCTGATTGCTCTAGTCACTGCCTATTCATTGTTGAACATGCATAGAAGCCAACCAATCCCAGTCCTGTCTGGTATAAAAAACTAAAGCCCTGCCCTGGCACTTTGAGCTTGGAGCTAGACTTTAGCTGAATCCTTAACTCAGGTCATCCCTAGTTGTGTAACTTTACTTTCACTTTTCAAATGATTCCAAATGTGGAACTGTGTTAGTGTTTCCTTCCTAACATTAGGGATGTAGCGAACGTCGGAAAAAAAGTTCGCGAACATATTCGCGAACTTGCGCAAAAACGCGAGCGGTTCGCGAACGGTTCGCGAACCCCATAGACTTCAATGGGAAGGCGAACTTTAACATCTAGAAAAGACATTTCTGGCCAGAAAAATGATTTTAAAGTTGTTTAAAGGGTGCAACGACCTGGACAGTGGCATGCCAGAGGGGGATCAAGGGCAAAAATGTATCTGAAAAATCTGCCTGTGTGTGCTTGGAAGAGATAGTGTAGGGGGAGAGCTGTTAGTGATTTCAGGGACAGATGATAGTAAGTTTGCTGGCTAGTAATCTGCTTGATACTGCTCTGTATTGGAGGGACAGAAGTCTGCAGGGATTTGAGGGACATTTTAGCTTAGGTAGCTTTGCTGGCTAGTAATCTGCTGTTCTCTTTAAACAACTGCCATACGTTGACCTTGTAGGCATTGTTTGCCCAGTTTTTTTGGACGCAGCCACTGAAGCACAGTTGCCAGAAAAAATATGCCATATAAATGCTGAAAATAGTCATTTTTCGCCATACGTTGACCTTGTAGACATTGTTTGCCCAGTTTTTTTGGACGCAGCCACTGAAGCACAGTTGCCAGAAAAATTATGCCATATAAATGCTGAAAATATAAATTTTTTTGGTTGCAGCCACTGAAGCACAGAGGCCAGAAAAATTATGCCATATAAATGCAGAAAATATGCATTTTTTTGGTCGCAGCCACTGAAGCACAGTTGACAGAAAAATTATGCCATATAAATGCTGAAAATATAAACTTTTTTGGTTGCAGCCACTGAAGCACAGAGGCCAGAAAAATTATGCCATATAAATGCAGAAAACATGCATTTTTTTGGTCGCAGCCACTGAAGCACAGTTGACAGAAAAATTATGCCATATAAATGCTGAAAATATAAATTTTTTTGGTTGCAGCCACTGAAGCACAGAGGCCAGAAAAATTATGCCATATAAATGCAGAAAATATGCATTTTTTTGGTCGCAGCCACTGAAGCACAGTTGCCAGAAAAAATATGCCATATAAATGCTGAAAATAGTCATTTTTTGCCATATACGTTGAGTCAACGTATGGCAAAAAATGACTATTTTCAGCATTTATATGGCATATTTTTTCTGGCCTCTGTGCTTCAGTGGCTGTGGCCAAAAAAACTGGGCAAACAATGCCTACAAGGTCAACGTATACACTACTACAGCGGTGGATACGGATTACGTAAAATATATTATGGCTGCTTGAAAAAAGTCACTCCGGTGTTTTTTCTGGAGACGGTAATATTATGGATATTTAGACAGAATGTGAACAAGGTCACACAGCTAGATGGCGGGTTGAAGAAAACACTGTGCAAATAATGCCTACAGGGCAAATAATGCCTAAAAGGTCAACTTATACACTACTACAGCGGTAGTAAAATAAAAAAAAGTAAAATAAAAAAAAATGAATATTAAAAAAAAAAAATTAAAGTTGGTGCTGCTGAACTACTAGGAGCAGCAGATTAGCACACCAGTCCCACTCCCCAACACTGCTAGACTAATAGCACTGGGCTCTTATAGTAGTAGTAGTAGTAGTAGTAGTAAAACAACAAAAAAATAAATAAAAGCAGTCCTTACAAGGACTACTGTTATTGCAGCAGTCAGCAGATGAGATCAGAAGCAGGACAGCTGCCCACTGCAGCTACATACAGAGCACTGCAGTAGAAGGTAGATTACTAGCCAGCAAAGCTACCTAAGCTTAAATGTCCCTCAAACCCCTGCAGACTTCTGTCCCTCCAATAACAGAGCAGTATCAAAACGATTACTAGCCAGCAAACTTTCAACTGTCCCTGAAATCACTAACAGGCAGCAGCTCTCTCCCTACACTATCTCTTCAGCACACACAGGCAGAGTGAAAAAACGCTGCAGGGCTTCGGTTTTTATAGGGAAGGGGAGTGGTCCAGGGGAGAGCTTCCTGATTGGCTGCCATGTACCTGCTGGTCTGGGGTGAGAGGGCAAAAAAAAGCGCCAACAATGGCGAACCCAAAATGGCGAACGTCGCGCGACGTTCGCGAACTTCCGGCGAGCGCGAACACCCGATGTTCGCGCGAACAAGTTCGCCGGCGAACAGTTCGCGACATCTCTACCTAACATAATCTAGAGTTCAGTTGCAGAATGAATATATACAGGAATATACACAAGTATAGGGCTTGGTTGGGGGGAGAGAAACCATATGCATAACTTTTATGTGGGATATAAATGGTAAATTGATTGGGCTTTATTGGGCAGTATGTCTGAAGTTTCCTAGCAAGCATTGTCTTTGGGCCAGGATATCAGGTTTTTAATTTCATTTGCATATTTTCAGTGATCTCACATTGAGGTGGGCGATATCGGGCTGATCTAATCATGGGCCCTAAGGCACAACCTTGATGTAAAGATATGCCCATAGAATCTTAATGCAGTTAAAAAAAATAAATGATGTGCTCTTTCGAAAAAAGTTTTTTTTGAAAAAACACCTATTGACTTCAACACGTTTCATGAATTTTCAAATTTTTGTGATTTTTTTCAGTGTAAAGGGTCAGATTTGCCCATCATTTATGCAAAGTAATCTTTTCATCGCAGTATTGTCCTGGTTATTTTTTGGGGGGTACTTTTTTCTCTATGGATCTCAAGATGATTTAAAATAAAATTAAAAAAAGGAAAACATCAAGGTCTTTGGGGGCAGGGAACTATTCACCTTTTTTGTGTTCTTTGTATAAAAACATCTGTTGTTGGCACACTAGAAACACAAAAAATAATAAAGGCCTGGTTTATGTAGGTGCATGGAAGCTATATGCACACAACTGATTTGGTTACTAATTAGCAGCACATTTTATGAAATTCTGTAAACAAATGCAAATTACAGGGCAGAATTTGTTTATATTAACCTATATCTATTGTACACCTGTGTCTCTATGCTCAGGGGTTATTTGGCCAGTATTGCTTATGGGAACCACTCCAGGATTTATTAGATCTCCCCTAGTTCTCTACAGAAGTTGAAGAAAAACTTAAGTATAGATGACCAATGCGAATGTCGATTCCCAGATTTATGTCAGCCATCTTCCTTCTATTTTACATACAGAGATAATTGTGTAATTTTTTTGGCTTCATTGTTTTACACTGAAATCAGACATGGGGATAAAGGACATGCCGCGCTGGGAAACTGTGCTTAAAGTTTCCAATTCCAGTCGCAGGAACAAAAAACATGGAGCCAGATATAAACTGACAACCTGGGATTCCCAAATGCTGATTGTTTTGCATATTAATGCAACCACTGGTTTGGAGAGTTGGACAAAGGTTTTATCAAACAATTCAAAAAACTTTAACACCTATTACATGGCAACACAGGACCCAGTGCAGTCTGCATTTTCGGATTATTGATCAGTCTTGCTGTTTTAGCTTCCATGGTGGATATTACCTGAATTGTGCCGTTTTGATAATTTACTATGATCCATAATCTTAGCCTCCCAACAGCAGCCCAGAGCACACTGAGCATGTGTATGGTCTTGGTCTTGCAAAGATGGTCTAACAAAGTTAAAAGATGGTGGCCCCCTGTGATCTACTTGAAAACTGCTGCAGTAAGCCAAGCATTTTTTGTTCAGTATACTGATGATGAAAATACAGCATTTCTAGTGTTTTTCTGTTTTAAACTTTAGCTCCCCTTTAATGTTTTACCTGTGAGTTCCTCAGACTGACTTTTGTTTTTCGTTGCAAGCAAATTATTTTTCCTTCAAACAACTTACTCATGCTGTGATTTCCATGCTGATTTACAAGTATATTAAATTAATTCCAGCATGAATCAGCAATTTAGTGTGTTCAACTACCAAGCAAAATGTATTCATTTTTTGCTGCAAGTACAAAAATGAATCCTGATAAACTATTCAAGCATAATTCAAAGGGCCAATATATACCTATGAAGATAGGTAGATTAAACTACTGCAATTTCCCTTGAATGTGCATATAATCACCACAAAATATGTACAATGACTTCTGGGAAATGTATCAAAAATATGATTTCATAATTTGTTCGTACTGTATATGCTTACGAGCTATGGCATTTTGCTTTGTAATTGCTCTCACTACATTTGGCCATGAAAAGTACTTTTTAACAGTCAAGTAACACACAAATTGCTGTTTCACAGCACTAATGTCTTTGGTTTAATTCCAGACAGTACATTTTTATGTATGCTGTTAAGTTAAAAGGCTTCTGATCAAATTGCCCTTTGTGAGACTGAGTGTAAACTGCCCTGGGAAGGGGAATAATGTGAATGAAAATCTTCTATATCAAACAATGTGTTCATGCTAGGCTATAACTCTAATGTCTAAGGTACAGTACAGTAATGGGAACTATTATCCAAAATGCTCAGGACCTGGGGTTTTCTGGCTAAGGGGTCCGTAATTCAGATCACCATACCTATCTACTAAAAATCATTTAAACATTAAATTAGCCCCATAGAATTTATTTTGCCACCAGGAAGGATTAATTACATTTGAATTGGAATCAATTACAAGGTACTCATTGTTACAGAAAACATTTTTTGAAAAGAATTTGAAATTTTGAATAACAAAAATGGAGTATATGGAGATGACCTTCCTGTAAATAATATCCCTATAGACACCAGTATCCACCAACCTGAATCCAGTAAACAGATTTACATGGCTATTGCTGTTCTTTATGTAATGATATAACGTTTCTGTTAGTTGTAATGCCAAATGAATAACAAAGTAACTGAAAGTACTTTCATTTTGCATTGGATTGCACCTGCTTAGTTATCTGGAACAATTTTTAGTTTGAGGAAAAAACATTTAGGGGCAGATTTATCAAGGGTCGAATTTCAAAGTAAAAAATACATTGAAATTCGACCATCGAATATCGAAGTCGAAGTATTTTTCACCGAATTTGGCCATCGAACGATCAAAGTAAAATTGTTTGATCGAACGATTAAATTGTTCGAAACGAACGATTCGAACGTTTTTAGCTTACGATCGAACGATTTTACTTCAATGTGTGAAGACTTAGAAAAATGGTCTAGAAGGTCCCCATAGGCTAACATAGCACTTCGGCAGGTTTAATTTGGCGAAGTATTGAAGTCAAAGTTTTTTTAAAGAGACAGTACTTTGATTATTGAATGGGCGAACATTCGAACGATTTTTACTTCAAATCGAAGTTGAAGTAAATTCGAAGTTGTAGTATCCTATTCGATGGTCGAAGTATCCAAAAAAATGCTTAGAATTTCGAATTTTTTACTTCAAAAATTTCCTCGAATTCACTTCGACCCTTGATAAATCTGCCCCTTAATAAAATGACCCAATGTCATTTAAATCCCACTGTAAAGTAATTTCTCTGTAAGCATAAGACACATGTAGCAAGTAGAAGTGTGAAGGAGTTCATTTATACAGAGTTTATCTCTCCCAGAATTGAAAGCAGTATGTAGTAGTGTACAAAACATGATATAACAATTATATATTCTACTTTATAATGAAAAAACAACAAATATGGGTTATTGAAGAAGAGAATTAAGAACCCATTTCAACCCGTCTATTTATTTGATCCATAATGAATCAAATATAGACTCAAAATATTTGAAATATTTCTGCATTGGGCTGATAAATTAAGGATTCATAGAACATACATGACAGCAGTGACCCTATAGAATGATGTAAATAAGCAACTTAAAAAGAAGTAATTATATTTGTCTCAGTTTGCTAAATCTGTTTCCAGACCATTAATTATGTCTGCATCTCACAAAAGGGGGGGGGGGGCATATGGTTATCAAGAAAAATCCAGAGGGGGATTTCTGAAAACTCTTTACATGCTGTTCCTAAAGCATCAACATATCTATAAATGAATCCCATTAAAGAATATAGTGATTTTAAATATTTTTGCAAATGACAATAAATGGAGTGCAATTGATAAATGCATACAAGGTTTCATTTTACAATAAAAAGTGAGAAAAAAACTGCTAAAATAAAAATTGACAGTGTATACAGCCCATTAACCCAACATTTTAAATGGTATTTTATATTACTCTTTCCTAGTGAAGCATTATATATTATGTATTACATTAACTTGCTCCAGTTCAAATGCCTATTTTGGAGAAAAAGCTATTTCGGGGCAAAATTATAGCAATATATCCATCAGATTGGTGTCAAACAGACGTTTAAGAGAGATGAAGAATCAGAGCATATTTCAACACAACTCGACATCTCGGTTGAGTTTTTGTATTTTGTTCTGTTGACAATTCATTGCAATAGAATATAAAGAAGCCAGTAAGAGAAGCTAAACCCACCAAACCCAATGTATATTGCCAATATCTAAAAATTATATCACAACTACTCCTTAGTGTCAATGTAAATTGGTTGAACAGATTATACATTCTATTAAACAGAACACTTATCAAATAAACAATCTTAAGAAATTTGTACCCTTAAATGTTATTTAAGAGTTTCCCCATCGTTTCTGAAATACTGATGAACCCTTTTGGAGATTTTTCAAAAATATGCTCAAAATGATGGGTAAAAAGAAAAAATCTAGACAAAAGTCACGGCCATTTTTAGCCATGACTGACATCTAGCCACAATTTTCTACTACAAACGCAGTTTTAATCACTATATTTAATTAATATGCCACTAACATATATTCAATAAAGCAGACACATACCTAACCTAAACTCTTCAATAACTCCTACCTCTAAATATTAGGCATTTCAAACTTAAAAGGATTGTCAAGTCAGAATTATCCCTACTAAAACCATTGTCATTTATTTTCTGCTTGGTATTATTCTTCTGAAGTTAAATCCAGAAGGTTGATTACAGAGCTGGTTAGGTATTCAGAGCTAAAAAATACACTGTTTAATGTCTTTAGTTTGTCAGTGTAGACTGATTTCTCACTGGTGTTTTTTTTGCATTATTTAGATTACTAACCTGAAGAACAACAAAGCACAATAACCATTTTTTTCAAGAACTTATGATGGTTTTAATAGTTACACGAAGATAAATTAAATGCATTCCTTTATGAGCGTGTGTGATATATAAATATATAGATAGATATAGATATATAGATATATAGATATGAACCAGCCAATATTATCCAACACCTTGGTTTACTTTATTGGGTTGTGTAAATTTGTTCACTAGGGAAAAAAGTTATTTCTTAACTTCATTATAGTGTTTCATTTCCCTGAGGAAAAATGGCAGGGCAGAAAGTTAATACACATGCAGAGAATGTATGCCTCATATACAGACATTGGGGCTCATTTATCAACACTGGGCAAATTTGCCCATGGGCAGTTACCTATAGCAACCAATCAGTGATTAGCTTTTTGAAACCAGCTGCAAGTAGAACAATGAATGCAGCAATCTGATTGGTTGCCATGGGTTAGTGCCCGTAGGCAAATTTGCCCAGTGTTGATAAAAGAGCCCCATTGTTCTTTGACAATACTTTCTGATGCACCATATACATAGGGACTGCAATATTTCTTCACTTTCCTCATGGTATTTCTCTTCTAAAAAATGTCATAGTTACATACTGTAGTAAGTTAGATTGAACAAAGACACACGTCCATCAAGTTCAACCTTTTAACTTTTTATTTTTTATTTATCTTTTAACCTGCCTGTCAGTTGATCCAGAGGAAGGCAAATATCTGAAGCCTCTCCAATTTTCCTCAGAGGGGGAAAAAAATCTGCGGCAATCTTCCATAACCCTGTATTTCCTCACTTGCTAAAAAGCCATCCAACCCCTTCTTAAAGCTATCTAATGTATTAGCCTGTACAACTGATTCAGGGAGAGAATTCCACATCTTTACAGCTCTCACTGTAAAAAAAACCCTTCCGAATATTTACGCGGAACCTCTTTTCTTCTGATCGGAATGGATGACCTTGCGTCAGCTGGAAAGACCTACTGGTTAATAAAGCATTAGAGAGATTATTATATGATCCCCATATATATTTATACATAGTTATCATATCACTCGTTAAGTGCCTCTTCTCAAGCGTGAACATCCCCAATCTGGCCAGTCTTTCCTCATAGCCAAGATTTTCCATACAGTTTAGTTGCCTTTAAAATTATTTCTCTTTCTTCCTCCTACAAAAAAACTCATTTTCCCCACAGGAAAGGTCTACCCTTTTACAATATCCCAGCATTTTATCATGGGCAAAATGAATGTCATACCAGTGCACTATAGAAACTAGTCTTTAGAATGTACTGGGTCACATATCTCCCACTAATTATAACCGGTTTTGTCTGTTCCACGAATACGTGATTACTTGGCATTTTTTTCCTGCTGTAGAATGAATACTTCAGTTCTTTAAATATACCAGTTTCCTTAATGATGACAACTTAGTGCAAAATTTTAATTTAGATACATTTTGAATATGTTTTTTAATACCCTGTGTAATGCTATAAGATAATAATAAAACAATTTGTTGCCATATATTGTTTACTATATTTGAAATTGTTTATATAACCTATGTGATATTGCACAGATGCAGCAGGAGGAAATATCCTACAATGCTTCTATTCTTTTCAAAAGAAGAACCTAAACATATTAAAATGGATACATAAATCTCATCCTTTGCTCCTTGAAACACACAAGTATTGTATTCCTTTTTCATCTTTATATCATTCCCTTGAAAAACAAGGCAGTAAAAGCAAAAATAGAATTTGTAAGTACATGAAAATCTTATCTAAATTTCATTCCTAAGGCACATTTGAAAAGATCTATAAAAGTTAGCTTTCTTTAACTTTGGAGTAATGTAGTACTATTGACTTCTCTGTATCCACTTGTACCTAGTAAGACCTTTACTTTTGATTATTTAAATGGAATCGCTGTTTTTTCCCCTTTTCATTTCAGGGTTTTTTGTTTTTTTAATATGCAATAACATTTTTCCTTCCCTGACCACAGGGTTCCCCTTAATCAAATTGAGTTGTCTTCTATTTCTTAAGTGTAAAAGTTCCTCACAATTATACTAAATTAAAATTTATCAAAAGTCGGATTTTACTTATTTGAGAGGTTATTGAAACCACAACTAAACTCTAAAAATACCAATGTCATGAGATCTATTAACCTTTTAAATGCCACAGATTGTAGAATCTACATTCTGTGGCAAAGTAACTTGAAATGCCACAGAACGTAGATTGTATGTAAAGGTTTTTAAAGCCGCTCGCTCCATTCCTTCTTGTTCCCCAGCACCTAGGTAACGAGCCTAGGCAAGGAACGAGGGGCCCCTGAGGCATGATACCCCAGTGGGTTCAGTAGACCCCTGGCATTCATATTTAGGATGCTTTATGCTGGTGGACTACGGAATGTGGGGTATATAATGGGGTAAAATGCAAGCTTTGTGACTATTTTCAGAAATTTCATATAAATTGTTATGTTTAACATAGCTTTTGTAAGCTGCGGAATCCACAACAGACACTTTTCTCCTTTTTTAGGCAGTTTATTTACACACGGGTGACCATATCAGGATACAAAACAAATCATAAAAATAAATCCTGCTCACTGGGCTCTAACTTTACACAGAGTTCCCTTACTAAACTGGGCCCCTCATGGACTATCAGTAAGAAAACATTTGTATCGGGGTCACCCCATGTACTCACAAATCTCCTGGGGGATTGCTCAGCGTCCTGGCTTTTTCTCAGATAGACCCTCTGTCACTTGGTCTCCTCTCTGTACCTTGCAGTGGTTGATGGCACCCCAGCCCCTCTGGGAGTTCCTCACATGGGCAGGTGTCCTTCCTGCTCTGTGTCCTGCTCTGAGAGAGATTCCTAACAGTCTCTCTAGAACTAAATACCTTTCCACGGGACAGCCTTCCTGTGAAAGTTGAGCTCCAATCCATGAGCTGGACTACTAGATAGGAGTACCTGGCTTGCCTGTTCTTTCCAGAACACTCCAGCTCCCAGGACCTGGCAACCAAAGCCTTTAAACAGAGAACCTATTCTTTGTTTATTAACACCCTTCCTGGTGCATACCTCTCCTACTATGGTGAACTTAAAAGGAAAACACATCTTTTCCCACATTGTTTTGGTCACTCTACCACACTTTGCAGTTTGGTAGTTTGCAGTATAAAGATGTAATTACCTTCTTTAGATTCGTCAGAATTAGTGATGGGCGTATTTATTCGGCAGGTGTGAATTCGCTGCAAATTTGTGTGATTTGCAGCCAGTGAATAAATTCGCTGTTTCGCAAATTTCGCGCAAAACGGTGCAAATATGCCCATCACTAGTCAGAATGTGTACTTTTGGAAAATATATGGTTTTATATTTTCTACTCTCCACCATATGCGGCTAAGATTTCCACTAAAAGCACAATATCAAGGAAAAATTTTGTGGGTAGTTCCAATTTGTGACTCACTTAAACAAACTGTAATACACTATATATATTTTATTTCTTTATTTAGGTATTGGGGACATATATATCGGCTAGCGCACTACACCCAGAGCTCTTTTATTGTGTAATTTGTGGACCAGTGGATTCAAACAAACCTTTGGTGCAGCTGACTCTCTCCATTAATTGGACTTTGCGCAGCGCTCACACCTGTTTGACATATTGTTAGGGTGTCTTATGGTGCATAATTCTGAGGGGAAAACTATAGTTTAACTAGGAAACTTTACATTGTTTTCTTTGCTTTCTTTATGTATTTCCACCTCTGCAAAAATATTTATAGCGCTAAATACCAAAAAAAAAAACAAGCAAAAATATCTTTTCAGCTATTTAAGGATAAACAGCAGCCAGATTACATTTAATATTCAGTTCAGTAAGAACCCAGTAGGAAGCTCTATTAGACGTCACATTCTAGTTGAAGTACATTGGACTACGTCAGCACCTGTAGCAGCAGCACTGGACTAGCTAGTGATGTAATAGGAATTAATATGGTGAAACTGGGCATACCCACGTAGGAGAACACTTGTTGAGTGAAACTCTTAATAAAACAAAATTCTGCTCAGTCTTGTGTCTGGTAATACAAGGTAAACATTACATTGTTTCAACCACCTCCAAATCTGAATCTGCGTGGAAATCTTGTTGAAAACTGGAGAACATGGATTCAGAGATATGAGCTATTCAACATAGCCAGCATTGAGGAAAAAAAGTGAGAAAATTCAGTGTGCCACATTTCTGTATGTTACAGGAGAGGAAGCGATAAATGTGAATAACACATTTAAATTCAAGGAGGGTGAAAGAGACAAAAAAATGTGCTGAAGGAAGTGTTTCAGGAATATTGTCTAGAAAACATTTACCATATATAAGTCACATTCTATACAAGGGTTCAAGGACAAGCAGAAACTATTGATACATATTGTATGTCACAGACTTGAAGCACAAAGCAAACGACTTTGTTTGGGCAACTGCATGTTTCTTCGTGACAGAATTGTGTGTGGTATAAAAGATGATTAAGTGAGAGGCAGGTTACTAAGAGAAGCAGACTTGACATTGGAGTCAGCCATAGATTTATGCAATGAAATAACATCTAGCCAAGTCAAAGCATAAACGAAGAAATGGCAGCACACAAAATTAGAATCGTTGAGTACAGTAAATTACTCTAAAGATAACAAGCAGATCTGTAGCAAGTGTGGGCAGAAATATGAATATAAGAAATGTCCAGTAGTAGAACTAACATGCAAATTGTGTCATTAACAGAATCAAAGATGCGCAGGTCACAAAATAAACACAATCCTGGTAAAAGAATGCATGCTGTAAATCAAACTGAAAAAGGCACAGATGTTTATTGGGACAATTGAAACAAAGTAAGAAATGTGTCAATGTGTCAGTTTAAACTTACTTTGGCCACCACAAATCACTTTTAGGCAGTTACAAAAGAAGAAGACATTCTAAAGCATTAAAGCTATCTATTCAATGGTCTTTGTCAGCGTCAGACAGGGGGGGCTCAGGGGCCACCCACACCATCCCCTGGGCCCCCCAGTCGCAAAATCCTATCGGTCGGGAAACCGCCTATCTCCCCTCCTGTGCGTGCATACCTTTTGTTATGCAACCGGGGTCCAGGAGGTAAGCAGAAACTTCAGTAAGCTGGTCTGGGCATGTGCCCCCTCCCCCCCTGCGCATGTATACAGGAGGAAGTGCAAGGAGCAGCTATGGCCCGGTAACCCCCCCGCGCACATGCACACTCATACTGGCGCAACCGAGATCCTGGAGCTAAGGCAGAAGTGCAGACAGCGGGTCTGGGCCGGCGGGACCCAAAAGAGCCAGGGCCCACTGGGACTTTGTTGCTTATTGGGACAGCACCATATATGAATTGATCACACTGTCAAACCTGTGGTTCATGCTCCTAGGATTCCTGGTGCTCTCACAGATAAAGTGATTGAAGAGTTACCCAGAATGTAAGAAATGGGAATTATAGCCAGGCAATCTGAACCAACTGAATTAGTCAATAGCATAGTAACAGTGAATTGACCAAAGAAAATCAGAATTTGCATGGACCTAAGAGTCTTAAATAAAGCAAGAAGATGAGAGCACTGCCCACTATTAACCATGGAGGAAGTTGTGTCTTGCATGCCAAATACTTCTCAGTGTTTAGATGCCAATCAAGGTTTCTTCAAATAAAGCTGGATGGAGTTCCAAGCTATGTACTTTCAGCAAACCAATAGGAAGATATTGTTTTCTGAGATTACACTTTGGTATTTTATCACCATCAAAAGTGTTTCAGAAAGCTATTGCATGATAATAGAAGGTGTAGATTATGTTGTTAACATAACTGATGATTTACTAGTCTGAGGAGATTCCATTAAAGAGCATGATGCTAGACTAAAAAGGTTTTGGAAAGAGCAAGAAGATGTAATTTACAAAAGTTAATGTAAAATCAGTACAAATAAAAACGACTTAAAGGAGAAGGAAAGGTTTGACATGGTAATGTATTCAAAATGTTTACCCCACATGTGCCTCCTGAACCGCTATATTTCCGCTTCTGCATTGCCATCCATTACTTAGTAATCTGCCTCGCAAGCTCTACCTTTCTTCATGCGTTAGCCGGCGCCATTTTAGAAGCGCCGACGTCACTTCCCCCGCGGCTGCCCCAAACTGCGCATGCGCCAATTTTTTTCCCCCTCTTCACTTGACCCCGCGCATCATCAACGCTCAGCGCTCAGCGCATGCTCAGCAGTACTACAGAGAGGAACTGCGCATGATCCAGGTCGTGAGTCGCAATGGGAAGATAGGCATGCTGGGAAAAACGCTTCTCCTACTCTACACTATCAGAGGAAACAGATCAACAGAGCTGCTACAAGAAAGCACACAGAGGTAAATGTAACACACCAGCAGACTTTTAGTAACACGGCTGCTTTTTTAAAGATAATTCATGTTTAGGCTTTACTGGTCCTTTAAGTCACATATGTGCAGCTGGTCTGAAACCAGATGAAGAAAAAGTGGGAGCCATCACTCTGCTTCCACAACCTAATAAGAAAAAACTAACGAGATTCATGTAAATGATACAATACCTATCTGAATTCATACCCAAACTTGCCAAAATCAGCTCACCTCTATGACAACTACTAGAGAAAGATATTGAATGGCACTGGGAAGAATCCCAAAAACAAAAATTTAGTGGGGCCTGTAAATGTGAATGTAAATTTAAACGGGTAATGGGAAATGAGTCTGCCTGATATTTGCCTGATATTCATGGGCCTGATATCACAAGCTCTCTTATCGCACCTTATCATGAATATTAGTATACGTTTTATAAGCTATTTAATGAAGGTACTTTTTAAATCACTACTCTTTCTTTACTCCACTTTCTTATGGTTGTAGCCAGGTTACATTTACTAGAAATATGCAGAAATAGCACAAGTCTTCCACATCATTTGTTAATCCAATTGGGTGATTAATGGTCCATTAAATCCCACTATGGTGCATAAACTAACATTAGAATTACATAGGTTTGAGAAAATGCTTGTTATTTTTTTATGAAAGGAATACCAAAAATGTCAACAAAGAATACGAAGCCAATAGAGATGTCGCGAACTGTTCGCCGGCGAACTTGTTCGCGCGAACATCGGGTGTTCGCGCTCGCCGGAAGTTCGCGAACGTCGCGCGACGTTCGCCATTTTGGGTTCGCCATTGTTGGCGCTTTTTTTTGCCCTCTCACCCCAGACCAGCAGGTACATGGCAGCCAATCAGGAAGCTCTCCCCTGGACCACTCCCCTTCCCTATAAAAACCGAAGCCCTGCAGCGTTTTTTCACTCTGCCTGTGTGTGCTGAAGAGATAGTGTAGGGAGAGAGCTGCTGCCTGTTAGTGATTTCAGGGACAGTTGAAAGTTTGCTGGCTAGTAATCGTTTTGATACTGCTCTGTTATTGGAGGGACAGAAGTCTGCAGGGGTTTGAGGGACATTTAAGCTTAGGTAGCTTTGCTGGCTAGTAATCTACCTTCTACTGCAGTGCTCTGTATGTAGCTGCAGTGGGCAGCTGTCCTGCTTCTGATCTCATCTGCTGACTGCTGCAATAACAGTAGTCCTTGTAAGGACTGCTTTTATTTATTTTTTTGTTGTTTTACTACTACTACTACTACTACTACTATAAGAGCCCAGTGCTATTAGTCTAGCAGTGTTGGGGAGTGGGACTGGTGTGCTAATCTGCTGCTCCTAGTAGTTCAGCAGCACCAACTTTAATTTTTTTTTTTAATATTCATTTTTTTTTATTTTACTTTTTTTATTTTACTACCGCTGTAGTAGTGTATAAGTTGACCTTTTAGGCATTATTTGCCCTGTAGGCATTATTTGCACAGTGTTTTCTTCAACCCGCCATCTAGCTGTGTGACCTTGTTCACATTCTGTCTAAATATCCATAATATTACCGTCTCCAGAAAAAACACCGGAGTGACTTTTTTCAAGCAGCCATAATATATTTTACGTAATCCGTATCCACCGCTGTAGTAGTGTATACGTTGACCTTGTAGGCATTGTTTGCCCAGTTTTTTTGGCCACAGCCACTGAAGCACAGAGGCCAGAAAAATATGCCATATAAATGCTGAAAATAGTCATTTTTTGCCATACGTTGACTCAACGTATATGGCAAAAAATGACTATTTTCAGCATTTATATGGCATATTTTTTCTGGCAACTGTGCTTCAGTGGCTGCGACCAAAAAAATGCATATTTTCTGCATTTATATGGCATAATTTTTCTGGCCTCTGTGCTTCAGTGGCTGCAACCAAAAAATTTATATTTTCAGCATTTATATGGCATAATTTTTCTGTCAACTGTGCTTCAGTGGCTGCGACCAAAAAAATGCATGTTTTCTGCATTTATATGGCATAATTTTTCTGGCCTCTGTGCTTCAGTGGCTGCAACCAAAAAAGTTTATATTTTCAGCATTTATATGGCATAATTTTTCTGTCAACTGTGCTTCAGTGGCTGCGACCAAAAAAATGCATATTTTCTGCATTTATATGGCATAATTTTTCTGGCCTCTGTGCTTCAGTGGCTGCAACCAAAAAAATTTATATTTTCAGCATTTATATGGCATAATTTTTCTGGCAACTGTGCTTCAGTGGCTGCGTCCAAAAAAACTGGGCAAACAATGTCTACAAGGTCAACGTATGGCGAAAAATGACTATTTTCAGCATTTATATGGCATATTTTTTCTGGCAACTGTGCTTCAGTGGCTGCGTCCAAAAAAACTGGGCAAACAATGCCTACAAGGTCAACGTATGGCAGTTGTTTAAAGAGAACAGCAGATTACTAGCCAGCAAAGCTACCTAAGCTAAAATGTCCCTCAAATCCCTGCAGACTTCTGTCCCTCCAATACAGAGCAGTATCAAGCAGATTACTAGCCAGCAAACTTACTATCATCTGTCCCTGAAATCACTAACAGCTCTCCCCCTACACTATCTCTTCCAAGCACACACAGGCAGATTTTTCAGATACATTTTTGCCCTTGATCCCCCTCTGGCATGCCACTGTCCAGGTCGTTGCACCCTTTAAACAACTTTAAAATCATTTTTCTGGCCAGAAATGTCTTTTCTAGATGTTAAAGTTCGCCTTCCCATTGAAGTCTATGGGGTTCGCGAACCGTTCGCGAACCGCTCGCGTTTTTGCGCAAGTTCGCGAATATGTTCGCGAACTTTTTTTCCGACGTTCGCTACATCCCTAGAAGCCAATTGGAAAATTAAATTTTAGACTGAAATAGGCATATTTTCATATATTAACAACCTTGAATTAATTAATTCATCCATCCATTCATTTAAATGTTTCTGCACAAACGTGTCAGTTTTTAAATGCCAGATGTTTTATTTGAGGTTTAATAAATCACAAAAGAAAATTTAATTTCTGAAGCTCAAATTCAAGAGGTTTGCCACAAAAACCTCAAATTGCAGTCAAAACAGAAGCATAATATATAATTTTAATAAATTAACAAATAAGTTTAAGATGCCCTTTACCTTATTTTGTTGCCTGAGGACACTACTTTGTGTTAATTTGATTAATATTCACTAGCACAAGCAATTTGATTTAGATAGTTGTTAACATTTAATTTAAATGTTGGGGATTGTTGCTGAATGGATATAGCTTTTTAATTGCCATTATTATTATATTGGAATTTATTGCTAACCTAATTAATTTATAATATTAAATATAAATTGTCCATAATTAAATGTTTTTTAAATAAGAGGTTCCCAAATGTTTTTTCCAATATTTATTGCATGGTATGTAGGAGACTCAAGTCACTCATTACTGAGTGTATTATTCAAATACGAATATTAAAGGGACCAATAGGCAGCAGCGGGCAGCATGGCAACGGGTGCAGTTCCTCCTGCTGCAGCCTCCCTATCTCTGCAATAAGTCGGGCCTGTGGGGACTAGCGCTAGTCGTGTGCGGGGGACAAAAAGCGGCTGGAAAAATGCAGCCTGACACTGAACGTAGCATTTAAAGGATAACGATAACCTAGACCACAGCATTGGTTCCATGAGATTAATCCTACCCTGTTTGCTGCTTTTAAGTGAGAGAGTCTGCCCAGACCAACACCCATTTCCAAAGGCATGGGGTAACCATTTAAGGGGTGTGCTACAACCACATGGATGCTTGGCTTGCAGCATAGCTACATTAAGTATAGTCTGTACAAGTTGTAACCTGTATAAATATGTGCATAGGGACCTATTCAAACGAAAACTGACCTATTCAACCAAAAAAAAACAACTTAATTTTGGTTGGTCATTTTGAATTCAAATTTTCAAGTTTTTTCAATTTGAAATTCGACCCTTGATAAATATTCCCCTAGGTGTATGTAATGAACCTGGTAAACAAGAATGAACACATCTTTAGACATATTGTGAACATGTCTGTAGATGTATTGTGTGTTTGTTGACGTTAATGCTATAAAAACAAATAAAAACCTTTAACCCTTTAAGTGCCACCCCACGTAGAATCTACTTTCTGTTGGAATGGCACTTAAAATGCTACAGAACGTAGATTCTACGTTCTCCAGCATTTCAGGGTTAGGGAACGGAGGAGCGGCTTTTAAAGCCGCTTGCTCCGTTCCTCTTCATTCACCAGCCGTGGTTGTTCCCCTTTTTCTGTCTGTAAAACCTATTTGGCCATGCTAAAATAATCAAAAATTGATTCTGACTGCTGATTATAGTAGGCGGAAAAAAAAAAAGCATTGATTTTTGCGGTTTTGTTGGATTTTAGTGATTTTTGTTACTTCATTTTGACCTTGGAAATTGCTATATAACCATTTGGAGGTCTCTGTTTACAAAATAGTTTGGTAAATCTTTTCATATCAGGCATCAAACTGTTCAATACACTCCTGGCTTTCATATTTAGGATGACTTTTGCTGGTACGTTACAAAATGTGGGGTATATAATGGGGTAAAATGCAAGCTTTGTGACTATTTTCAGAATTCCCATAAAAAGCGTTATGTTTAGAATTGCTTTGCGGTTTGGTAGTTTGCAGTAGAAAGATGTAATTACCTGCTTTAGATTTGTCTGAATGTGTACTTTCAGAAAATATATGGTTTTCTAGGGTCTCCATACTGTCAGGGGGTATTATGGTGCATAATGCACATACCAGGTGTTTGTATTGTAGCAGTCAGAGTGTCATATTTGAAAATTCATATGTACTATTTTCATTTGTGCATCTCTGTATGCCACCTAGTTTGGTAAATCTTTTCATATCAGGCATCAAACTGTTCAGTACACTCCTTGCTTTCATATTTAGGATGGCTTTTGCTAGTATGTTACAAAATTTGGGGTATATAATGGGGTAAAATGCAAGCTTTGTGACTATTTTCAGCAATTCCATAAAAAGTGTTATGTTTAGCATTGCTTTGCGGTTTGGTAGTTTGCAGTAGAAAGATGTAATTACTTGCTTTAGATTCGTCTGAATGTGTAATTTCAGAAAATATATGGTTTTCTAGGGTCTCTATACTGTTAGGGGGTCTTATGGTGCATAATGCACATACCAGGTGTTTGTATTGTAGCAGTCAGAGTGTCATATGTGAAATTTCATATGTACTATTTTCATTTGGGCGTCTCTGTATGCCACCTAGTTTGGTAAATCGTTTCATATCAGGCATCAAACTGTTCAGTATACCCCTGGTGTTCATATTTAGGATGACTTTTGTTGGTACGTTACAAAATGTGGGGTATATAATGGGGTAAAATGCAAGCTTTGTGACTATTTTCAGAAAATTTAAAAAAAGCCTTATGTTTAGCATAGCTTTGCGGTTTGGTAGTTTGCAGTAGAAAGATGTAATTACCTGCTTTAGATTTGCCTGAATGTGTAATTTCAGAAACTATATAGTTGTCTAGGTTCTCCATACTGTTAGGGGGTCTCATTGGGTGCTTTTGTTGTAGTAGCCAGTGTCATACTTGAAAATTCATATGCCCTATTTGGATTTGGGGGTCTCTGTATGCCACATAGTTTGGTAAATCTATGTTTATTGGGTATCAAACTGTTTAGTAGACCCCCGGCATTCATATTTAGGATGCTTTATGCTGGTAATGATACTTGGATGATACAATGCTGGAAAGTTGAAGCTTTGAGGCAATTTTCAGATATTTTACCAAAACCGACAATTTTGGGAAAGCTTTGCGACTCAGTAGTTTGGAGCAGAAAGGCATGGGTACCCATTTTAGATTCGGTAGAATGTGTCCTTTCCAAAAATATATGGTTTTTGGGGGGTAAACGTATATTTCTGTGTTTTTACCCTACAAAAAATGCAGTCAATGTGTTGATTTTTCATTAGCTGAAGTTACCCACAGGACTATTTGTATGCGCTAACTTCATTTTGGGGCCTCTAAATGCCAGATACTTTGGTAAACCTATGAACAATGGACCCCAAACTGTTTGGAGGAACCCTGGCAATCATATTTAGGGTGCTTTTTCTTGGTACGTAATGATACATGGGTGATATGGTGCTGGCAATTTGAAGCTTTTAGGAAATTTTCAGATATTTCACCAAAACCGACAATTTTGGGAAAGCCTTGCGACTATATGGTTTTGGGGGGTAAACGTATATTTCTGTGTTCTTACCCCACAAAAAATGCAGTCAATGTGTTGATTTTTCAGTAGCTGAAGTAAAGTCCTGGACAATTTGGATGTGCTAACTTCATATTGGGGTCTCTAAATGCCAGGTACTTTGGTAATCCTATGCACAATGGGGATCAAACTGTTCACTGGACCCCTGGCAATCATATTCAGGGTGCTTTTTCTTGGTATCTAATATAGTGTGTGATATGCGGAGCAGCAAAATAAAACCTTCAAAGTGATTTTTCAAAATTTTGATACATTTTGATAAAAAATGCTACGTTCAGACAAGCTTTGATGTTTGGTAGTTAGGAGTAGAGAGACACATTTACCCATTTTGGAATCAGCAGAATGTGTACTTTCCAAAAATATATGGTTTTCTGGGGTAAACATACTGTTTCAGGATTTTGTGGCCTTGGAATCAAAAGTATGTTGTTTTCTGCCTTCTGCTTCAAAATTCGGTAATATACTGCCGGGAGTTTTGGGAGTTTTAGATGTCCTAAATCTGCCTAAAACTATACATATTTGGTATTGGCACATTCGAGAGACATGAGGCTTTCCAAATCAGTTGGATTTTCATGCGTAAAATGAAATATTTTTCAGGTATAAGTTCATATATTATGAAAAATAGGAATTTCATTATTTTTTGTATTTAAAATGGAAAATGTATTTGGCAATACATGAAAACTCAGGCAGATTTAGAAAGCTCAATTTCTCCCGAAAAAAACAATGTATAGTTTTCCTAGGTGAACTATAGGTTTCCCTAAAATGAGAGAGCACAGAATGTTTCAAAAACGTCTGGCATTTTGCGTAACCAAAATGGTCAATTCTGCTGGCACTTAGAGGGTTAAACAATGAAGTAGGTTATCCTAGTGCATACTCTATCTATAAAAACACACAATATAAGAGTAGGGATGGGCGTTTTTTTTCGCCTTGTTTTGCCCATAGACTTGCATGGTGTTGTGCATCAAAATAAAAAGACGGGCGTCAAAAAAATTACGCTGCGCGACTAAATTTTTTGCTGCCCATTTTTTTTTTGGCAAAACGGGTCAAATTCACCCATCCTTATATAAGAGATGATAATAAATATAAAACAAAAGCAAAGTTGCAAAACCATGGATGCAAATAAATGCATGTTGCAGGTTCCCACAGACCAAAAATAAGGCTTTTTTTCAGCTGGCAGCAATAAGGAAACACTTTTTTCTAGCAAACAATTCAAAAACACAAGACTGAATTCATCAACACAAAAGGTACAGCAACTATACAAACTTCTTATCAGGTAACAATGTGTACAGGTACAGTACATAGACTTCTTTATGTTCAGCCTGCAGACCTTACTCTTGCTTTTCCCTTTTTTGCCCTACTGATTAGTCACTTGAGCCTGATCTGATCCAGCTAGTCTGCAGCATTTCACACCTCTAAATTGCACTATACTCTAGTCAACTTCTCTTCTATTCCTGGTTTTTGCAGTTTCTTTATTTTTTCTAGTTTCCTGCTTTCTTTTAAAATTTGTATTCATTAACCAAGAATGCTATCCCTTTACTACTCTTCCATCCTCCCCCCATCTTTGCTCCCCTATCTTCAGCCAATCTTTGTCATTCCTACACATTAATTTATTCTCCCATTTTCACTTCTACATGGCTATACTCTTTGCAAAACATGTCCATTTGCCTTAAAGGCCCTTACTTTTACACTTATAAAGGATGACGTGTGCTATGTTATTGACCTCCATGACTTTATGAAAACTCGATAGGCTGGAGCTAGTAGGAAGAAATAAGGATGACTTGGTCCATACATGGAAGCTGCAGCCTCTATCCTAGTGGTTTGCAGCTGAGCCGTTGTCTGCGAGCTGTGGCGGCTGTCTTAGTACCTACAGTTGACCCTATAGTTGTGTACATGGTTACCTATAGTTTGGGCTCAACTCTAGCACATACAATATGCAGAATATATTACATATTTAATATTAATCTAATTTTAAATTATGCTAAATTAACTTGCCAGGTTTTCATTTAGAATTCCCTTGATAAAGGAGTTTTTCTGAAACCTTGGGGTTTCTCACCTATTTTCACAACATTTCTGCTAATTTGCACTGTGAACACTGGTGGTACGCACATGCTATTGTTTGTAATATAAATATATTGCTGTATGCATGTTTTAAGCATTGCAAACATATGCTTTTGCATATACCATGGTGTGCTATACTTACTAAGGTGTGCATTGGGCTATTTTAGATTTTGTATTTTGTTGCATTTGGTCATACTTGACCTAAGAAAAACGGCATATTCCTTTTCACCCACAATAATATATGTATATGATCTGGATATACAGTAGGGCAGGGATCCCCAACCTTTTCTACCCATGAGCACATTGAGGCTCTGTTTGGCAGTGCACCTGGTTTTTATACAACCAAAACTTTCCTCCAAGCCTGAAATTCAAAATAAGCACCTGCTTTGAGGTCACTGAGAGCAACATCCAAAGGGTTGGAGAGCAACATGTTGCTCACGAGCTACTGGTTGTGGATCACTGCAGTAGGGTATGAAAAAATAAGGAAATCCTGAAATGAGCACGCACTCTTGCGACACAACAAATTTGGATAAAATTTGATCTTTATTCCATGAATTAAAAAGAGAGATACATAATCATTTAGTGTATGGTAAATTATCTAAGCATTTTTCCATTATTTAAAGGTTAATAGCTTACTTTGCCTGGGTTCCTCTGATTGCATGGTTATCCCTTGAATCTTTTTTTCTTGTTAATAACAATCCCATTTCGTTTATACACTTCTTTTATACAGTATCTTTTGTCTGTGCTTAGGGTGCACTGGAAACTATTTTGTTTAAAGGAACAGTAACACTAAAAAATTTTTTATTAAAAAATCCATTCTACCTACACTAATAATAGATCTACCCTGCATAAAGCGTATTATTTTTTTAATAAAGCATTGCTATGAATACACTTTATGCAGGGTAGATCTATTATTAGTGTAGGTAGAATGGATTTTTTAATAAAACATTTTTTAGCGTTACTGTTCCTTTAACCTTTTAGTTCTATGGAAGTTTACCTCTTTTGGCTGTTCTGTCCTGTATGTAATAGTCCAAACTGTATTGAGGGATGTGTGTTGAGAGTATGATACTATAGGGAGCCTCATGACTTTTCTACTCAGGAGTATTCAGTGTGTCCTTGGAGGCTCACTGACATTGTGAAGCCTAACTTCCTTCTCTTCTGTTCTCTGTATGTGAATTGGTAATGGATTTAAATTATTTTAGATTAAAATTGTTTGCTTGCACCTATCTTGCCTTCAGGCAGTCTGAAATCTCAACCTCGTTGAGCCCAATATATATATATTTTTACCAGTAATTAATATCAGGGAGCAGGAGCCATGTGGGTGTGGAGGGGGTAGTTTGAGAACATGTTCGAGCAGCACAAAGCCTAGGTCTGCTTTTCCAACAACTTTGTCACCAGTAGCTGTTTAAAGGGATACTGTCATGGGATTTTTTTTTTTTTCAAAATGCTGTACTGCAAATTGGAGTGATATCATCAGCAGCCAAACAAAAGAACAATGGGAAGGTAACCAAATAACAGCTCCCTAACAAGATAACAGCTGCCTGGTAGATCTAAGAACAACACTTAATAGTAAAAACCCATGTCTCACAGACACATTCAGTTACATTGAGAAGGAAAAACAGCAGCCTGCCAGAAAGCATTTCTCTCCTAAAGTGCAGGCACAAATCAGATGAAATGGGGCAGCTGGAAAATTGACAAAATGTCTAATCCCATGTCAGATTTCAAAATTGAATATAAAAAATCTGTTTGCTCTTTTGAGAAATGGATTTTAGTGCAGAATTCTGCTGGAGTAGCACTATTAACTGATGCGTTTTGAAAAAAAAACATGTTTTCTGATGACAGGATCCCTTTAATTGTTCAGTCTGCTACAAGCTTGAAAATAACACTAGCATCATGTTGCTTTTTGGAAATGGGTAAATACATTGGTGCAATTCAGAACATAGAGTATGTTAGTAAATCAGATAACATCAGTATTATTTAACAGACATTGATATATCTGGCTTTCCTGTAAGTGTTGTCTGCTTTAGAGTCCGTTGATTTTATATATGTCAATTTTATCACAGGGTACTTGTTTCCGGCTATTTCTTAACAGATGCATAACTTTTTTTTTTTTTTTTTCTTGATCAATGAATTCAGAGAATTTTCATAAAACTTAACTATGTAATGTATACATATGTGAATATGAAGCAAAAACAATTTTACAAATGGTGAACTATTGCAAAGTTTTTAATTTTTTTTCCTGGGGCCCAATTATTCTAACTTCATGAAAGGTTTCATACTGCAGGCTGAAAGTATGTAAGTAAATATAGTAAGTAAATATTGTAAATGGAAAATAATGTACCATTGTGGAGTTTCAGCAGCTCTAGAACAACAAAGAATCTTACCTTTTAAGTTTGTCTACACCAACTCTCTCTCTTGATTATTAAGTCATCTTTACACTGCACATGCTCAGTGTGGTCTTCTGTACTGTTGAGAAGCAAGGCGTTTTTGAAAAAAGCATGTTTTTTTTTAAATAAAAAAAAGACGTATATTGATTTAATGTTTTGATCTATATAAACCTTCAATATAAAAGTTTATCTCACTCTTTAGAGTGGTGTTTGTATCTGACATTAGTTTTCTTGTACTATTTGCTTAAATCTATCTTAACCCTTTAAGTGCCACAGAACGTAGAATCTACGTTCTGTGGAAAAGTATCTTGAAATGCCACAGAACGTAGATTCTACGTTCTGCAGCATAAGCGTGCGGGGGAGCTCAGGAGCGGCTTTAAATGCTGCTCGCTCCTTCCCCGCTCGCTCAGAACCCCCTAGGCAACGAGCGGAGCGGGTGGGAAAGGGGCTCCTGGGGCGCGATCGTCCAGGGGCCCCACAAACGCAACAGACGCTCGTGGCTGCGCGCTGCTGCTGCCTGCACTTCCGGGTCCCTCCAGCGACGCCCACGCATCGGATCAACGGATCTGACGACTCCCTCCTGCTTCTCCACTCCTCCTGCCATCATGGACACAGATCTGCAGCTACACACTCCAGGTTAGTGTAACACACACACAAAATACACTTACACACACTTTATACACTAATACATGGTTAGATTTACACTTACACACACTCACATACATTTTTTGGGGGATCAGGAGGGTCACACACACTTGGGGGGGTACATACACTTGCACACACAAACACATGCACATAACATGCAATTTACCAATTGTACACATGCGCACACACATACACTGTTGTGTAGCTTTTTTTTTTTTTTTCATATTGCATCGTTGTGTTTTTGGCTCAAAAAATGTTTTATTGCCTTTGCGAATAGCGTATTCGCTAACCGTACTGTGCAATACCTTTTGTATGTTATTTCGGTGATTATTTGGAAATTTTAGGGATTTTGGTGCATTGTTAGCCATTTTATTGCATTTTCAGCGCTGCATAACTGTTGCTTGCTTTATTCTGTCCGTAAAACCTATTTTGCCAAGCTATAATATTCAAACTGTAATTCTGATGTCTGATTACACTAGTCTGAAAAAAAAAGCATAGATTTTTGTGGTTTTATTGGATTTTAGTAATTTTATTTGAATTTCACACTTTCTGTATTATTTTGTTATGTCTTGTAAATTTTATCTACTATATATCCAATTGGGCGTCTCTGTGCGCCACATAGTTTGGTAAATCTGTGAATATTGGGCATGAAAGTGTTCAGTAGACACCTGTCGTTCATATTTAGGATGGTTTATGCGGATACTTTACGAAATGTGGGGCATATAATGGGGTAAAATTCAAGCTTCGTGACGATTTTCAGAAATTTGATAAAAACCGTTACGTTCAGCAGTACTTTGCAGTTTGGCAGTTTGCAGTAGAAACACATATTTACCCATATTGGATTCGTCAGAATGTGTACTTTCTGAAAATATATGGTTTTCTGGGGTCTCTGTACTGTTAGGGGGGTCTAATGTCGCATAATACACACACCAGGTGCTTATATTGCAGCAGCCAGCACGTCAGCTGTGAAAATGTATATACACTATTGTCATTTGGGGGTCTCTGTGGGCCACATAGTTTGGTATATCTATGCATATTGGGCATCAAAGTGTTTAGTAGACCCCTGGCGTTCATATTTAGGATGTTTTATACTGATAAGTTACGAAATGTGGGGCATATAATGGGGTAAAATTCAAGCTTTGTGACGATTTTCAGAAATTTGATAAAAACCGTTATGTTCAGCATTGCTTTGCAGTTTGGCAGTTTGCAGTAGAAACACTTATTTACCCATATTGGATTCGTCAGAATGTGTACTTTCTGAAAATATATGGTTTTCTGGGGTCTCTGTACTGTTAGGTGGTCTAATGTCGCATAATACACACACCGGGTGGTTATATTGCAGCAGCCAGCGCGTCAGCCGTGAAAATGTCTATACATATTGTCATTTGGGGGTCTCTGTGCGCCACATAGTTTGGTATATCTATGCACATTGGGCATCAAACTGTTTAGTAGACCCATATGTTTATATTTAGGATGCTTTATGCTGGTAATGATACATGGACAATACGATGCTGGAAAGTTGAAGCTTTGAGGCAATTTCCAGATATTTCACCAAAACCGCCAAATTTGGCAAAGCCTTGCGACTCAGTAGTTTGGAGCAGAAAGGCATGGGTACCCATTTTAGATTCTGTAGAATGTGTACTTTCCAAAAATATATGGGGTTGGGGGGTAAACCTATATTTCTGTGTTTTTACCCTACAAAAATGCAGTCAATGTGTTGATTTTTCATTAGCTGAAGTTACCCACAGGACAATTTGTATGTGCTAACTTCATTTTGGGGCCTCTAAATGCCATATACTTTGGTAAACTTATGAACAATGGCCACCAAAATGTTCAGAGGAACCCTGGCAATCATATTTAGGGTGCTTTTTCTTAGTACGTAATGACACATGGGTGATATGGTGCTGGGAATTTGAAGCTTTGAGGCAATTTTCAGATATTTCACCAAAACCGACAACTTTGGGAAAGCCTTGCGACTCAGTAGTTTGGAGCAATAAGGCATGGGTACCCATTTTAGATTCTGTAGAATGTGTACTTTCCAAAAATATATGGGTTTTGGGGGGTAAACATATATTTCTGTGTTTTTACCCCATAAAAATGCAGTCAATGTGTTGATTTTTCATTAGCTGAATTTACCCACGGGACTGTTTGTATGCGCTAACTTCATTTTGGGGCCTCTAAATGCCAGATACTTTGGTAAACTTATGAACAATGGCTACCAAAATGTTCAGAGGAACCCTGGCAATCATATTTAGGGTGCTTTTTCTTAGTACGTAATGACAAATGGGTGATATGGTGCTGGGAAGTTGAAGCTTTGAGGCAATTTTCAGATATTTCACCAAAACCGACAACTTTGGGAAAGCCTTGCGACTCAGTAGTTTGGAGCAATAAGGCATGGGTACCCATTTTAGATTCTGTAGAATGTGTCCTTTCCAAAAATGTATGGGTTTGGGGGGTAACCATATATTTCTGTGTTTTTACCCCACAAAAATGCAGTCAATGTGTTGAACTTTCATTAGCTGAAGTTACCCACAGGACTATTTGTATGCACTAACTTCATTTTGGGGCCTCTAAATGCCAGATACTTTGGTAAACCTATGAACAATGGCCACCAAACTGTTCGGAGGAACCCTGGCAATCATATTTAGGGTGCTTTTTCTTGGTGCATAACGATACATGGGTGATATGGTGCTGAGAAGTTGAAGCTTTGAGGCAATTTTCAGATATTTCACCAAAACCGACAATTGTGGGAAAGCCTTGCGACTCAGTAGTTTGGAGCAGAAAGGCATGGGTACCCATTTTAGATTCTGTAGAATGTGTACTTTCCAAAAATATATGGGTTTTGGGGGGTAAACATATATTTCTGTGTTTTTACCCCACAAAAATGCAGTCAATGTGTTGATTTTTCATTAGCTGAAGTTACCCACGGGACTGTTTGTATGCGCTAACTTCATTTTGGGGCCTCTAAATGCCAGATACTTTGGTAAACTTATGAACAATGGCCACCAAAATGTTCAGAGGAACCCTGGCAATCATATTTAGGGTGCTTTTTCTTAGTACGTAATGACACATGGGTGATATGGTGCTGGGAAGTTGAAGCTTTGAGGCAATTTTCAGATATTTCACCAAAACCGACAACTTTGGGAAAGCCTTGCGACTCAGTAGTTTGGAGCAGAAAGGCATGGGTACCCATTTTAGATTCAGTAGAATGTGTACTTTCCAAAAATATATGGGTTTTGGGGGGTAAACATATATTTCTGTGTTTTTACCCCACAAAAATGCAGTCAATGTGTTGATTTTTCCTTAGCTGAAGTTACCCACGGGACTGTTTGTATGCGCTAACTTCATTTTGGGGCCTCTAAATGCCAGATACTTTGGTAAACTTATGAACAATGGCCACCAAAATGTTCAGAGGAACCCTGGCAATCATATTTAGGGTGCTTTTTCTTAGTACGTAATGACACATGGGTGATATGGTGCTGGGAAGTTGAAGCTTTGAGGCAATTTTCAGATATTTCACCAAAACCGACAACTTTGGGAAAGCCTTGCGACTCAGTAGTTTGGAGCAGAAAGGCATGGGTACCCATTTTAGATTCGGTAGAATGTGTACTTTCCAAAAATATATGGGTTTTGGGGGGTAAACATATATTTCTGTGTTTTTACCCCACAAAAATGCAGTCAATGTGTTGATCTTTCATTAGCTGAAGTTACCCACGGGACTGTTTGTATGCGCTAACTTCATTTTGGGGCCTCTAAATGCCAGATACTTTGGTAAACTTATGAACAATGACCACCAAAATGTTCAGAGGAACCCTGGCAATCATATTTAGGGTGCTTTTTCTTAGTACGTAATGATACATGGGCGATATGGTGCTGGGAAGTTGAAGGTTTGAGGCAATTTTCAGATATTTCACCAAAACCGACAATTCTGGGAAAGCCTTGCGACTCAGTAGTTTGGAGCAGAAAGGCATGGGTACCCATTTTAGATTCAGTAGAATGTGTACTTTCCAAAAATATATGGGTTTGGGGGGTAAACATATATTTCTGTGTTTTTACCCCACAAAAAATGCAGTCAATGTGTTGATTTCTCAGTAGCTGAAGTAAAGTCCTGAACAATTTGGATGTGCTAACTTCATATTGGTGTCTCTAAATGCCAGATACTTTGGTAAACCTATGCATAATGGGTATCAAACTGTTCAGTGGACCCCTGGCAATCATATTTCAGGTGCTTTTTCTTGGTACCTAATATAGTTTGGGATATGCGGAGCAGCAAAATAAAACCTTTGAAATGATTTTTCAGAATTTTGAATTTTTTGTTGAAAAACCGCTATATTCAGACAAGCTTTTATGTTTGGTAGTTGGGAGTAGAGAGACATAGTTACCCATTTTATAATCGGCAGAATGTGTACTTTTCAAAAATGTATGGTTTTCTGGGGTAAACCTATGGTTTCAGGATTTTTTGCCTTGGAATCTAAAGCATGCCGTTTTCTGCCTTAGTGCTTTCAAAATTCGGTAATATACTGCCGGGAGTTTTTGCTGTACAGAAATCATAAATCTCCCTAAAACTATACATATCTGGTATTGGCACGTTCGAGAGACATAAGGCTTTCCAAATCAGTTGGATTTTCATCCGTAAAATTAAATATTTTTCTGGTATAAATTGATATACGATGAAAAATGGTAATTTTTCATTTTTTTTGGTATTTAGCACTATAAATTTTTTTGCACAGGTGGAAATACATGAAAACTCAGGCAGATTTAGAAAGCTCAGTTTCTACCGAAAAAAACAATGTATAGTTTTCCTAGGTAAACTATAGGTTTCCCCTCAGAAAATGCCCCTAAAGTGAGAGAGCACAAAATGTTTCAAAAACGGCTGGCATTTCGCGTAACCAAAATGTGAAATTCTGCTGGCACTTGTTTCTGCTAAAAAATTTTGGCTCCCATAGAACAACCATTGTTAAATAAATTTACCAAGTCTTCAGCTTTGATTTCTGACCTTTCTTACCATGCATCTGTAGTGTTTAACATAGATATCTTTCTTATTTGGAAACCCAGATATTTATTATTGGCTCCTGCTTGCTTCTATGTCTTTTAGCCCTCCAGAAATGCATTTAATGTTAGCACAGCCATTCTATCAGCCTCACTCTCCACTAAATAATCCACTTAATTTATGGTTTGTCATGTTCCTTAGTGATGTGTGGGTCAAGATTTTCTCGACCTGCTCCAGACCCGGATCCTCCTGACCTAGACTTCCCCATTCCATTTAAAGACACGTGCTGACCTGCCCTGCTGATGTGACAAAAGGGACGGGGCAGGTGCGAGTCTGTAAAACAGGAAGCTGGGAACAGTCAGTCTGTGATCGCAGGTGAGGAGAGCAGGCAGAAGAGCTAAAACAAACTCACCCACAACCCACAAGAGGTTCAGCGAAATCTGCCTGAACCTGCCTGACCCGCAGGTAAACCCACATCTCTACTGTTTCTCCATCTTTCCCGTTGCCTACTTATGAAGTGTATACATTTCACTCTGCAAATATCACATCAACTGGAACATTCCTCTCTAACAGGATGCCTGGCCTTCTCTATACTTGTAATCCTGCAATTATCTTAGTTGTTGATCCCTCAGTTTTGGCTTATTCCCTTCCTCTATTTAACGCCTCCTTGCCTCCTTTCATCTTCACCAGTAGATAGAAACCATCATGTATATATTTTTATTGATTTTCACTGTTTAAAATTTGGGCCATGCAGGGGGCGTGGCCTGACATGGTGGAGAGCGCACGCACTTGTTAAGGGCTCCGCTACACGGGTGTATTAAACCCCGATAATTAGCTTCTTTCCCAGCTAAATCATTTCATCCGGGGTCCCATAAGCTACAGGAGTAACCATACACCGGAATGATGGGGAGGAAGAAACAACAGGAGCCACGGGTGACGATGTCTCCTTATATACACAGAGCAAGCCGTGCAGAGAGACACGCAGCGCTCCAAGATGGCGCCGGTGACAGAGAACATCATAGAGTCGCGGCCTCGCGGTTCGCACTAGAGGCTCAGCATCAGCCATCGCCAGACTGCTCCGTAGGCCGCAAGACCACCCGGACCGCAACGGATGATGGCGGCCTACACGGAGCATCCTCACACGCTCCTCTATGGCGGGCTCTCAGAGGGATGCAGATTCCCCTCGATGCTCGATTACAGGTCAGTCGCCAGCGCATCCCCAGCAGTTCCACCCACAGCTACTGCACGCCCTAGACTCGTCCCCACAAGCTTCACTAGAAAGCATGTCGGACTCAGATCCGGTCACTACACGGACCTTGGCGGCCCAACTGCTAACTTTACAAAATAATCTAATGACAACCTTAACTAAGGCAGTAACAATAGCGGTGGCGGAGGCTGTTAGAGACATACACTCGGAATTAGTGGATCTAGGGGGACGTACAGATAAACTGGAATCTACGACTGATGCACTTATCAGACAACAGACAAGCATAAATGATGAGAATGCCTGCCTTAGGGACGAACTACATCAGCTTAGGAACATGTGTGAAGACTTAGAAAACAGATCCCGGAGACAGAATCTCCGAATCCGGGGAGTGCCAGAGGATGTATTGGCGCCTGATATTCCAGGCTACCTTGGTGGTCTTTTTTCTACAATTTGCCCTAGCACACACCCAGATCAATGGAAGCTGGACAGAGCTCATCGCTCTTTGGGTCAAAAACCTCCTCCAACCAAACCACCCAGGGACATTGTCACATGTCTCCATTACTTCAGGCAGAAAGAACTAATTCTCACACATGCCCGCTCTACTGCTGAAATTATTCACCTGAACCATAAGATTCAAATTTTTGCAGACATCTCGCCAATCACCTTGAACAGGCGAAGAGAGCTTAAACCAATTACGTTACGTCTCAGAGAAATGAAAATCCCTTATCGTTGGGGCTACCCTTTTAAGCTGGTGGTGCAACGTCAAGGGCACACTTATATCCTACAAGACCCTGCCAACGCACAGCGTTTTCTCACAGCCATAGGCCTCCAGGATAAAGCAGCTCCGGCCGAGCGACAAACCACACAGATGCCTGCACTTCGACCCCAATGGCAGCAGATCCCAAGGTCTCCACACCACCAATCCAGTGCACGGAATCCATCTTCCACCCCAGGCCGAGGGGGAGATCCCCCCAGACCGGACTGAAGACAACAGTTATCACACCTCCTGAACCTTCAGACCTTTGAGGGTCTACTTGATCGACACCCTAGATGTTACAGACCCGATGCGACTTACAAAGAAACCTACTCTACTCTAGTAGTAGCCCTCCACGACCGATTCCCAAAACCCCCCCTGAGGAGCTCAGATAGCCCCTCTGTCAAACCCGCATCTGTTACACACTTGGGTTTGCTATTGGGATTGCTTTTTCACTTTTTGACTTTTGTTCTTCCCCTTTTCCTTTTTCATACTTGATGTTTTTTATGATTGGTTTAACCCCTGTTAACCTAAAACTCTCCAGACAGTTTATTCTTTGCTACACTGGTCAGCCGGATGGCCTTCTCGACAGCTATCCATTTCCACGATCTGCACAACGTACTAATGGACTTTTTAATGGGAAGCTGTCTGCTTAAAAATCTAGCGGATGAACACATAGCCCTAGCCATCCTTTTTTATGGTGTTATGTTTCTATACCTCAATATGTCTGCTGCGAAATATGTTCTGACTCCCGGGAACTACTTACTGAACAAATGCTTCTCAGGTCGTATTGTTATTATTGTGTTAATAAGCTTTTTTTTTCAATGTGACTATGGTTATTTTCACGAGTTTGAACTGTAAAGGTCTTAATACTATAGCTAAGCGTTATTTGGCCCTGCGAGAACTGAGACTCCACAAAACTGACATTGCTTTAGTGCAGGAGACTCATTTCTCACAAGATAAGCCACACAAATTACAATCCAAGTATTACCCGACCGGTTATTATGCATCAGATAAGGCCAAAAAAGCAGGGGTGGCAGTTATAGTACACAAAGATTGCCCATTACAGATAACCAAAACTGTTAGCGACCCCATTGGACGTTACATAATATTAGAAGGCACCATATCAAATACCCCTCTCCTTATTGCTAATATCTATGCACCCAATCGAGGCCAGATTAGATTTCTTAAGAAGGTATTCCGTAAAATCTCTGCCTCCTCAGCACCATATAAAATTGTAGGAGGAGATTTCAATGTCTCAGCCACTCAATTTGCGGACAGGTCAACACCTTCCCTAGACAGAAATGCCCATCTCTTATCTAAAGAATTTCGACAACTATTACACAATACCACCCTGTTTGATGCTTGGCGCGTTGATCATCCACGAGGTCGACAATATACATTCTACTCTGCAGTGCATAAAGTCCACACACGCTTAGACTATCTCCTAATATCTCAACCCTGTCTTAGACTCCACTATTCAGCCGACATCTCGGCAATAACATGGTCAGATCATGCTCCAGTTATTCTAAATTTGGCTCTGCATGTCACCCCACCCAAAAGAGCTCACTGGAGACTTAATGAAACTATTTTAAATGACCCAGAAACATATGATAAAATGGAGACGCTGCTAAAAGAATATTTTCAAGTAAACACTGGTTCAGTTCAATCATTATCTACCCTCTGGGAGGCCCATAAGGCAACCATGAGGGGACACTTCATATCCCTTGCCTCAGCCAAGAAAAAGCAGCAAACTCAACTACAGCGTGATCTAGTATTGCAACTAAAAAATCAGGAGTCTCAATATGCCGGGAATCCATCCGAGGCATTACTTCAACAGATCATAGCCACACGCAATCTTTTGCGAATTCAGAAAGAAACGGCTGTCGAGAAGGCCTTGTTGTGGACTAGGCAAACTTATTATGAGAAGGGGGATAAACAGCACATGCTTTTGGCCCGTAAACTGAAAGAACAGAAAGCCCAATCAACTATTGTGGCGGTGAAGGATGAGTCTGGAGCATTGTTATATAACCCAGATCACATAGCAGCCCAATTTCACAAATTTTATTCTGCATTGTATAACCTGCAACCCAATCCCTCACGAACCAACACCCTGCTGTCAGATTTTCTACAGCAAGCAAATTTACCCAGTTTTCAAGACCATGATCTAGAAATTTTAAATGCTGAAATTACGCAGGAAGAAGTTCTAACTACACTTAAAGCTCTCCCCAACAACAAAGCGCCGGGCCCAGATGGGCTACCATACCAATATTACAAGCATTTTCGCCTTACCCTTCTTCCTTATCTGACCGAGCTATATAACAACTATCTTCAGGGACTCCCAATCCCCCCTACAGACCTCACTTCTTATCTTACCTTGATCCCAAAAGCCAACAAAGACCCATCAGTATGTACCAACTACAGGCCGATTGCCCTGCTAAATGCAGATTTGAAACTTTTCACTAAGCTTTTGGCCAACCGCCTGGCTCCTCTACTACCAAAATTGATCAAGGCCGACCAAGTGGGCTTCATCTTAGGTCGCCAGGCGGGGGACAATACAAGGCGGGTTATTGATATATTGGATATATTAGGGAAGCAGCAACAGCCAGCGTTACTACTGAGCCTAGACGCCGAGAAGGCGTTCGACCGGCTAGACTGGTCTTATCTCTTCGCCCTTCTTCGACATCTTAACCTTAAGGGTCCCTTTCTTCAGGCCCTGCAAGCCCTATATGGCAACCCCACAACCTCCCTGAAGCTACCAGGGCATCACGATACCCCAATTAAGATCTCCAACGGCACCAGACAGGGCTGCCCTCTTTCCCCCCTTCTTTATGCTCTTAGCATAGAACCATTAGCTGCCCATATACGAGACCACACAGATATCACGGGGGTAAAAGTAGGCCTAGATCAGCTTAAAATCGCCCTTTTCGCAGACGATGTCCTTCTGACACTTACCAACCCTCAGATATCCCTGCCCTCCCTTCATCAACTTTTGGATGCATATAGTATTTTGTCTGGATATAAAATTAATATAGCCAAGACTGAAGCACTTCCGTTTCTAATACCTGCCCCAATTTTGGCAGCATTACAGGCCACTTTTAGATATAATTGGAGGACTGACTATATCACATACCTGGGTATCCGTATTACGCCTAGATATGAGGACCTTTTTAAATTCAACTTTGCGCCCCTGATACATGAGACAAAATCTCAACTTCAGAAGTGGACAAGCTATCCCATATCCTGGATGGGAAGGATAGCCTCTTTGAAGATGTCTATCCTTCCCAAATTTCTTTACTTATTTGAGACCTTACCGATCCACATCCCCCTGGCTGTGTCAAAGGAAATCCAGACCCTCTTCCATATTTTTATATGGGGAAGGAAGAGACATAGAATTAATAGGAAAACATTAACGACTCCGATCTCAATGGGAGGCATTGGGGCGCCACAACTCCAATGCTATTACGAAGCCGCCCAGATCCGTCAGATACTGGCTTGGTCACACTGGTCCTCCGACATCATTTGGGCAAACATTGAAACATACCAATTTCGACCATATCATCCTAACGCGTGGGTTTGGTCGGACTTGAGGAAAGTTAAACCCAAAGTACCAATGTTCAAATCCACAGACCACACGTTAAAGCTTTGGTGGAAACTGAGATATAAATGTAAGTTGGCATCGAACCCATCTTTATTGCTCTCACATCTAGGCAACCCCCTTTTCCCAGGTGCATTGGCCCCACGATACTCCCAGAAATGGAAAGCTTCTCCGTTTTTCACATTAAGGGATATGATCCCCACTGGCGTCTTCCCAACGAGAGACTCTCTAAATGATAGAGCCCCAGAGCTCTCGCTATCATGGTATGAATACCTCCAACTTAGACACTTTCATGCACCTGCCCTAGCAGCACAGAGAGAGGACAGATACTCTCCCTTCGAACGCGTAGCTGCTCGGGGATTGCCTCAGAAAGGTTTAATCTCTTTCATTTATAAACTACTGGTTCACCCACCCTTCGATACAGGGTATAAACATGGCTACATGTCTAAGTGGGAAGAACGTATAGGGAGGCCCATTGATGCTAAAGAATGGGATGCCATCTGGGAAAACACCAAACGGGGGATTACATGTGTTAGGCAGCAAGAAAATGTTTTTAAGGTCTTAATGTTTTGGTACCATACGCCAGTTAAACTTCATAAGTTGTTCCCTGATACATCTCCATCCTGCTGGAGAGGATGTGGCCAACAAGGGGACTTGCCCCATATATTCTGGTTTTGCCCCCTGCTACGGACGTTTTGGGATGATCTTATAGAAATGTTGAACCAGATCACACACCAGACTCTCGATAAATGTATTCTTTATTTGCTCTTGGGGAAACCTTACAGAACACTTCCAAAACAAACGCAAAAACTGGTTAACCAGGTGCTCTCCGCTGCACGCATTTCAATTGCTTCCAAATGGAAAAACCCCTCTATTCCCTCTATGCAGGAGGTAAAACAGCGGGTTAACACAGTTAAAACCTTTGAGTATAATTTGGCACGATTGCACAACAATATCCCTCTGTACCTTAAGGTCTGGTCCCCATGGGAACTATTTTTAAATGCAGTTTAGCTACCCACCTGAAACAATGTAGATCCGTTAAAGTTAGTTATAGCAAGAGTCTGGAGACTTCCCTGTGCTTTGATCTCCTCCCCCCTTTTTCCTCCTGTTTATTCTGTCTTTTTCTTTCCTCTTTTACCTGTTTTTCTCCTTATTCCTGATGGCTTCAATGTTTATTTAACAGCTCAATGTACAATCATTTATGAAAGGTGGGCTCATAAGAGTCTTACTATGTGATTGGGACTTTATTGTCCACTAGGATATGTAAATGGTATATGTGCATAATATGTCCATGCTTTGTATTTGCCATCTTTTTGTTGGAAAATAAAAATCTAAGTTACAAAAAAAAAATTTGGGCCATGCAATTAAAAGTTTCAGAATTAATAGGTTTTTCATTTAATCTATTGAATCGGGTATTTATAAATAACAAAAAATATAACAAATACATTTTTTTAGAAGTTCAGTTAAATCACCTTTTAACATACATTGATTAGCTCATGTAAAAAGGGGGGATATGTTTTCTATATATTTTTCTATGCATAACTTTTAAACTAAACAAGTTTGGTAAATTTCTTGGAATGTTTCCAAATAAAAATCATAACTTTTGACTCTTGCAAGCAAAACACAATCACAAATGCTTCAAATCTACTGAAAAGTATATGTTTGTAATCCAACCAAACCACAGAATCATGGACAGATTTGGTATCTACTTCTAAGTTGTTAAACCACTGCCCTCCTGAAAATGTGTGCCTGATTAACCTGACTATGATTAAGCTTCAGGTGACAAGAGTAAGGTGGTAAAGAGGCTGCTACTATTGTAGTCAGGAGGGCATTAGGCTACATTAAGAAATGTATCATGGCGTTCTTGTTAACAATACCACAATTTTTTTGTCATCAGGGGAGTATATCCGGTGGAAGAAGCAGATTTGGTTTGTGAAGTGCAGGGAAGGTATTTTCTAGAGTGATATACAGTGCTTTAAATTGTGATGCGTTATTGAATAGGGATGTAGCGAACGTCGGAAAAAAAGTTCGAACATATTCGCGAACTTGCGTCAAAAATGCGAACGGTTCGCGAACGTTGCGAACCCCATAGACTTCAATGGGAAGGCGAATTTTAAAAGCTAGAAAAGACATTTCTGGCCAGAAAAATGATTTTAAAGTTGTTTAAAGGGTGCAACGACCTGGACAGTGGCATGCCAGAGGGGGATCAAGGGCAAAAATGTATCGGAAAAATACATTGTTGACACAGCGCTGCATTTTGTGCTGTAAAGGGCAGAAATCACACTACATTTGTAAACCTGTGTAATAAAATGCTTTAAAACGTCCGGCGTCTACATGTAAAGGTTACAGCCTGTTCACACGCAAAGACGAAACGCGGCGCTTACTGCAACGCAAAAAAACGCAAAGAGCTTTAATGAATGATACCGTCATGTGAGCAAATGATAGTTGTTAATTACTAGTTGAGCTTGTCACCTCCAGGATGTTCGTCCTGTTGGTGGCAATATTTCTGTAGTGGTGTGTTTAGCAGTCACCGTGCTTGTGCGCACGTGCACGGTCAGGCAGAGGTAATTCAATGTACAGTGAAGTGAACCAAAAAACACTGATTCTGCAGTGTGGGCCCAGTTTTGGTCTACTTTATTGATCACCTGCGGTGACCATAAAAGATGCGATTTTGCCACTGTTGCAGAACCCTGAAAAATTAGGCATGTGTACTTTCCTGAAAAATTATGTTTTTTTTGTCGCAGCCACTGAACCAGAAGTCCAGAAACAATATGCCATATAAATGCTGAAAATATTCATTTTTTTTTGTCGCAGCCACTGCAGCAAAGAGGCCAGAAAAAATATGCCATATAAATGCAAACAATATTAATTTTTTTTTGTCGTAGCCACTGAACCAGAAGGCCAGAAAAAATATGCCATATAAATGCTGAAAATATTCATTTATTTTTGTCGCAGCCACTGAAGCACAGAGGCCAGAAACAATATGCCATATAAATGCTGAAAATATTCATTTTTTTTTGTCGCAGCCACTGCAGCACAGAGGCCAGAAAAAATATGCCATACAAATGATGAAAATATTCATTTATTTTTGTCGCAGCCACTGAAGCACAGAGGCCAGAAACAATATGCCATATAAATGCTGAAAATATTCATTTTTTTTGTCACAGCCACTGAAGCACAGAGGCCAGAAACAATATGCCATATAAATGCTGAAAATATTCATTTTTTTTTGTCGCAGCCACTGAAGCACAGAGGCCAGAAAAACTCAGGATTTACCTGGATTCAAATTAAACCAGTAGGGTTTGCACCCTAGTTTGTAATGGTGGTGGAGGGAGGAGGACGCTAAAGGACAGCTGTGTGTGGAGTCATGAGGCGTGCAGAGAAGGACAGCTGCATGGGGAGTCAGAAACTCAGAACAAGTCTTCCGGCGTGCAGTAACCCTCAGAGATCCACCCCTCATTCATTTTAATAAAGGTCAGGTAATCCACACTTTTGTGACCTAGGCGAGTTCTCTTCTCAGTTACAATCCCTCCTGCTGCACTGAAGGTACTTTCTGAGAGGACACTTGAGGCGGGGCAAGACAAGAGGTTCATGGCAAATTGTGACAGCTTTGGCCACAGATCAAGCCTGCGCACCCAGTAGTCCAGGGGTTCATCGCTCCTCAGAGTGTCGATATCTGCAGTTAATGCCAGGTAGTCCGCTACCTGCCGGTTGAGGCGTTCTTTGAGGGTGGATCCAGAAGGGTTCTGGCGCTGCCTTGGACAAAAAAACATTTGCATGTCTGACGTTACAGAGTGGCCAAAGTGCTTTGTCCTTGCAGGTGCGCTAGTGGCAGGATTACTGGCACCTCTGCCCCTGGAATGTTGATGAGTTCCTGAAGTGACATCACCCTTAAAAGCATTGTACAACATGTTTTGCAGGCTGGTTTGTAAATGCAGCATCCTTTCAGACTTGTGGTATGTTGGTAACATTTCTGCCACTTTATGCTTGTACCGAGGGTCTAGTAGAGTCGCGACCCAGTACAGGTCCTTCTCCTTAAGCCTCTTGATACGGGGGTCCTTCAACAGGCATGACAGCATGAAAGACCCCATTCTCACAAGGTTGGATGCAGAGGTATCCATCTCCGCTTCCTCGTTATCAAGGACTGCATCATCCACGGTCTCCTCCCCCCAGCCACGTACAAGACCAGGGGTCCCCAAAAGGTCACCACTAGCCCCCTGTGAAGCCTGCTCCTGTTGGTCCTCCTCCTCCACAAAGCCACCTTCCTCCTCTGACTCCACTTCTGACACCTCTCCCTGCGTTGCAGCAGGTGCTTGGGTTCGTTCTGGTGATTCCGACCAGAAATCGTGCGCTTCCTGCTCCTCGTCACGCTGGTCTACAGCCTCATCTGTCACTCGTCGCACGGCACGCTCCAGGAAGAAAGCAAAGGGTATTAGGTCGCTGATGGTGCCTTCGGTGCGACTAACCATGTTTGTAACCTCTTCAAAAGGGCGCATGAGCCTGCAGGCATCGCGCATAAGCACCCAGTAACGGGGGAAAAAAATCCCCAGCTCTGCAGATCCAGTCCTACCACCCAGTTTAAACAGGTATTCGTTGACGGCACTTTGTTGTTGCAGCAGACGTTCCAACATGAGGAGCGTTGAATTCCAGCGAGTCTGGCTGTCGCAAATCAAACGCCCGACTGGCATGTTGTACCGCTGCTGAATGTCAGCAAGGCGTGCCATGGCTGTATAGGAACGTCTGAAATGGGCCGACACCTTCCTGGACTGCCTGAGAACGTCCTGGAATCCTGGGTACTTCGAGACAAAACGTTGGACTATTAAATTCAGAACATGTGCCATGCAGGGCACATGTGTTAAATTGCCCAGTCTCAGTGCTGCCAACAGATTGCTTCCATTGTCACACACCACTTTTCCAATCTTCAGTTGGTGTGGGGTCAGCCACTGATTGGCCTGTGACTGCAGAGATGACAGGAGTACAGATCCGGTATGGTTTCTGCTTTCCAGGCACGTCATCCCCAAGACAGCATGACAACGGCGTACCTGGCACGTCGCATAGCCTAGGGGGAGCTGGGGGTGCACAGGTGTGGAGGAGGAGGACCCAGCAGCAGAGGAGGAAGAAGAGGAAGAAGACGAGGTAGAGAGCGAAGGAGGAGTAGAGGTGGTGGCAGAACCGCGTGCAATCCGTGGCGGTGACACCAACTCCACTGTCGTTGTTGAGCCACACATTCCCTGCTTCCCAGCCATTACCAAGTTCACCCAGTGGGCAGTGTAGGTGACATACCTGCCCTGACCATGCTTGGAGGACCATGCGTCAGTAGTCATATGGACCTTTGGCCCAACACTAAGTGACAGAGATGCGGTGACTTGGCTCTGCACATGGTGGTACAGGTGTGGTATTCCCTTTTTTGAAAAAAAATTGCGGCTGGGTACCTTCCACTGCGGTGTCCCAATTGCTACAAATTTGCGGAAGGCCTCAGAGTCCACCAGCTGGTATGGTAAAAGCTGGCGGGCTAAGAGTGCAGACAAGCCAGCTGTTAGACGCCGGGCAAGGGGGTGACTCGCAGACATTGGCTTCTTATGCTCAAACATGGCCCTCACAGAAACTTGGCTGGGGGCAGATGACTGGGAATGGGAACTGGTGGTCAAGGTGGAAGGCGGAGTGGAGGGTGGTTCAGACGGGTCAAGGACAGCAGAGGTAGAGCAGTAAGATGCTGGACCAGAAGGAGGGTGGCTTTTAGTTTGCCTGTTGCCTTTGAGGTGTTGCTCCCAAAGTGCTTTGTGCTTGCCGTTCATGTGCCTTCGCATAGAAGTTGTACCTATGTGGCTGTTGGGCTTCCCAAGACTCAGTTTCTGACTGCACTCATTGCAAATTACAACGCTTTTGTCAGAGGCACACACATTAAAAAAATCCCACACTGCTGACCTTTTTGAAGCTGGCAATCTGGCGGTAACAGTAGAAGTTGGCGGCATTGGCGGCAATGGCGGGTGCGTTGGCCGGCTGACCACAGGTGCCGATACATGTTGTTGCCCTACTGTTCCCTGCGAGCTGTCCTCCCTGCTTCTTCCAAGTCCTATTCTCCTCCTGCCTCTCTGACTCTCCGTCTCTCCATCTGAACTATCTTCCTCTTGCTCTCTTCTACTGGGCACCCACAAAACAGCAATCTCCTCATCATCATTCTCCTCAGATGCATCAATTTCTTCTGACAGCTCACAGAAGGAAGCAGCAGCGGGGACCTCCTCATCACTCATGTCCATCTCTGTTGTGTTCTCTGCCAGAATTAAATCTGGTGTAACGTCCTCATCTCCTTCATCTTCTTCTGCCAATAATGGTTGCGCATCACTCAGTTCAAGAAACTCATGTGAAAATAACTCCTCTGACTCCAGTGAAGAAGGGGCGCCGGTGGTGGAGGAAGTGTTACGTGGGGTGGCCATAGCAGTGGAGGATGAGGATGTTGTGGTAAAGTTAGAAACGGTAGAGGATGGGGTGTGCTGTGTAAGCCAGTCAACTACCTCTTCAGCATTTTGGGAGTTCAGGGTCATTGCCTTTTTAAAACTGGGCAATTTCCTAGGGCCACAGGATAGCATAGCAGCACGGCCCCTAGTGCCTCTGCGTGGCGGCCTGCCTTTGCCTGGCATTATTCTTAAAACAAAAACAACAACAACAACAACTCAGGTGCTGTTTCTGGAGACGGTATTATTATTGATATTTAGACAGAATGTGAACAAGCTTACACAGCTAAGTGGCAGTGGTTTGAAGAACACACTGGGCAAATAATGCCTGCAAGGTCAACGTATACACTACAGCAGTGGTGGATACGGAATATATTATTGCTGCTTGAAAAACGTCACTCGGGTGCTGTTTCTGGAGACGGTATTATTGATATTTAGACAGAATGTGAACAAGCTTACACAGCTAAGTGGCAGTGGTTTGAAGAACACACTGGGCAAATAATGCCTGCAAGGTCAACTTATACACTACAGCAGTGGTGGATACGGAATATATTATTGCTGCTTGAAAAACGTCACTCAGGTGGTGTTTCTGGAGACGGTATTATTATTGATATTTAGACAGAATGTGAACAAGCTCACACAGCTAAGTGGCAGTGGTTTGAAGAACACACTGGGCAAATAATGCCTGCAAGGTCAACGTATACACTACAGCAGTGGTGGATACGGAATATATTATTGCTGCTTGAAAAACGTAACTCAGGTGGTGTTTCTGGAGACGGTATTATTATTGATATTTAGACAGAATGTGAACAAGCTCACACAGCTAAGTGGCAGTGGTTTGAAGAACACACTGGGCAAATAATGCCTGCAAGGTCAACGTATACACTACAGCAGTGGTGGATACGGAATATATTATTGCTGCTTGAAAAACGTCACTCAGGTGCTGTTTCTGGAGACGGTATTATTATTGATATTTAGACAGAATGTGAACAAGCTCACACAGCTAAGTGGCAGTGGTTTGAAGAACACACTGGGCAAATAATGCCTGCAAGGTCAACGTATACACTACAGCAGTGGTGGATACGGAATATATTATTGCTGCTTGAAAAACGTCACTCAGGTGGTGTTTCTGGAGACGGTATTATTATTGATATTTAGACAGAATGTGAACAAGCTCACACAGCTAAGTGGCAGTGGTTTGAAGAACACACTGGGCAAATAATGCCTGCAAGGTCAACGTATACACTACAGCAGTGGTGGATACGGAATATATTATTGCTGCTTGAAAAACGTCACTCAGGTGGTGTTTCTGGAGACGGTATTATTATTGATATTTAGACAGAATGTTAACAACCTCACACAGCTAAGTGGCAGTGGTTTGAAGAACACACTGGGCAAATAATGCCTGCAAGGTCAACGTATACACTACAGCAGTGGTGGATACAGAATATATTATTGCTGCTTGAAAAACGTCACTCAGGTGGTGTTTCTGGAGACGGTATTATTATTGATATTTAGACAGAATGTTAACAACCTCACACAGCTAAGTGGCAGTGGTTTGAAGAACACACTGGGCAAATAATGCCTGCAAGGTCAACGTATACACTACAGCAGTGGTGGATACGGAATATATTATTGCTGCTTGAAAAACGTCACTCAGGTGCTGTTTCTGGAGACGGTATTATTATTGATATTTAGACAGAATGTGAACAAGCTTACACAGCTAAGTGGCAGTGGTTTGAAGAACACACTGGGCAAATAATGCCTGCAAGGTCAACGTATACACTACAGCAGTGGTGGATACGGAATATATTATTGCTGCTTGAAAAACGTCACTCAGGTGGTGTTTCTGGAGACGGTATTATTATTGATATTTAGATAGAATGTGAACAAGCTTACACAGCTAAGTAGCAGTGGTTTGAAGAACACACTGGGCAAATAATGCCTGCAAGGTCAACGTATACACTACAGCAGTGGTGGATACGGAATATATTATTGCTGCTTGAAAAACGTCACTCAGGTGGTGTTTCTGGAGACGGTATTATTATTGATATTTAGACAGAATGTGAACAAGCTTACACAGCTAAGTGGCAGTGGATTGAAGAACACACTGGGCAAATAATGCCTGCAAGGTCAACGTATACACTACAGCAGTGGTGGATACGGAATATATTATTGCTGCTTGAAAAACGTCACTCAGGTGCTGTTTCTGGAGACGGTATTATTATTGATATTTAGACAGAATGTGAACAAGCTCACACAGCTAAGTGGCAGTGGTTTGAAGAACACACTGGGCAAATAATGCCTGCAAGGTCAACGTATACACTACAGCAGTGGTGGATACGGAATATATTATTGCTGCTTGAAAAACTTCACTCAGGTGCTGTTTCTGGAGACGGTATTATTATTGATATTTAGACAGAATGTGAACAAGCTTACACAGCTAAGTGGCAGTGGTTTGAAGAACACACTGGGCAAATAATGCCTGCAAGGTCAACGTATACACTACAGCAGTGGTGGATACGGAATATATTATTGCTGCTTGAAAAACGTCACTCAGGTGGTGTTTCTGGAGACTGTATTATTATTGATATTTAGACAGAATGTGAACAAGCTCACACAGCTAAGTGGCAGTGGTTTGAAGAACACACTGGGCAAATAATGCCTGCAAGGTCAACGTATACACTACAGCAGTGGTGGATACAGAATATATTATTGCTGCTTGAAAAACGTCACTCAGGTGGTGCTTCTGGAGACGGTATTATTATTGATATTTAGACAGAATGTGAACAAGCTTACACAGCTAAGTGGCAGTGGTTTGAAGAACACACTGGGCAAATAATGCCTGCAAGGTCAACGTATACACTACAGCAGTGGTGGATATGGAATATATTATTGCTGCTTGAAAAACGTCACTCAGGTGGTGTTTCTGGAGACGGTATTATTATTGATATTTAGACAGAATGTGAACAAGCTCACACAGCTAAGTGGCAGTGGTTTGAAGAACACACTGGGCAAATAATGCCTGCAAGGTCAACGTATACACTACAGCAGTGGTGGATACAGAATATATTATTGCTGCTTGAAAAACGTCACTCAGGTGGTGCTTCTGGAGACGGTATTATTATTGATATTTAGACAGAATGTGAACAAGCTCACACAGCTAAGTGGCAGTGGTTTGAAGAACACACTGGGCAAATAATGCCTGCAAGGTCAACGTATACACTACAGCAGTGGTGGATACGGAATATATTATTGCTGCTTGAAAAACGTCACTCAGGTGCCGTTTCTGGAGACGGTATTATTATTGATATTTAGACAGAATGTGAACAAGCTTACACAGCTAAGTGGCAGTGGTTTGAAGAACACACTGGGCAAATAATGCCTGCAAGGTCAACGTATACACTACAGCAGTGGTGGATACGGAATATATTATTGCTGCTTGAAAAACGTCACTCAGGTGGTGTTTCTGGAGACGGTATTATTATTGATATTTAGACAGAATGTGAACAAGCTTACACAGCTAAGTGGCAGTGGATTGAAGAACACACTGGGCAAATAATGCCTGCAAGGTCAACGTATACACTACAGCAGTGGTGGATACGGAATATATTATTGCTGCTTGAAAAACGTCACTCAGGTGGTGTTTCTGGAGACGGTATTATTATTGATATTTAGACAGAATGTGAACAAGCTCACACAGCTAAGTGGCAGTGGTTTGAAGAACACACTGGGCAAATAATGCCTGCAAGGTCAACGTATACACTACAGCAGTGGTGGATACGGAATATATTATTGCTGCTTGAAAAACGTCACTCAGGTGGTGTTTCTGGAGACGGTATTATTATTGATATTTAGACAGAATGTGAACAAGCTTACACAGCTAGATGGCAGTTGTTTGAAAATGAAGAACACACTGGGCAAATAATGCCTACAAGTGCACTACTATTGGTGCACTACTATGAAGAACAGCAAACAGCACTGTACACGTTAAAGAACAGTAAGATAAGTAAAATAAAAAAAAATTATATGTATATTAAAAAAAAAAAAATTCTCGGGTTGGTGCTACTGAACTACTAGGAGCAGCACAGTAGCACACCAGTCCCACTCCCCAACACTGCTAGACTAATAGCACTGGGCTCTTATAGTAGCAACTAGCAAAGTAAAAAAACAAAAAAGAAAATAAAAGCAGTCCTTACAAGGACTATTGGGTTATTACAGCAGTCAGCAGATGAGATCAGAAGAGATCAGTGCCCACAGCAGGCAGCTACATACAGAGCACTGCAGTAGAAGGTAGATTACTAGCCAGCAAAGCTACCTAACCTAAAATGTCCCTCAAATCCCTGCAGACTTCTGTCCCTCCAATACAGAGCAGTATCAAGTAGATTACTAGCCAGCAAACTTACTATCAACTGTCCCTCAAATCACTAACAGCTCTCTCCCTACACTAGCTCTTCCAAGCACACACAGGCAGAATGAAAAAACGCTGCAGGGCTTCAGTTTATATATGGAAGGGGAGTGGTCCAGGGGGTGTGGGGGTGGTCCAGGAGGGAGAGCTTCCTGATTGGCTGCCATGTATCTGCTGGTCTGGGGTGAGAGGGCAAAAAAAAGCGCCAGGTAAGGCGAACCCAAAATGGCGAACGTCGCGCGACGTTCACGAACATTCGGCGAGCGCGAACAGTCGATGTTCGCGCGAACAAGTTCGCCGGCGAACAGTCCGCGACATCCCTATTATTGAATGTTTGGTAAAAGACAGGGCTCATTTATAAACTTTGCGCAGTGCAGATTGGTTCGCACAGTGAACATATTTGCCCTGTGCATGGTTATATTTATAAATTATTTATAAATATTGTTTGAATATTTATAAAAGCTGGTTAAGAATGTGCAAACAGAATTTTAATTTTTTTTTGCACTGCAAATGTCCTTAAGAGCTTTTTAAATATAGCAAAGATCACAAATTGTGAATATTTATGTTCTCTGTGTTTCTATTAAATATTTGCAAATATTTCAAGAATTGCTAATTTAAAGTTACTTTTGATGCCATCTTCGAGCCTTGTACTGTGGGTGCACTAATGCAAACACCCATGTCATTTGTGAGACAAATTTAGGCACAATGCGAAGTCGCAAAAACCTGAAAAGATGGGCACAGCAGTGCAATATTTTAGCATTCAGGAAAAAGCATGGACAATACAACAATTTGCGAATAAATATGCGCTGAGCAAACTTTATAAATAACCCCCGCTGTGTCACCTTATGAAATACAAAGCCAAAGAAAGTTTTATGCTGGATCTCAGCATTTCACTGTGGATATTTTTCCTTTCAAGAAAGACAATAAAACAGGTCTGCACATTCCTGTTTCCCAACTTTTGCTGTTCTACAAATCCCTAACTGGCCACATACACATTGGGTATAACATCATACTAGCGGGTAATGCATTTGAAGGAACATAGTTCTATCCAACAGAAGGGAGATATCCCTTATGAGGAAATCCCCCTGGTCGAAAGCATTCCTGATAATATATTCCTATCATTTCAACAAATGGTAATACTGTATAAAGCACTATATTACACAAATCTGGAACAAAATTCTGCAGCTCTTTGCTTTCAGACTCTCTCTTTTAATAAGATTACAATACAGTTCACTTCCTTGCAGAGCCTACACACACATATTGTCTGACTACATCAACATTACAATGTTTGTGCCTTTCTCCAGAGCTCAGTGCTGAGCATCATTTTGTCATGTTCAGTGGCCCACACACCCCACTTCCCACAGGATAACCACCAGGGGGCCACAATTGGGTCACTGCTCTACTATTTGCAGTATAGACTAGGAGGTAGACTGGCAACAAGGCAGAGTGGATGCTTGCACACAAATACCGTTTAATAAAATAGAGAAACAAAACAGATCTGTTGAAAGCACAGGCAAAAGAAAAAGACAGCAGTCTTATTTGCTTGGTAGAAATAAAAAAGGAGGAACAAGGGATTAGCAAAGATCTGCTTTTCAGATCCATAACTTTATATGCAATGTTGTGCAATCTCAGCATCATTTTTTCAGTTAAGCAAGTAAAAAATTAATTTGAATACCAAACTAATATAATTTCAGTTTTATTTTATTTGCACTCTATCTGAAGAACTCTCGTAAATATTTCCTGAAGTTTTTGTATATGACTATTTTGGATTTACAGCTGTTGCAAACATTTTCGGAATTATTCCGCTGTTTACATTTTGCAGCCTTAAAAATTTAATTGTTGGTATATAAAATCTGTCCAGATCAATTAGTAGTTCTGCAAGCCTCTATAAAAGGCTGTAACATGTTGTTTCTAAACAGCTACATTTGAAAAGGAAAATCAGTGCATTTGCCTTTAAGATGGATGTATTCTGACTTTGTACTGTTGTAGCAATAATCCAATATTATATATTTTTGTAGATGTTGTATAGGTTTCATTCAGTAACAACAACTGTATGTGTCTGATCAGTTTTGATTGAAATATTTAAATATATTACCCACTAAAATAAATGAATTAGAATGACCGTTCTCAAACAAGAGATCCAATTCTAGAAACTTTAAGGTCACAAAGGTTAAAAGGGAGATTATTTGATTACATATAAATTTAAAGGCTTTGTAAATCAACTCACAGTAGTGATGGGCAAATCTGACCCATTTTGCTTCAATGAAAAATCACGAAACTGTAAAAAATTCAGCAAATGCATTGAAGTCTACGGGCACCTATTTTTTTTGAGATACGTCAATGTTTTGACACGCAATGATTTTTTTTAACCCATTGGAGTCTATGAACTCACAATGTATAATTTGCAATATTTATGTAACTGGGGCAAATATCTCCTATGTCTTACCTTAATGTGGGGAAAACCTTCAGTGAAACACACGATGCACAGAGTTGTAGTTCAATCACATTCTCTTTATTGTCACAGCCTTTAATTAAGCAGCAGCACATTCACAGGGCTCAATCTCCCTGCTTTCCATGACACTTCCTATTACTGCACACTGCCAGGGGGACTTAAGCTCACAGGCACCCCTCTTGGGCCCTGGCTGACTATCCATATCAGCCTCCCTCTTAAACCCTGGCTGGCGGGATTCCTGCTTGGAACACTATACCCACCAACTCCTAGTTGGGGCCATAGCTGCTCATGTTAGTTACCTTGCTCCCTTACACTTCCTAGAGTGTACTATTTTACCACTAGGCCTCTCACTATCTAGACTGCTCATCTTGCTTCCCATGACATCTCTCCAAATCACTTCCTGAAACCTTACCTTATATAACTTCCTATTCTCCGCCCATTGGGGACTTTCCTCTAGCTCCCCCTAGTTGGCAACCTAAATATATGTACCATTACCTTTTAATTTATATTAAATCATTAGCATTTTACCCTATTACATTTATGTGGCAATTATTTGAAACAGACAGGTGCTGTATCTCAAGATGGGAAATGGAGATGCCAATGAGGCATTTATTGCTTTAAGTCAATGTTCCAGTCAATTTCAAGAGAACTACAGTAAACCCCAAACAAATCTCATTTTATATACTGAATTTACTGTACCAGCATAAAGTTTTAAAATCTCTATAAAATCAATGATTCAGGCCTTTGAAGTTGTACACTACGGGCCATCATTTAGAATTTTGTTAAGAGTTTCAGGGATGCCTATATTTTTAGTGTGCTTGTGGCAACTTTTGTGAATAGTGATGGGCTAATAAATTTGGCAAACACGAGTTCTCTGTGAATTTCCATATTTCGCTGCAATCGAATTAATTTGCAAAATGATAAAAAATCCACTGCGCCAAAAAAAAAAAAAATGCATTTGGACCATATAGTTTATTAAATTCTGATGTAAATTATACATTCTGATGCCAATTACACTGGTTTCTGCTCTGCCATGTAATAATCAAAATTAATTACTAATTAAGCCTTGTATTGTGACATTTTATATTCAATGTACACAGTTTAATTTGAGTCAGTTCCTAAGCTCAGGTAAGTGAGAATAGCACAGCATGTGCTGTGAATAAGATGAAAAGAAGATGAGGAGCTATTGTGGACATTTTTGGATTGACAGAATTTCACTACTGAAGAGTAGGGATGGGCGAATTTTTTTGACTTGTTTCACTGTGGAAATGACGCCCATAGACTTGTATGGCACCGCAGGTAAAAAAAAAAAAAAAAAGCTTCAAAATATGTTTCCGTGCGTCAAAACATTTGACGCCCATCGACTTTAATGGCGAATTTTTGCCAAAACTAAACGAGTCAAATTCTCACAAGCCTACTAAGGCTATGTTTGTTTGCCTTGGGTTGATACAGAATCTGTGCAGACTATCTACCATACTTCTTTGTTAAGCTTTGGTTCTTATTTGACAGACTGTGGAAAAGTGAAAAAGGGAGACCAAAAACCCTAGTAATTACTTACTATAAATAGCAAATTAATAAATAATACGCCACCCTTTATGACTTGCAAAATCCAGGACACTTAATCATTACACCCAAATATGATATGCAACATAATTTGGAAAATGATCTTAAAGGGATTCTGTCATGATTTTATGGTATAGTTTTTTTTCTAAATTACACTGTTTACACTGCAAATAATTCACTCTACCATGTAAAATTAAATTCCTAACCCAACAAGTGTATTTTTTAGTTTTAATATTGGTTTGTTGGCAGCCATCTCCGGTCATTTTGCCTGATCATCCACTTTCAGAAAGAGCCAGCACTTCAGAATGGATCTTTTAGGCAGGCTATTTTTTCTCCTAGTCCTAATCAATGTAACTGAAGGTGGAAAACTGACAATATATCAAGCCCCATATCAAATTTCAAAATTAAATCGAAAAAATCGTTTGCTCTTTTGTAAAACAAATTGTACGACATACTGGGAGATTAGCGCGCTCCCTTACCTCCCGGCGCATCCATCCTTGTAGCGTGTGGTCCCGGGTCCGTCGTAGGTGTCAGACACTCACACATGTCGTGTGCATCATGACTACCACACATGTCGCGGAGCGTCATGACGTCAATTTTCGGCGCAAGGTTTGAATTTTGCCACCAATTTTCTTTTAAAAGGCCTATCCTTCTTTGTAACAGTGCCCACGCTGGCTTCTGTTTACAGATTCTGCTGAAGTGTTATATTTTGTGTGATTCCCTGGTATTATAATCTCTGCCGGTCTGACTATGATTTCTGCTGCCTGCCTTGACCTGTTTCTTGACTTAGATTTTGCCTGATCCTTGCCAGTACTTCCTTTATGCATGCTCTCTCTCTGGAGTGTGCAAGCTCCGGGCCCCAAAAGGGCATTGGTGAACACCAGTATCCACAGGGGTTCCCTTGTGCATTAAAGAGTTTCAGCTGCCATAGAGGTTCCTGACTAACAAGTTTTTACACAAATTTCAGTGCAGAAGTCTGCTGGAGCAGCACTATTAATTGATGCATTTTAAAAAAAAAAAAAAACATGTTTTCCCATAACCGTGTCCCTCAAACTGCAGGTACTTGAACATTTGATTTTTTTAGCAGAATAAAAATAGGTAAAATCAGGTGCCATAGTTGTAGACGGCACTTCTAATGCCCTTTGTTTAAACTGCATTAATGAACCATTCTTTGAGCTTAAGTCTGCTGTAGCTATTGGTGCATAATGCTAAGGGAACCCTGGGATTAAAAGAGTACAGCACTCGCTTACTTAACTGAACTTGTCATAGTCAAAGAAATCTCATCAGCTAACAATAAAGTTGACCACACATGGTGAAATTTGGGGGCACATTCACTTATGGTCAAATAATTAACCCTCGATATTCGACTGCCGAATGGAAATCCTTCGACTTCGCATATCGAAGTCAAAGGATTTAGCGCAATTCGTTTGATCAAAGAATTTTAATCCATCGATCAAACGATTTTTCTTGGGGGTCGAAGTTTTTTTTCAAGAGACAGTACTTCGACTATCGAATGGTCGAATAGTCGAACGATAGTCAAAGTCATAGTCGAAAGTCGAAGTAGCCAATTCGATGGTCGAAGTAGCCAAAAAAAACCTTCAAAATTCAAAAAAGTTTTTTTTATTCTATCCCTTCATTAATGATATAAAAATAATAATGCCACAAATATATTTCTTTGACCCAAATATTAACCTTTAAAAAAAAAAAATCAAATTGCGAGCTTCATAAACATTCTATTCCAATGTTTATTTGTGGAAATCAAATGTGGCTATTAATTACTATGACTTCTACTTGTGTATGTAATATTTACCTTATTATATTCTTACTCACCAATTCTAACTGCACCAAACGTTAGAAATGCAGAAAGATTTTCAAAAAACTACAATTTCTTTTTACTTGGAATGAATGTAAGGGTCCAATTTCCCTCATGTGGTGCCTCTAGGCTGCATGGTCCGTGCACCTGCCCCCCACATGTGCATGCACTGAAGCACTGGGGGGGCTGTACTTCCCCAGTGCTCCTTAGGGTTGCAGTTAAGCGCCATGCTGCCCCTAAAATTTTGCTACCTTAGGCTGTAAGTAGTACAGCATCCTTATAGGTTTATTTATCAAAGGTCGAATTTAAAGTTTTTTTATCTTTATTCTAATAAATTCAAATGTATAAATTCAAATGTATTCACAACTCGAATGGGAGGTTAGTTATGAAAAAACTTGTAATATTCAATCAAATAGTCCTAACTTGAAAATTCGAATCGAATTCGAATCGAGTTTTCCTCTGAAAAAAAAAAACCCTTAGGGGGCACATTTACTAAGCTCGAGTGAAGGATTTTAAGTAAAAAAACTTCTAATTTCGAAGTTTTTTTTGGGTACTGCTACCATCGAATAGGCTACTTCGACTACGACTTCGACTTGAATGATTCGAAGTAAAAATCGTTCGACTATTCGACCATTCGATAGTCGAAGTACTGTCTCTTTAAAAAAAAATTTGACTACCTACTTTGCCACTTTAAACCTACCGAGCTACAATGTTAGCCTATGGGGACCTTCCCCATAAGTTTTCTAGCTATTTCTGATCTAAGAAAAATCGGTCGATCGATGGATTAAAATCCTTCGAATCGTTCGATTCGAAGGATTTAATCGTTTGATTGAACGATTTTTACTTTGATCGATCGATCAAAGTATTTGTGGTAAATCCTTCAACTTCGAAGTTTGACCCTAAGTAAATGTGCCCCTAAATGTCAGGAAGGCAATTAGCATATTCAAATGGTTCAAAGGACTTCTGCCAATGAGTGGTTTGAGTGCCATTGGTCAAGTTGAGATAAATCTAACATTCAAATTTACAATCAAGTTGGTGCTTTTAAATTTGAGTTTTGACACAAAAAACAATTGAAAATTCAAATTTACCATTCGAACCTTCATAAATAGAGAAATTTAATTACTTACCGTAATTTCTATTTCCAAGTTACCTACCATGGCAGCACTCACCAACATGAGTATTCCCCGCCCCTCAGGTCACTGGACAGGAAAGGGTTAACTCCCAACCCTATAACATCCGCTCTGCACCGCCCCCACCTTGTCTATGTTTCTTAGCTTCAGAAGGGAGGGAAGTTGGTGAGTGCTGCCATGGTAGGTGACTTGGAAATAGAAATTACGGTAAGTAATTAAATTTCTCTATTTCCCAAGCCACCCATGGCAGCATATCACCAACATGAGAATTTCCAAAGCCAAAAGAAGGGAGGGACCACAACTGATGCTTAACATTTATTATGAATGCAATACAGCTTGCAAAACTTTTCTCCCAAATTTAGCCTCTTGGGAAAGAAAAACATTTAACTTATAATGCTTTATAAATGTATGCAAGGAGGACCATCTTGCAGCCTTGCAAATTACGTCTGGCGGCGCTCTGGCTTCCGCCGCCCAGGAAGCAGCCAATGCTCGAGTAGAGTGAGCCTTCAAGTCTCTAGGTACCTCTCTGCCTGTTTTGTGATAGGCGAACACTATGCATTCAACGATCCATCGACTGATAGTCGCTTTAGACGGGGCACAACCTCTTCTAGGACCTCTCGGAATGACAAACAGTCTTTCTGACTTCCTCCACGCCTGTGTACGGGTCAGATAATGAGATATTATTCGAACTAGGTCCAACGTATGCCACTGTTGTTCACGCACTGTTTTGGGATCTGGACAAAAGGAGGGCAAAGTTATCTCCAAATTCATATGAAATTGTGATACAACCTTCGGAAGAAATTCAAACGCTGGTCTCAAGACCACTTTATCTGGGAACACCACCGTATCAGGTTCCTTCGCTGAAAGAGAATGAATTTCCCCTACTCTGCAGGCTGAAGTGATCGCCACCAGAAATAAAGCTTTCAGAGTAACATGCCAATCCGAAGCCTTTTCCAACGGTTCAAAAGGAGCTGCCATTAAAACCTTTAAGACTAAAGGCAAATCCCATGGAGGTACCCCTAGTCGTCTTATTGGACACACTCTTTTAAGTGCATTAAACAGGCGAATGACCAACGGATCCTCCGCCATGATCTTTCAGTTAATGCCGACAGTGCCGAAACTTGTCCTCTCAAAGTGCTGACACTAAGCCTTCTCTGGTACCCAGCAAAGAGAAACTGCACCAACTCTGACGCCCCAGGACATCTGGGATCAAATCCTTTATCTTCCGCAAATTTGACAAAACAAGACCAGACACGATAGTATTGACTTGACGTAGAGTGCTTTCTAGATTTCAACAGCAATTCTATCAGATCTTTGTTGAGGCCTATACCTGATAACCTCTGCCTTTCAACTTCCACGCCCTCAGAGACAGGTGGAACACCTCCTGAAATGGAACTGGGCCCTGCATCAGCAGATCTTTCATAACTGGAAGTTTCATTGGAGGCTCCACTGACATCTGTCTTAGAAGTGGAAACCAGGGACGCCTGGGCCAGAATGGGACTATAGCAATCACCTGTGTCTCCTCTTTGTCTATTTTCTTCAATACCCTCCAAATTAATGGAAAGGGTGGAAAGACATACCCGAACATCCCTCTCCAGTTCTGATTTAGGGCATCTATTCCACTGGATATCCGGGACGGGTACCTTGAAAAGAACCTCTTGCACTTGTGGTTGTGATCCGAGGCCATGAGGTCTATCTCTGGATTGCCAAATCTCTTGGTAATGGTCTGGAACACAACGGGATTCAGGGACCATTCTCCTGGCTCCAAGGAATTTCTGCTTAGGAAATCCGCCTGCACATTCATTTTGCCTGGTACAAAAAAGGCTACTAAACCTCTTAGGTTTGATTCTGCCCATGACATGATAGTTGACAGCTCTTGTATCAACCGCGCACTCTTGGTGCCTCCTTGTCTGTGTACATATGCCACCGCCGTGGCATTGTCTGAACGGATTTTCACCCACCTGTGTGTTATCCTCTCCGAGAAGGCCAATAGAGCCATCCTTATTGCCCTCAACTCCAATACATTGGAAGGAAGATGAGAGACTTCCCACTGCCCTTGAGCTGACAGATCGTCTAACATGGCTCCCCAGCCTGTTTGAGAGGCGTCTGTTGTAATTGTGACGTAGTCTGGTTCTGTCAACGGCATTCCTCTGGTTAGATTTCTCGGGATCAACCACCAGTCTAGGCTCGCCATCACCTGACTTGGAATATGAAGAAGTCTCTTCAGATTTATGGGATTGGTCGACCCTGAACCCAGAAAAAATATTTGAAGGGGTCTCATGTGCCATCTTGCCCAACGTACCATCTGAATGGTGGAGGAAAATAGACCCAGAATTGACATGCAATCCTTGACTGACACTCTAGTGAGCTGTTGAAAGGATCTCACTCGGTCCATGATGTATGAGACCTTCTGATCTGGAAGAGACACTATCCCTTGAAGAGTGTCCAAGCTGGCTCCCAAGAAAATTATCTTCTGAGTTGGCACCAGATGACTCTTCTGCCAGTTTATCACCCAGCCGAAGAGTTGCAGAATTCCAATCGCTTTGTCTCTGTTTTTTACAGCTTCTTCTTCTGAGTTGGACACCAGAAGTATATCGTCCAGATAATGGAAGGCTGGGACCCCCTTCACTCTCAGTAAAGCTATTACTGTTACTAAGACCTTTGAAAAAGTCCTTGCAGACGTGGACAGGCCAAACGGAAGGCAAGTGAACTGCACGTGTTGTTCCTGAAACACAAACCGCAGGTATTTTCTGTGTGGACCGTACACTGGAACATGAAAGTACGCGTCTTTGAGATCCAGATTTACCAACCATGCTCGAGGCGGAATTGCTGCAATTATGGATGTCAGGGACTCCATCTTGAATTTTCTGCAACGTATGAATTGATTTAGTGGACGAAGATCCAGAACTGGTCTGAAGGCCCCTGAGGATTTTTTTACTAGAAAGAGTTTTGAGTAAAACCCTCTCCTTCGTTGCTCCCGGGGTACTGGTTCTACAGCACCGGTTTCTAGCAACTGATCCATATATTCTTGGACTATTTCCTTTGCACCTTGAACCTTCGGCACCAAAGAAACTCGATAGACATCGTATCTTGGGATCCTGGAGAATTCGAGATGGTAACCTTCTCCTATAATCTCTAAAACCCAACGATCCCGAATACTCTCGGCCCAAACCTCCTTGAAGAGTGCTAGACGCGCTCCTACTGCACAGGTTTGAGCCGGCCTGATCTCATTGTGTTCTGTGTGAGGAGGAGCCGAACCCAGTTGCCTTTTTTGCCGGTTGTCGTGGCTCCCCTCTAGAAGATCTCCATGGAGACTGTCTGCCTTGAGACCTCCCAGGTCTGTACTGCCTTGAGTTACGAAAATTCCTATTCTTAGGTGATTCAGCTCTTGGCCCATGACGTCTGAATTTCCTCTCTTGTGGAAGAAAAACACTTTTCCCACCAGACACCTTTTTAATAATTGAATCCAGACTCTCACCGAACAATCTGTCTCCTTCGAAAGGCAACTGACACAAATTGGCTTTAGAGGCAGTGTCTGCTGACCAGGACTTCAGCCATAGTGCTCTCCTTGATGCTACTGAAAGAGCCATTGACCTCGCTGCCAACCTGACTAAATCGATGGAAGCTTCTGCCATGAAATCAGTAGCTATCTTTAGATCAGACAACATCTCTCGCAAGACTGATCTTTTGACATTTGAAGAAATGGCATCTTCTAGATTGTTTACCCAGATCTTCATCGCCCTAGAGGTTGAAGTTAGTGCAACTGCAGGCCTGCAAGATGCCCCGGCAGAGACGAACGCCTTCTTCAGATCCAATTCCATCCGCTTTTCCATCGGATCTCTAAACGCACCCGCATCGTCAACCGGAAGGGTAGTTTTCCGAGCCAATCGAACCACTGCCGCATCAACTTTAGGTGGATTATCCCACAACTTTGCATTAGGCTCATCCACAGGGTATTTCTTTGCAAATTTACCTTGAATAACCACTCTCTTTTCCGTCTTCTTCCACTCTGAGCTAATTAGCTCCTTAATTGAGCCATGAACCGGAAAGGTAGAGGAACGCTTTTTCACAGACGGAAACAACTTGTCTGCAGAAGAACTCTTTGGTGTCTCTTCCGTTAAGCTTAATGACTTCCTAACTGCCTTCACCAGACTCTCTACTGTGGAGGCATCAAAGGCAGACTCATCCTCAGAAAAAATTTCACCTTCTTCTGATAAATCCGACTGATCATCCGCCGGATCATAATATTCCTCTTCTGAAATGTCCGAAAGGGACTCATACAGCATTTCCCGAGACCTCTTAGGCCTCCTGCTTGAAGAGGATGCTTCCTGCACCCCCTGCACCACTGCTTGCTTAATTAGGGACACTAAGGCATCCAATTGGGGTGCTGTAGAAGTTTGAGGCTCAGCCGTTAAGGGTTGCTCCGCCACCGACTGCTTTCTTGCTTGTTGACTTTCCACCTTCTGTGCTTCAGTAGAGGCAGAGAGGCTAATAGGAAAGAAACAAGCACCATTAGCCTCCACTCTCTCCCCGACAATAACTCTGTTATCGTTTGCTTACCTAGAAACTTTTGGCTGCACTCCTCTCCCAGAGCCAGACTGATCCATGTTGTCTGTAACCTATGAGACAGGCAATAGTAAGCACCCTTGCGTCCAAAAATTGAGAATTTAAGTTCCTTCATGCTCACCAACACACCACGCTTCACTTCCAATTCCGTTGCGCGTCGTGACGTCAGACGCCGGCGCACGCGTCTGTCGCTCCAGAAATAACGCGCGACCGGAACTGACGCGCGACCAACATGACGCGCGACCGGAAATGACGCGTACATCCGGCCGGTGGAACGCAAGAACGCCTGGCTCTGGGAGGAAAATGACGTACTTCCTGCGTCTGTTAGAAGCGGTTTTCAGAGGATCCGCACTTCGCCACCAAACAACACGGCCAGTATTTAACTGTGGGCCTGATAGGTGGAATGTGACCCAGCCATTGGTCCTTCTACACCGCGATCCCCTCCGGGGAGCATATGGGAGGCATCAGGGCAGAGAGAGAGCAGAGAGACCCTGGAAGCGGTAAGCTACACACGTGACCTGGACAGGAAAAAAGACAAGGTGGGGGCGGTGCAGAGCGGATGTTATAGGGTTGGGAGTTAACCCTTTCCTGTCCAGTGACCTGAGGGGCGGGGAATACTCATGTTGGTGATATGCTGCCATGGGTGGCTTGGGAAATCTGTACCTTAGAGTGTGCTGCTACTTGCATGAAATTTAACAAAACATTTTGAAAAATTAGCAATTTTTTGCAGAGCAAATTTAAAATATTTGTTTTTACCCATAATGCAACTTTTTACCCATATTTCTATCTTAAATGTGGCCTTCAGAGGGAGTTTAAATCAGTGGAATTGAGTGTGATGCATGACAGTGATTGCTTTTCAAAAAAAATTGGACACAATTGTGCTAAAAAGCTTCTGTATCATTTCCTGCACTCCGCACAATGACATATGCATATCATTCTTTAGCTGCAAGTGCATTGGGTTTATCCAGGTAGTGGTGGCTCTAGGGTACATTTGTGTCAACAGGTGCAAGGCACAACATTCTACAAGCGGACCAAGTGAAATGCTACAAACATGATTCCCAGTCTACCAGACGAACTTAAGTACTCCATAATTATACATGTTCCCAAGAATAAAAAAATATTACAGACCGGATGCTTTAAGATCTGTCAAAAAGATGTGACGTAGCCCTCACATTTATCAACTTCATTATACCATCTCAGTATTGCACTTCATATTCCTTCAACCACTAGACAAACTAAACAATTATGTACACATGCTTATTTGCTACCCTATTCTATGTTATTCCTGTTCTTGTCTTCTCAACAGGCTGGATTGGAAGTAATATATCAACAACTATCTTAACGGCCTTCTTGCTACATATGCACAACTGCCTCTATCCAGTAAGTAACAGTGAAATCATCAAGCTTTCTGATGACATCCCAGTAGCAGAACTTATATAAGGTGAGGACGAGACAAGCCACAATAGATCAAGTGTGGAAAGAATAAAGACCTTATTTTAAATAAGAAAAACCTGGCACTTACCACCAATATAGTAGTAACACACTAAGGGACCAATTTAATAAAATTCATATATTTTTTTAACAAATAGTATATTTTTGAAAAAAATATTTTTTTATTTCTCTAAAACACAAAAAAAAAAAAATCAAGACCTATGTGTAAAAACCACGAAAACCTCTAATACAAAAGTAAAACCCGGAGTTCCTCAGAAGTCAGTGGGAGCTGCGATGATCCTATTGGACCAGTTTTAAACAATTTGGACTGAGGTTTTCCAGTTTTTTTTTCCACTAGTAATTATTAAAAAAACTAGAATTTTCAGAGGTTTTTAGAGGTATATTTTTTATTGCATTAGAAAGCATTATTTTCCATTTGTACTTTTTATATTTGGCTCTTTTCATAAAGTCCATGGCATTAATAGACCTTGATGTGAAGGAGAAATCATAGATCTAGGACTGAACAAAAGTGTGTCTTTTACACCCATTCTCTATACTACTACTTTTTTTCTCTTCTAATTACTATCCTTGTGTAAGCAACTGCAAATTGAGGCTTCAGGAAGTTATGTAAAAATAGAAATATTTATTGCTATGTATATAAAACAAGGTCCAATAGTAGCTTCTTGCTTGTCCAGTGGTGTGTTTAATATTGTTTAAAAGATAACACATTATATTTATGTTATATGTTTAATTGCTAGGGGCACATGTCACAGCTTCATTCATACGTCCAATGACAGAAACATATACTGTACATACATTGAATATTCATAAACTATACACATTTGATTATATTTAAGATAACTGGAAACATATTTTATACTGAGCATAGCAATGAATTTTCAGAACAAAGAATTAACTGAAACAGAAAAAACATAGTAATTAAATTTTTACAGATGCTATTTCTAAGCCTGAGGTTTTTAGAAATCCAGTGTGTTTATAGCAGGGTTGTATTTTTGTCTTGCTGATTGTGTTATAAAAGTGAAATATTGCTTTGGCTCAACTCTTTCTTGGCTCCCTGTGATCAATGGACACAAGACACAGCCAGGGTCTAGGTCTGTGTACAAGATGCATTTGGCTGGAATAAGTAGGCTTTCATAATTTTTTCCCTGCCAGCTTTTAAAGAAAATTCTGAAATTATATTAAATGCACAACTTTTTTTTTTTTAATTTATGGAATAATTTTAAAAGCATTTTGTCCTACATTTATGGTGTATATAGAGGTAGTTACTTTTAAGTAAATAAACGTAATTTCCCCCATGATCTTAAATGGTGTTTTATATACTTTTTATGGCAGTGCACGCATTTAGGCAAAGAATGTTTTATTCATTACCATTTATGTTTATGCTGCATTTAACATCTTTGGCCTTACAATAAAAATGCCATAGTATTGTGTTACCGTCTATTGAGGGAAAAAAAAATTGATTATTCTGTATATTGTATAGTACTTTCAAACGGGAATTTTTGGAATTTTAGTCCACTGTTTTGTGCCAATATGTCTTTACCAGGGACCTTTGTGTAGAAATGTTTTGATTTTCTTATAATACTCATGCAGAAGTCTACAATAAGGGGCCCATTTACTTAGTTCGAGTGAAGGAATAGAATAAAAAAAACTTTGAATTTGAATGTTTTTTTTTTGGCTACTTCGACCTTCGACTACGACTTTGAATCGAACTAAAAATAGTTTGACTATTCGACCATTCGATAGTCTAAGTACTGTCTCTTTAAAAAAAAACTTCGACCCCCTAGTTCGCCACCTAAAAGCTACCGAAGTCAATGTTAGCCTATGGGGAAGGTCCTCATAGGCTTCCTAACAATTTTCTGATCGAAGGACAATCCTTCGATCGATGGATTAAAATCCTTTGATTGTAGGAAATGCGCTAAATCCTTCGACTTCGATATTCGAAGTCGAAGGATTTCAATTCGGCAGTCGAATATCGAGGGTTAATTAACCTTCGACATTCAACCATAAGTAAATTTTCCCCTAAGTGTACACAAGGGGTTCCTGGGAAAGCCAAGTAATATGGTGGTCCAAGGAGAAAATGTGGTGCATAACATCGTCACTCCTGTGCATTAGCCCTTCCTGTCCCTTTGTTACATTACAGTATAATTCACTATATATTGTTTGTTATATTATTGTAAATCACCTGTTAACTTAGCCAGATTCAAATCAGTGAGAAAAAGGTTTAACACGTGTAAACTCATAGACAAGATTCAATTTGGGATGCAATTCAATTCAGAAAAAACTATTTCATGGTTTATCTTGTGAAAACTCTATTGAAGTCTGTGGGAACTGAATTTGGAGAAAAGTTTTTTTTTCTCCTCTTATTGAAGCTCATCCATGAGTTTTCACATGATAGACAGAGATAACTTGTTCTCACTGAATTGAATCTGACCTGTGTTCTCTAAACAGCACCAGAAAGATTATTGCAGTCCATAACATGTAGTGCCATGTATTTATAAACAACCTACACAAGATTGTACCTGCATCTGGATTTTCATACCTTTTTTTACATTAACATGTTTTAGTCTCTTTTGGAATTCCACCTGACTCACCCATGCATCAACCGTTATAATATTATAATTGGGTCTATTATAAAGGAATCATGTATGTTGGAAAGCACTTCACAGTCCACTCGTCGACTAAAAACTTCAAGTTTATTTCAGTAGATTAAAAACATATCAATCCTGATGCATTTCGTATCACAGATACGTAGACATAGGTATAACACAGGAAAACTATACCCCCAAAATGAATACTTAAGCAACAGATTATATCAAATTGAATGACATATTAAAGAATCTTACCAAACTGGAATATATATTTACATAAATATTGCCCTTTTACATCTCTTGCCCACCATTTCATGACTCTATCTGTGCTGCCTCAGAGATCACCTGACCAGAAATACTACAACTCTAACTGTAACAGGAAGAAGTGAGGAAGCAAAAGGCAGAACTCTGTCTGTTAATTGGCTCATGTAACCTTACATGTGGTTTGTATGTGTGCACAGATCTCAGGGGGCAGCCCTTATTTTTTAAAATGGCAATTTTCTATTTATGATTACCCAATGGCACATACTACTAAAAAAGTATATTATTATGATAATGGTTCATTTACATGAAGCAGGGTTTTACACATGAGCTGTTTTACCCAGTATCTTTTAATAGAGACCTACATTGTTTGGGGGTATAGTTTTCCTTTAACCTGGAAATGACCTCATTAAACTAATTGAATTGATTAAGAGCAAGACCCAAAACATCTGTTTACAACCCCTTATCTTTCCAATCAACTGAAACAACATTTTATTAAAACTGATCGCTTTGTTACAATTTAAACATATTAAAACTTTTTTCAAGAGGATTGACAGAGCACTTTGCCACAATAACTTTGTACATAACCGCATACTTGCGCTCCTAACTTTCTACTCAAATATCAATTCGTTTGGGATCCGTATATCTTTGTTTTATTCTGGACAAAGAAAGTGGTTAATAAAATGGAAAATGTACTTAATTCAAATGCATTTCATATCACTATCTTCCCCTTCTATTAAAGGGACACATTTTTTAACCATATTAATTTAATCAAATGTAATTCAATTAATTTGGTTCTATTTCATTATTGTTCAAATTATCGTCCTATTTCATTTAAATGTAATTTTACATAATATAATTAATAAATAATAATAAACTTTGTTTCTTGTTTTTTTTTCATACTAATGTAATAATTAAACAGTTAAACAATTTATTTCATTTACAATTGTAGGGATGTGAAAATCTTAGACACCCTTAAACTTTACAGACAGGCACATCCCTAGTAATATGGACACCTCAGTGGGTCGTTATGGGGACCTTGTGCTTATGTAACCCCTGCAGTTCACACAGTGTACTCTAGAGGCACTGTGCCAGAGTATAAAAGGTTTAGGAACCATGTGCTCTGGGTCCATTGCTTTAGCCCAACCAAGCAGGCTGGAAGGGAATGGGTAGTGCTGACCCTAGGCGCCTTGGCCCTAGTAATTAGACAGCGAAACTCGTTTTATAGATCGCTCTAGGAGTGATAGAGAGGTTATTTAGTTGAGTAGCTCAAGGCTCCGCCTAGGAGATTAGAGGGATTAAGATCCCAGGGTATTACTGACCCAGAGTAGGGAACCAAGTGTTGAGATAGGGATGTCAGGAGTTCCCCTAGTCTGCCACTGGAAGATATCCTGAAAACTGGGCAATACCCATCGCATGCTGTCAACTTACTCTCTGCTGTATATTCCCTAGCCTGTGAGGATTCAGCCTATACGTGCTGTGAGTATATGCTTCCTTTATGCTGCTGTGTATGTTCTATACTCCATTGTGGATCAAAGTGCTAAAGGATCTCTGTGCTATTGTTCAATAAATACTGTTTTGTTCAACTGTTTAAGAACTACTGGCGCCCATCATTGTGCTATCGCATCAGGTTACAGTTACACTACACCCTTGCCTCCACCTCGCTGCGAGGACTTACCCCTGAGAAAGAGAGCTCATCGGTGGTCTCAGCCCACCAAGAAAAGTAGCTTAAACTGCCCTAGCACAAGTCAGTTTACTATAGCGCTACACAATCAAAACAAAAAAGAAACAGGAAAAAAGAAAGAGAAAAAAAACATAGGGAGAGGAGGAAAATGTTTTTCTTTATCCAAAAAGTTTCCCTATGAAACAGTTTTGCTGTTAGATCGCCACCCCTAGCAGATGATTCGATTTTTTCAATTCCCTGTATTTTCAATTTTGTAATATCACTTAGACTGCATTCTAAAAAATGCCTAAACGCCACGGTACTCTCACTACCTGAAGTTATCTGATTAATATGCTCCCTCATTCGGCACTTCAGGCTGCGTGTAGTACAGCCTACATATTGTATTTGACAGTTTAAACAGGTTAACATACACCACAAACTTAGTATTACAATTGATGTAACTATTTATATCAAAAACCCTCCCTGTGCTATTACTAACAAAAACCGATGAAACCGATATATGCTCTTACAGGTAACACACCTATTTGACCCACATTTATAAGTTCCTTTAGTGCGTAACCAGGTCCTCCTTTCCCTTTCTGTTTTATTAACACTAGGGGGCCAAAATATTTCCCAAAGTCCCCGCTCTTCTTGTTACAAATCTACACCCGGATTGCAGTACATTCCGAAGACTTTCATCGCCATATAGGACCGGTAAATATTTATAATTTTCTTCACTTGTGGCTATAGCCTACTATACGATGTTATAAACATGGGCATATCAATCGATTTCTCATCTCCTATTTCCATATTGTCGCTTATTAGTGTTGACCTATCATGTTTCAAGGCCTTTACAAATGCATTACTCAGGGATTCCAAAGGATAGCCCCTTTCCAAAAACCGATCTCTCAGGCTTAAAGATTTTTTAACAAAGTCAGCTTCTGTACTACAGTTTCTGCAAAGCCTTTAAAACTGGCAAAAGGTATAGCCTTAAAAACATGCTGAGGATGGCATGAATCGGCTCTTAAAGAATTGCCTGCTGACTCTTTCCAATAACTGTGCCTATAACCTTCTCATTTATATGTATCAACTTCAAATCTAAAAAGCTAAGTTTTTTCTGCATCATATGTGCTAGTAAAGACTAAATTACAATCATTCTTATTTAGGTCCTTAATGAACCCATTAAAATCATCCTCAGTGCCGTTCCATATAAACAACAAATCGTCCACAAATCTTTTATAAAAGTGCACTTTACTTAAATATTGTGTAACACCTCCAAAAATGTGGGACTCCTCCCACCTCCCCGTAAAGAGGTTGGCGTACACTTTTGGAGGTAGAATGTGTAATCAAACCTAAAAAAATTATGTGTTAACAGATATTCCAATGCTTCTAATATGAAGCTATTCACAGTGTCATCATAATTCCCATACATTAGAAGGTGATATTTAATGGCTTCTAGTCCTTTCTCATGCGGAATGCATGAATATAAACTAACGAAGTGACATTTTATACGATGGTTAAAAACATCATTTGGATACCCCATTTCCACTAATTGCAACAAAACGGCCCTGAATTCTACTTGCAGATTCCCTCTCAAGATCTGATCTCTTGAACATTATGTAACTGCTAGGGATGTAGCGAACGTCGGAAAAAAAGTTCGCGAACATATTCGCGAACTTGCGCAAAAATGCGAGCGGTTCGCGAGCGGTTCGCGAACCCCATAGACTTCAATGGGAAGGCGAACTTTAACATCTAGAAAAGACATTTCTGGCCAGAAAAATGATTTTAAAGTTGTTTAAAGGGTGCAACGACCTGGACAGTGGCATGCCAGAGGGGGATCAAGGGCAAAAATGTATCTGAAAAATCTGCCTGTGTGTGCTTGGAAGAGATAGTGTAGGGGGAGAGCTGTTAGTGATTTCAGGGACAGATGATAGTAAGTTTGCTGGCTAGTAATCTGCTTGATACTGCTCTGTAATGGAGGGACAGAAGTCTGCAGGGATTTGAGGGACATTTTAGCTTAGGTAGCTTTGCTGGCTAGTAATCTACTGTTCTCTTTAAACAACTGCCATACGTTGACCTTGTAGGCATTGTTTGCCCAGTTTTTTTGGACGCAGCCACTGAAGCACAGTTGCCATAAAAAATATGCCATATAAATGCTGAAAATAGTAATTTTTCGCCATACGTTGACCTTGTAGACATTGTTTGCCCAGTTTTTTTGGTTGCAGCCACTGAAGCACAGTTGCCAGAAAAAATATGCCATATAAATGCTGAAAATAGTCATTTTTTGCCATACGTTGACCTTGTAGGCATTGTTTGCCCAGTTTTTTTGGTCGCAGCCACTGAAGCACAGTTGCCAGAAAAAATATGCCATATAAATGCTGAAAATAGTCATTTTTTGCCATATACGTTGAGTCAACGTATGGCAAAAAATGACTATTTTCAGCATTTATATGGCATATTTTTTCTGGCCTCTGTGCTTCAGTGGCTGCGGCCAAAAAAACTGGGCAAACAATGCCTACAAGGTCAACGTCGTTGACCTTGTAGGCATTGTTTGCCCAGTTTTTTTGGCCGCAGCCACTGAAGCACAGAGGCCAGAAAAAATATGCCATATAAATGCTGAAAATAGTCATTTTTTTGGTCGCAGCCACTGAAGCACAGTTGCCAGAAAAATTATGCCATATAAATGCTGAAAATATGCATTTTTTTGGTTGCAGCCACTGAAGCACAGAGGCCAGAAAAATTATGCCATATAAATGCTGAAAATATGCATTTTTTTGGTCGCAGCCACTGAAGCACAGTTGCCAGAAAAATTATGCCATATAAATGCTGAAAATATAAATTTTTTTGGTTGCAGCCACTGAAGCACAGAGGCCAGAAAAATTATGCCATATAAATGCTGAAAATATGCATTTTTTTGGTCGCAGCCACTGAAGCACAGTTGCCAGAAAAATTATGCCATATAAATGCTGAAAATATAAATTTTTTTGGTTGCAGCCACTGAAGCACAGAGGCCAGAAAAATTATGCCATATAAATGCTGAAAATATGCATTTTTTTGGTTGCAGCCACTGAAGCACAGAGGCCAGAAAAATTATGCCATATAAATGCAGAAAATATGCATTTTTTTGGACGCAGCCACTGAAGCACAGTTGCCAGAAAAAATATGCCATATAAATGCTGAAAATAGTCATTTTTTGCCATACGTTGACCTTGTAGACATTGTTTGCCCAGTTTTTTTGGTTGCAGCCACTGAAGCACAGAGGCCAGAAAAAATTAAACCAGTAGGGTTTGCACCCTAGTTTGTAACGGTGGCGGAGGGAGGAGGAGGACGCTAAAGGACAGCTGTGTGTGGAGTCATGAGGCTTGAAGAGAAGGACAGCTGCATAGAAGTCAGAACAAGTCTTCCGGCGTGCAGTAACCCTCCGAGATCCACCCCTCATTCATTTTAATAAAGGTCAGGTAATCGACACTTTTGTGACCTAGGCGAGTTCTCTTCTCAGTTACAATCCCTCCTGCTGCACTGAAGGTCCTTTCTGAGAGCACACTTGAGGCTGGGCAAGACAAGAGGTTCATGGCAAATTGTGATAGCTCTGGCCACAGATCAAGCCTGCGCACTCAGTAGTCCAGGGGTTCATCGCTCCTCAGAGTGTCGATATCTGCAGTTAATGCCAGGTAGTCCGCTACCTGCCGGTCGAGGCGTTCTTTGAGGGTGGATCCAGAAGGGTTGTGGCGCTGCCTTGGACAGAAAAACATTTGCATGTCTGACGTTACAGACTGGCCAAAGGGCTTTGTCCTTGCAGGTGTGCTCGTGGCAGGATTACTGGCACCTCTGCCCCTGGAATGTTGATGAGTTCCTGAAGTGACATCACCCTTAAAAGCATTGTACAACATGTTTTGCAGGCTGGTTTGTAAATGCCGCATCTTTTCGGACTTGTGGTATGTTGGTAACATTTCTGACACTTTATGCTTGTACCGAGGGTCTAGTAGCGTTGCGACCCAGTACAGGTCCTTCTCCTTAAGCCTCTTGATACGGGGGTCCTTCAACAGGCATGACAGCATGAAAGACCCCATTCTCACAAGGTTGGATGCAGAGCTATCCATCTCTGCTTCCTCATTATCAAGGACTGCATCATCCACGGTCTCCTCCCCCAGCCACGTACAAGACCAGGGGTCCCCAAAAGGTCACCACTAGCCCCCTGGGAAGCCTGCTCCTGTTGGTCCTCCTCCTCCTCCTCCACAAAGCCACCTTCCTCCTCTGACTCCACTTCTGGCACCTCTCCCTGCGTTGCAGCAGGTGCCTGGGTTCGTTCTGGTGATTCCGACCAGAAATCGTGCGCTTCCAGCTCCTCGTCACGCTGGTCTACAGCCTCATCTGTCACTCGTCGCACGGCACGCTCCAGGAAGAAAGCGAAGGGTATTAGGTCGCTGATGGTGCCTTCGGTGCGACTGACCATATTTGTCACCTCTTCAAAAGGTCGCATGAGCCTGCAGGCATCGCGCATAAGCACCCAGTAACGGGGGAAAAAAATCCCCAGCTGTGCAGATCCAGTCCTACCACCCAGTTCAAAAAGGTACTCGTTGACGGCCCTTTGTTGTTGCAGCAGACGTTCCAACATAAGGAGCGTTGAATTCCAGTGAGTCTGGCTGTCAGAAATCAAACGCCTGACTGGCATGTTGTAGCGCTGCTGAATGTCAGCAAGGCGTGCCATGGCTGTGTAGGAACGTCTGAAATGGGCCGACACCTTTCTGGACTGGGTGAGAACGTCCTGGAATCCTGGGTACTTGGAGACAAAACGTTGGACTATTAAATTTAACACATGTGCCATGCAGGGCACATGTGTTAAATTGCCTAGTCTCAACGCTGCCAACAGATTGCTTCCATTGTCACACACCACTTTTCCGATCTGCAGTTGGTGTGGGGTCAGCCACCGATCGGCCTGTGACTGCAGAGATGACAGGAGTACAGATCCGGTATGGTTTTTGCTTTCCAGGCACGTCATCCCCAAGACAGCGTGACAACGGCGTACCTGGCACGTCGAATAGCCTAGGGGGAGCTGGGGGTGCACAGGTGTGGAGGAGGAGAAGGAGGACCCAGCAGCAGAGTAAGAAGAAGAAGAAGACGAGGTAGAGAGCGATGGAGGAGTAGAGGTGGTGGCAGAACCGCGTGCAATCCGTGGCGGTGACACCAACTCCACTGTTGTTGTTGAGCTACCCATTCCCTGCTTCCCAGCCTTTACCAAGTTCACCCAGTGGGCAGTGTAGGTGACATACCTGCCCTGACCATGCTTGGAGGACCATGCGTCAGTAGTCATATGGACCTTTGGCCCAACACTAAGTGACAGAGATGCGGTAACTTGGCTCTGCACATGTTGGTACAGGTGTGGTATTCCCTTTTTAGAAAAAAAATTGCGGCTGGGTACCTTCCACTGCGGTGTCCCAATTGCTACAAATTTGCGGAAGGCCTCAGAGTCCACCAGCTGGTATGGTAAAAGCTGGCGGGCTAAGAGTGCAGACAAGCCAGCTGTCAGACGCCGGGCAAGGGGGTGACAGTCAGACATTGTCTTCTTACGCTCAAACATGGCCTTCACAGAAACTTGGCTGGTGGCAGATGACTGGGAATGGGAACAGGTGGTCAAGGTGGAAGGCGGAGTGGAGGGTGGTTCAGACGGGTCAAGGAGAGCAGAGGTAGAGCAGTAAGATGCTGGACCAGAAGGAGTGTGGCTTTTAGTTTGCCTGTTGCCTTTGAGGTGTTGCTCCCAAAGTGCTTTGTGCTTGCCGCTCATGTGCCTTCGCATAGAAGTTGTACCTATGTGGCTGTTGGGCTTACCAAGGCTCAGTTTCTGACTGCACTCATTGCAAATTACAATGCTTTTGTCAGAGGCACACACATTAAAAAAATCCCACACTGCTGACTTTTTGGAAGTGTGCGATCTGGCGGTAACAGTAGAAGTTGGCGGCATTGGCGGCAATGGCGGGTGCGTTGGCCGGCTGAACACAGGTGCCGATACATGTTGTTGCCCTACTGATCCCTGCGGGCTGTCCTCCCTGCTTCTTCTAAGTCTTATTCTCCTACTGCCTCTCTGACTCTCCGTCTCTCCATCTGAACTACCCTCCTCTTGCTCTCTTCTACTAGGCACCCACAAAACATCAATCTCCTCATCATCATTCTCCTCAGATGCATCAATTTCTTCTGACACATCACAGAAGGAAGCAGCAGCGGGGACCTCCTCCTCATCACTCATTATGTCCATCTCTATCGTGTTCTCTGCCAGAATTAAATCTGGTGTAAGGTCCTCATCTCCTTCATCTTCTTCTGGCAATAATGGTTGCGCATTACTCAGTTCAAGAAACTCATGGGAAAATAACTCCTCTGACCCCAGTGAAGAAGGGGCACCGGTGGTGGAGGAAGTGTTACGTGGGGTGGCCATAGCAGTGGAGGATGAGGAGGATGTTGTGGTAAAGTTAGAAACGGTAGAGGATGGGGTGTGCTGTGTAAGCCAGTCAACTACCTCTTCAGCATTTTGGGAGTTCAGGGTCATTGGCTTTTTAAAACTGGGCAATTTGCTAGGGCCACAGGATTGCATAGCAGCACGGCCCCTAGCACGGCCTCTGCGTGGCGGCCTGCCTTTGCCTGCCATTATTTTTAAAAAAAACAACAACAACAACAAAAACTCAGTTGGTTTTTCTGGAAACGATAATACACACAGCTAGATGGCGGGTTGAAGAAAACAGTGTGCAAATAATGCCTACAAGGTCAACGTATACACTACTACAGCGGTGGATACGGATTACGTAAAATATATGAATGCTGCTTGAAAAAAGTAACTCAAGTGGTTTTTCTAGAGACGATAATATTATCAATATTTAGACAAAATGTGAACAAGCTCACACAGCTAGATGGCGGGTTGAAGAAAACAGTGTGCAAATAATGCCTACAAGGTCAACGTATACACTACTACAGCGGTGGATACGGATTACGTAAAATATATTATGGCTGCTTGAAAAAAGTCACTCCGGTGTTTTTTCTGGAGACGGTAATATTATGGATATTTAGACAGAATGTGAACAAGGTCACACAGCTAGATGGCGGGTTGAAGAAAACAGTGTGCAAATAATGCCTACAAGGTCAACGTATACACTACTACAGCGGTGGATACGGATTACGTAAATATATTATGGCTGCTTGAAAAAAGTCACTCCGGTGTTTTTTCTGGAGACGGTAATATTATGGATATTTAGACAGAATGTGAACAAGGTCACACAGCTAGATGGCGGGTTGAAGAAAACAGTGTGCAAATAATGCCTACAAGGTCAACGTATACACTACTACAGCGGTGGATACGGATTACGTAAAATATATTATGGCTGCTTGAAAAAAGTCACTCCGGTGTTTTTTCTGGAGACGGTAATATTATGGATATTTAGACAGAATGTGAACAAGGTCACACAGCTAGATGGCGGGTTGAAGAAAACAGTGTGCAAATAATGCCTACAAGGTCAACGTATACACTACTACAGCGGTGGATACGGATTACGTAAAATATATTATGGCTGCTTGAAAAAAGTCACTCCGGTGTTTTTTCTGGAGACGGTAATATTATGGATATTTAGACAGAATGTGAACAAGGTCACACAGCTAGATGGCGGGTTGAAGAAAACAGTGTGCAAATAATGCCTACAAGGTCAACGTATACACTACTACAGCGGTGGATACGGATTACGTAAAATATATTATGGCTGCTTGAAAAAAGTCACTCGTGTTTTTTCTGGAGACGGTAATATTATGGATATTTAGACAGAATGTGAACAAGGTCACACAGCTAGATGGCGGGTTGAAGAAAACAGTGTGCAAATAATGCCTACAAGGTCAACGTATACACTACTACAGCGGTGGATACGGATTACGTAAAATATATTATGGCTGCTTGAAAAAAGTCACTCCGGTGTTTTTTCTGGAGACGGTAATATTATGGATATTTAGACAGAATGTGAACAAGGTCACACAGCTAGATGGCGGGTTGAAGAAAACAGTGTGCAAATAATGCCTACAAGGTCAACGTATACACTACTACAGCGGTGGATACGGATTACGTAAAATATATGAATGCTGCTTGAAAAAAAGTAACTCAAGTGGTTTTTCTAGAGACGATAATATTATCAATATTTAGACAAAATGTGAACAAGGTCACACAGCTAGATGGCGGGTTGAAGAAAACAGTGTGCAAATAATGCCTACAAGGTCAACGTATACACTACTACAGCGGTGGATACGGATTACGTAAAATATATTATGGCTGCTTGAAAAAAGTCACTCCGGTGTTTTTTCTGGAGACGGTAATATTATGGATATTTAGACAGAATGTGAACAAGGTCACACAGCTAGATGGCGGGTTGAAGAAAACAGTGTGCAAATAATGCCTACAGGGCAAATAATGCCTAAAAGGTCAACTTATACACTACTACAGCGGTAGTAAAATAAAAAAAGTAAAATAAAAAAAAATGAATATTAAAAAAAAAAATTAAAGTTGGTGCTGCTGAACTACTAGGAGCAGCAGATTAGCACACCAGTCCCACTCCCCAACACTGCTAGACTAATAGCACTGGGCTCTTATAGTAGTAGTAGTAGTAGTAGTAGTAAAACAACAAAAAATAAATAAAAGCAGTCCTTACAAGGACTACTGTTATTGCAGCAGTCAGCAGATGAGATCAGAAGCAGGACAGCTGCCCACTGCAGCTACATACAGAGCACTGCAGTAGAAGGTAGATTACTAGCCAGCAAAGCTACCTAAGCTTAAATGTCCCTCAAACCCCTGCAGACTTCTGTCCCTCCAATAACAGAGCAGTATCAAAACGATTACTAGCCAGCAAACTTTCAACTGTCCCTGAAATCACTAACAGGCAGCAGCTCTCTCCCTACACTATCTCTTCAGCACACACAGGCAGAGTGAAAAAACGCTGCAGGGCTTCGGTTTTTATAGGGAAGGGGAGTGGTCCAGGGGAGAGCTTCCTGATTGGCTGCCATGTACCTGCTGGTCTGGGGTGAGAGGGCAAAAAAAAGCGCCAACAATGGCGAACCCAAAATGGCGAACGTCGCGCGACGTTTGCGAACTTCCGGCGAGCGCGAACACCCGATGTTCGCGCGAACAAGTTCGCCGGCGAACAGTTCGCGACATCTCTAGTAACTGCCTATGTGCTTCGGCAACATAATCTGTCCTCTCAAGAACAACCACTTTACCACCTTTATCCACTTTGCGAATCACGATGGATTGATCTCCCTTCAAATCCTTTAAAGCTTCGAAAATTGTTTTTTCATTTGGTCATTAAGTAAAATTAACTCTCTCAACCAATTCTTGGAAGACAACATTATACCCTCTAAACTGAACCGCATAAAAGTCTGATTTGCTTCTTAACCTGTTTATATTAGACAGATCTATACCACATATTTTTTGGGCAGCCCCATTCGTGTCTGACATCAAAGACCTCAGATTAAACATAGCCCTTATATCCTGAAAATCGAACAAAGTAAATAAATTTCTATCACTTTCATGGCCAAGATTGCCCTTATTTACTCCAACCACCTCATGTATAGGGGACAGATTTTGAGACGCCGATTGCGTGGACACAGACAAACTAGAGGTAAGATTTATTCCTCCATCTTCCCTACTTTCTAAAGCATCCTCCGTTTGAAAATATTTTTTCAACACAATTTTACGAACAAATTTATTCACATCAATCAATGTCTCAAATATATTGAAATTTCTCTCAGGTGAGAAAGACAAACCCCTAGCTAAGAGTAAAGGTAAATAGATGCTGTTACCTCTAACCGTATGCAGGTTCAATTATGGTCGAGTTCCAAGTGATGCACCTCCGCCGTGTGTGCTAATGAATAGGGATGTCGCGGACTGTTCGCCGCCGAACTAATTCGCGCGAACATCGGCTGTTCGCGTCCGCCGAATGTTCGCGAACGCCGCGCGACGTTCGCCAATTTGGGTTCGCCTTAGCTGGCGCTTATTTTTGACCTCTCACCCCAGACCAGCAGATACATGGAAGCCAATCAGGAAGCTCTCCCTCCTGGACCACCCCCACACACCCTGGACCACTCCCCTTCCATATATAAACTGAAGCCCTGCAGCGTTTTTTCATTCTGCCTGTGTGTGCTTGGAAGAGCTAGTGTAGGGAGAGAGCTGTTGAGTGATTTGATGGACAGTTGATAGTAACTTTGCTGGCTAGTAATCTACTTGATACTGCTCTGTATTGTAGGGACAGAACTCTGCAGGGATTTGAGGGACAGTGAGTTTAGGTTAGTTAGCTTTGCTGACTAGTAATCTACCTTCTACTGCAGTGCTCTGTATGTAGCTGCTGTGGGCACTGCTTCTGATCTTATCTGCTGACTGCTGTAATAACCCAATAGTCCTTGTAAGGACTGCTTTTATTTTCTTTTTTGTTTTTTTGCTTTGCTACTATAAGAGCCCAGTGCTATTAGTCTAGCTGTGTTGGGGAGTGGGACTGGTGTGCTGCTCCTAGTAGTTCAGCACCAACCAGAGTAATTTTTTTTTTTAATATATATATATATATATATATTTTTTTTTATTTTACTTATCTTACTGTTCTTTAATGTGTCCAGTGCTGTTTGCTGTTCTTCATAGTAGTGCACCAATAGTAGTGCACTTGCAGGCATTGTTTGCCCAGTGTGTTCTTCAAACAACTGCCACCTAGCTGTGTGAGCTTTTTCACATTCTGTCTAAATATCAATAATAATACAGTCTCCAGAAACACCACCTGAGTGACGTTTTTCAAGCAGCAATAATATATTCCGTATCCACTGCTGTAGTGTATACGTTGACCTTGCAGGCATTGTTTGCCCAGTGTGTTCTTCAAACAACTGCCACCTAGCTGTGTGAGCTTTTTCACATTCTGTCTAAATATCAATAATAATACCGTCTCCAGAAACACCACCTGAGTGACGTTTTTCAAGCAGCAATAATATATTCCGTATCCACTGCTGTAGTGTATACGTTGACCATGCAGGCATTGTTTCCCCAGTGTGTTCTTCAAACAACTGCCACCTAGCTGTGTGAGCTTTTTCACATTCTGTCTAAATATCAATAATAATACCGTCTCCAGAAACACCACCTGAGTGACGTTTTCCAAGCAGCAATAATATATTCCGTATCCACTGCTGTAGTGTATACGTTGACCTTGCAGGCATTGTTTGCCCAGTGTGTTCTTCAAACAACTGCCACCTAGCTGTGTGAGCTTTTTCACATTCTGTCTAAATATCAATAATAATACCGTCTCCAGAAACACCACCTGAGTGACGTTTTCCAAGCAGCAATAATATATTCCGTATCCACTGCTGTAGTGTATACGTTGACCTTGCAGGCATTGTTTGCCCAGTGTGTTCTTCAAACAACTGCCGCCTAGCTGTGTGAGATTTTTCACATTCTGTCTAAATATCAATAATAATACCGTCTCCAGAAACATCACCTGAGTTGTTGTTGTTGTTTTAAAAAAAATGCCAGGCAGAGGCAGGCCGCCACGCAGAGGCACTAGGGGCCGTGCTGCTATGCTATCCTGTGGCCCTAGGAAATTGCCCAGTTTTACAAAGGCAATTACCCTGAACTCCCAAAATGCTGAAGAGGTAGTTGACTGGCTTACACAGCACACCCCATCCTCTACCGTTTCTAACTTTGCCACAACATCCTCATCCTCCTCTGCTATGGGCACGCCACGTAACACTTCCTCCACCACCGGCGCCCCTTCTTCACTGGAGTCAGAGGAGTTATTTACACATGAGTTTCTTGAACTGAGTGATGCGCAACCATTATTGGCAGAAGAAGATGAAGGATATGAGGACGTTACACCAGATATAATTCCGGCAGACAACACAACAGAGATGGACATAATGAGTGCTGCTGCTTCCTTCTGTGAGCTGTTAGAAGAAATTGATGCATCTGAGGAGAATGATGATGAGGAGATTGATGTTTTGTGGGTGCCCAGTAGAAGAGAGCAAGAGGAGGATAGTTCAGATGGAGAGACGGAGAGTCAGAGAGGCAGGAGGAGAATAAGACTTAGAAGAAGCAGGGAGGACAGCTCGCAGGGAACAGTAGGGCAACAACATGTATCGGCACCTGTGGTCAGCCGGCCAACGCACCCGCCATTGCCGCCAACTTCTGTTACCGCCAGATTGCCAGCTTCAAAAAGGTCAGCAGTGTGGGATTTTTTTAATGTGTGTGCCTCTGACAAAAGCGTTGTAATTTGCAATGAGTGCAGTCAGAAACTGAGTCTTGGGAAGCCCAACACCCACATAGGTACAACTTCTATGCGAAGGCACATGAACGGCAAGCACAAAGCACTATGGGAGCAACACCTCAAAGGCAGCAGACAAACTAAAAGCCACCCTCCTTCTGGTCCAGCATCTTACTGCTCTACCTCTGCTGTCCTTGACCCGTCTGAACCACCCTCCACTCCGCCTTCCACCTTGACCACCAGTTCCCAGTCATCTGCCCCCAGCCAAGTTTCTGTGAGGGCCATGTTTGAGAGTAAGAAGCTAATGTCTGCGAGTCACCCCTTTGCCCGGCGTCTGACAGCTGGCTTGTCTGCACTCTTAGCCCGCCAGCTTTTACCATACCAGTTGGTGGACTCTGAGGCCTTCCGCAAATTTGTAGCAATTGGGACACCGCAGTGGAAGGTACCCAGCCGCAATTTTTTTTCAAAGAAGGGAATACCACACCTGTACCACCATGTGCAGAGCCAAGTCACCGCATCTCTGTCACTTAGTGTTGGGGCAAAGGTCCATATGACTACTGACGCATGGTCCTCCAAGCATGGTCAGGGCAGGTACGTCACCTACACTGCCCACTGGGTGAACTTAGTTATGGCTGGGAAGCAGGGAATGCGTGGCTCAACAACAACAGTGGAGTTGGTGTCACCGCCACGGATTGCACGCGGTTCTGCCACCACCTCTACTCCTCCTTCGCTCTCTACCTCGTCTTCTTCCTCTGCTTCCTCCTCCTCTGCTGCTGGTTCCTCCTCCTCCACACCTGTGCACCCCCAGCTCCCCCTAGGCTATTCGACATGCCAGGTACGCCGTTGTCATGCTGTCTTGGGGATGACGTGCCTGGAAAGCAGAAACCATACCGGATCTGTACTCCTGTCATCTCTGCAGTCACAGGCCGATCGGTGGCTGACCCCACACCAACTGAAGATCGGAAAAGTGGTGTGTTGGCAGCACTGAGACTGGGCAATTTAAACACATGTGCCCTGCATGGCACATGTTCTGAATTTAATAGTCCAACGTTTTGTCTCGAAGTACCCAGGATATTCTCAGGCAGTCCAGGAAGGTGTCGGCCCATTTCAGACGTTCCTACACAGCCATGGCACGCCTTGCTGACATTCAGCAGCGGTACAACATGCCAGTCAGGCGTTTAATTTGCGACAGCCAGACTCGCTGGAATTCAACGCTCCTCATGTTTGAACGTCTGCTGCAACAACAAAGAGCCGTCAATGAATACCTGTTTGAACTGGGTGGTAGGACTGGATCTGCAGAGCTGGGGATTTTTTTCCCCCGTTACTGGGTGCTTATGCGCGATGCCTGCAGGCTCATGCGCCCTTTTGAAGAGGTTACAAACATGGTCAGTCGCACCGAAGGCACCATCAGCGACCTAATACCCTTTGCTTTCTTCCTGGAGCGTGCCGTGCAATGAGTGACAGATGAGGCTGTAGACCAGCGTGACGAGGAGCAGGAAGCGCACGATTTCTGGTCGGAATCACCAGAACGAGCCCAGGCACCTGCTGCAACGCAGGGAGAGGTGTCAGAAGTGGAGTCAGAGGAGGAAGGTGGCTTTGTGGAGGAGGAGGACCAACAGGAGCAGGCTTCCCAGGGGGCTTGTGGTGACCTTTTGGGGACCCCTGGTCTTGTACGTGGCTGGGGGGAGGAGACCGTGGATGATGTAGTCCTTGATAACGAGGAAGCGGAGATGGATACCTCTGCATCCAACCTTGTGAGAATGGGGTCTTTCATGCTGTCATGCCTGTTGAAGGACCCCCGTATCAAGAGGCTTAAGGAGAAGGACCTGTACTGGGTCGCAACGCTACTAGACCCTCGGTACAAGCATAAAGTGGCAGAAATGTTACCAACGTACCACAAGTCCGAAAGGATGCTGCATTTACAAACCAGCCTGCAAAACATGTTGTACAATGCTTTTAAGGGTGATGTCACTTCAGGAACTCATCAACATTCCAGGGGCAGAGGTGCCAGTAATCCTGCCATGAGCGCACCTGCAAGGACAATGCACTTTGGCCACTCTGTAACGTCAGACATGCAAAGGTTTTTCAGTCCAAGGCAGCGCCAGAACCCTTCTGGATCCACTCTCAGAGAACGCCTCGACCGGCAGGTAGCGGACTACCTGGCATTAACTGCAGATATTGACACTCTGAGGAGCGATGAACCCCTGGACTACTGGGTGCGCAGGCTTGATCTGTGGCCAGAGCTGTCACAATTTGCCATGAACCTCTTGTCTTGCCCCGCCTCAAGTGTCCTCTCAGAAAGGACCTTCAGTGCAGCAGGAGGGATTGTAACTGAGAAGAGAACTCGCCTAGGTCACAAAAGTGTGGATTACCTGACCTTTATTAAAATGAATGAGGCATGGATCTCGGAGGGTTACTGCACGCCAGAAGACTTGTTCTGACTCCCCATGCAGCTGTCCTTCTCTGCACGCCGCATGACTCCACACACAGCTGTCCTTTAGCGTCCTCCTCCCTCCGCCACCGTTACAAACTAGGGTGCAAACCCATAGAAAAATTTATATCAAAAAATGATATAAGTCCCAAAGCTTTCTTCAAGTAAAAAATATTAATTTATTGAAGTACATTTTAAAAGAATTAAAGCTGGTACATACTACCCCCCATATCTCACCTTACGCGTTTCGCACCCTCCGGCGCTTAGTCATAGGTCATATGACTAAGCGCCGGAGGGTGCGAAACGCGTAAGGTGGGATATGGGGGGTAGTATGTACCAGCTTTAATTCTTTTAAAATGTACTTCAATAAATTAATATTTTTTACTTGAAGAAAGCTTTGGGACTTATATCATTTTTTTATATAAATTTTTCTATAGTTGATGGCCCTTTTGAACTGGGGCAAGTCCCGTGGGCTTGGTTTGATAATAATATGGACTCCCGATTTTGTATAGAGTAGGGTGCAAACCCTACTGGTTTCATTTTAAGCAAAACTTTTTGGACAGGTAAATCCTGAGTTTTTCTGGCCTCTGTGCTTCAGTGGCTGCAACCAAAAAAATATATATTTTCAGCATTTATATGGCATATTTTTTCTGGCCTCTGTGCTTCAGTGGCTGCGACAAAATTTTTTTTATATTTTTAGCATTTATATGGCATATTTTTTCTGGCCTCTGTGCTTCAGTGGCTGCGACAAAAAAAAACATAATTTTTCAGGAAAGTACACATGCCTAATTTTTCAGCGTTCTGCAACAGTGGCAAAATCGCATCTTTTATGGTCACCGCAGGTGAATAAAGTAGACCAAAACTGGGCCCACACTGCAGAATCAGTGTTTTTTGGTTCACTTCACTGTACATTGAATTACCTCTGCCTGACCGTGCACGTGCACACAAGCACGGTGACTGCTAAACACACCACTACAGAAATATTGCCACCAACAGGACGAACATCCTGGAGGTGACAAGCAACTAGTAATTAAAAACTATTATTTGCTCACTTGACGGTATCATTCATTAAAGCTCTTTGCGTTTTTTTGCGTTGCAGTAAGCGCCGCGTTTTGTCTTTGCGTGTGAACAGGCTGTAACCTTTACACGACTTGATTGGCATGTAGACGCCGGACGTTTTAAAGCAGTTTATTACACAAGTTTAGAAATGTAGTGTGATTTCTGCCCTTTACAGAACTCTGCAAGGATTTGATGGACATTTTAGGTTAGGTAGCTTTGCTGGCTAGTAATCTACCTTCTACTGCAGTGCTCTGTATGTAGCTGCTGTGGGCAGCTGTCCTGCTGCTGATCTCTCATCTGCTGACTGCTGCCTGTAACCCAATAGTCCTTGTAAGGACTGCTTTTATTTTCTTTTTTGTTTTTTTTACTTTGCTACTGTAAGAGCCCAGTGCTATTAGTTTAGCTGTGTTGGGGAGTGGGACTGGTGTGCTGCTCCTCCTAGTAGTTCACCACTACCAGCACCAACCAGAGTCAAAATTGTTACAAAGTATCTTATTTGCACCTGTTAGCTGTTCTGAGCTCTCTGCCAAAAGCTAATTAAGTTAGAAACTGGTTTTTTTCTGGCTGTTCAGTGCAGAGAAAAGAGGGACTGGTGTGCTGCTCCTCCTAGTAGTTCACCACCACCAGCACCAACCAGAGTCAAAATTGTTACAAAGTATCTTATTTGCACCTGTTAGCTGTTCTGAGCTCTCTGCCAAAAGCTAATTAAGTTAGAAACTGTTTTTTTTTTCTGGCTGTTCAGTGCAGAGAAAAGAGGGACTGGTGTGCTGCTCCTCCTAGTAGTTCACCACTACCAGAACCAACCAGAGTCAAAATTGTTACAAAGTATCTTATTTGCACCTGTTAGCTGTTCTGAGCTCTCTGCCAAAAGCTAATTAAGTTAGAAACTGTTTTTTTTCTGGCTGTTCAGTGCAGAGAAAAGAGGGACTGGTGTGCTGCTCCTCCTAGTAGTTCACCACCACCAGCACCAACCAGAGTCAGAATTGTTACAAAGTATCTTATTTGCACCTGTTAGCTGTTCTGAGCTCTCTGCCAAAAGCTAATTAAGTTAGAAACTGTTTTTTTTTCTGGCTGTTCAGTGCAGAGAAAAGAGGGACTGGTGTGCTGCTCCTCCTAGTAGTTCACCACTACCAGCACCAACCAGAGTCAAAATTGTTACAAAGTATCTTATTTGCACCTGTTAGCTGTTCTGAGCTCTCTGCCAAAAGCTAATTAAGTTAGAAACTGTTTTTTTTCTGGCTGTTCAGTGCAGAGAAAAGAGGGACTGGTGTGCTGCTCCTCCTAGTAGTTCACCACCACCAGCACCAACCAGAGTCAGAATTGTTACAAAGTATCTTATTTGCACCTGTTAGCTGTTCTGAGCTCTCTGCCAAAAGCCAATTAAGTTAGAAACTGTTTTTTTTCTGGCTGTTCAGTGCAGAGAAAAGAGGGACTTTCCAGTACAAAAGAGGGACAGGGGGTTGAGTGGTCAAAAGAGGGACAGTTGGGAGGTATGCAAGTGCCACCTAGCTGTGTGAGCTTTTTCACATTCTGTCTAAATAACAATAATAATTCCGTGTCCGTAAACATCACCTGAGTGATGTTTTTACAGCAGCAATAATATATTCCGTATCCACTACTGTATACGTTGCCCTTGCAGGCATTGTTTGCCCAGTCTTTAACCAAGTGCCACCTAGCTGTGTGAGCTTTTTCACATTCCGTGTCCAGAAACATCACCTGAGTGACGTAGTGTGATTTCTGCCCTTTACAGCACAAAACGCAGCGCTGTGTCAACAATGTATTTTTCAGATACATTTTTGCCCTTGATCCCCCTCTGGCATGCCACTGTCCAGGTCGTTGCACCCTTTAAACAACTTTAAAATCATTTTTCTGGCCGAAATGTCTTTTCTAGCTTTTAAAATTCGCCTTCCCATTGAAGTCTATGGGGTTCGCGACGTTCGCATTTTTGGACGCAAGTTCGCGAATATGTTCGAACATTTTTTCCGCCGTTCGCTACATCCCTACTAATGAAGTATACAAACGATTGGAATTCACAAGGATCGACTCAAACGCAGATTTACTGCTCCACCTTAAGTGTTTTATTGTTTAAGACATGTTTCGAGTCTTGTATGACTCTTTGACAAAGAGTCATACAAGACTTGAAACATGTTGTGTTAAACAATAAAACACTTAAGGTGGAGCAGTAAATTTGCGTTTGAGTCAATCCTTGTGAATTCCAATCGTTTGTATACTAAGAGTAAAAGGTGCTGTTGAGTTAAATGTTTCTTAGATAAATTTAGTACAGAGTATTTGGATATTTTGGATGTTTTTTTATTTCTTCCTCGGATAATCCAGCATTCTGCGTCCGTTTCCCTGCTCCTCTTCCTTGCCTGAATCTGGCTTTTGATTTTGTGAGTGGGTTGTTAGGTTCCGTGCATACTTTTGGTTATGCATCTCCTCTTTCTTTCTTTGCGTTAGTAAAAAACTTGAGTCCATTCCGTTTTTTGCATCCATTTCTTTATGAGCAGGGTTCTTCCGCTTTGCATCCAGAAAAACCTCTACGGCCCTTGATTCCCAGTCGCTCTCCGAGAATACCGAAGAAGGAGAGGAACAACGAGGAGTATCTGTGTCTACACCATAAGAATCATCAAAACTAGAAAAGCTTACATGATTAGAGTGTTGTGACTGTTTCAAAATCAATCTTGGATTCTTTTGTCTATAATTCTAATTATGATTGTAATGCATTCTTTTGACATAAATTGTTCCCTCATCATAATCTTTCTTATCTCGATTGAATTTTTTAACTTTCCGTACAACTATCATATCCTCTTCTTTTTGTAACTTCCTTTTTAAATCCTGATTAACCTCATTTAACGACAATCTGTCACATGAATTTTCTATTAGGCTTCGTATTTGTGAAATCTCTTGATTAACCTTATTCAACTGTTCTTTTTTATAATCAATCAATAACTGAATCAACAGATTAGACCAGTCCGTTAAGACCGCGTTCCATTTAACCATGAATTCCTCATTATCTGGTGTAAAAGTGGGAAACTTTTTCAATTGTAGATCACGTGGAATCATCATAGGGGCACATTTACAAAGCTCGAGTGAAGGATTCGAATAAAAAAAACTTCGAATTTCGAAGTGTTTTTTTGGCTACTTCGACCTTCGACGTCGAATCGAACGATTCTAACTAAAAATCGTTCGACTATTCGACCGTTCGATAATCGAAGTACTGTCTCTTTAAGAAAAACTTCGACCCCCTAGTTCGGCAGCTAAAAGCTACCGAACTCAATGTTAGCCTATGGGGGAAGGTCCCCATAGGCTTGCCTATGTTTTTTTGATCGAAGGATATTCCTTCGATTGTTGGATTAAAATCCTTCGAATCGTTCGATTCGAAGGATTTAATTGTTCGATCGAAGGAATAATCCTTCGATCGAAGTATTAGCGCTAAATCGTTCGACTACGATATTCGAAGTCGAACGATTTTAGTTCCTGGTCGAATATCGAGGGTTAATTAACCCTCGATATTCGACCCATAGTAAATCTGCCCCTTAGTGTTTAAATACTTTTCTAACGTGGCTATATCCCACCAAGTGCGCAATTCCCTTAAACTCAATTTTTCAAAATCTGGGCAGAGGCGATCCAAAGAGTAGAAAGAGAGGAGCGCAAGTATGCGGTTATATACAAAGTTATTGTGGCAAAATACTCTGTCAATCCTCTTGAAAAAAGTTTTAATATGTTTAAATTGTAACAAAGTGATCATTTTTAATAAAATGTTTCGAGTTGTTTCAGTTGATTGGAAAGATAAGGGGTTGTAAACGGATGTTTTGGGTCTTGCTCTTAATTAATTTCAATTAGTTTAATGAGGTCATTTCTGGGTTAAGAATTCAAATAACCATTAGATACAATGTTTTTTATACCTATGACTATGTATCTGTGATACGAAACGCGTCAGGATTGATATGTTTTTAATCTACTGAAAAAAACTTGAAGTTTTTACTGGACGAGTGGACTGTGAAGTGCTTGCCAACATACATGATTTTATTGTTCACCACATTCAGCTACGGATTCGGGGCGATGCACCCGGGCCACTCGTCAATTTTTGTGACTGCGGCCGTTTCCCTAATTTGTAGTAATTGTGCCAAGATTGTGCGAATCCAGGAGCGTAGGACCTGGGGTTTAAACACCCAGGTCACCAGCCTAAAAGGGTGAGCACGATATCTGGATGAAGGCTTATGGCTGTTTTTTAAGGAAAATAAATAACAATATAACGAATTATTAGAAAAGTGGGGTTATCCCTCTAAGACTTTGAATATGCTTAATGCCTTATAATATATAGGTTGAACTTGAGCTTGTTATTTTTGTGAATAAACTATTATTTTTTGGTATGGATTCTTGCCACAGTTTAGCGAAATGTAGAAATTTGCTGCAAATTCATGCCTGGCGAAAAAATTCACTCATCACTACTCGTGAGCAACAGATTGCTTACCAACCATATGGATGTTGTTCTTCGTGGTCTCAAAGCAGGTGATAATTTTTGAATTACTGACTTGGGGACAAGTTTTGGTTACATAAAAATTAGGTGTACTGCCAAACTGAGCATCCTGTAGGCTACCAGCCCACATGGTTACTACAAATAGCACATCACAGCCCTTATTTGTCATCCCCAGGGACTTTTTTTTACAAAAATTTTGTTACATAAAGTCTGTATCTAAAATATAAGATCACCAAATGCCACACAGATACAGCCATACGCTAATGTATTAACATTTGCTTCTCTGTGCAATGGTAGTGTGATCATTTGCAAACAAATAATTGATGCATCAATGTAAAGCTTTAATAAATGAGCAACATTGTTCCTGAACGTCAAGGAAAGATTCATAAACATGATAAATTCTAACTGTACGGTAAATCGCAGGAAAATGTCAGAAATTACCAGTCAACCCATTATAAACCCATTCCTTAAAATATTTTTAAGGCAGCATAAAGAATCATCCAAGCCACTTTTAAAGGCATTAATAGTATCTGCCATCATCATGTCCCCAGCAGAGCATTCCACAACCTCCTGTGCTCAATCTGTAAACCTTGCCTATCCTAGCCTATTTAGTATGATTGCTGGAGTGTGTGCCATCTGATTTTCTACATTCCATTCCACAACCTCACTGCTGTACCGTAAATAACCATCTACAATACTTCAAACGCATAACATTGCACTTAACACGTAACCATTTCACTATGGTGCCAGCTTCTTAACACTGCCTAGGACAGAAACAGGAACATTAAGGTCTTTGGTGATGGACCTCTGAAGACAAGTTTGTTCTTATATCACTCACCTGCAATACAGCACATACAAATTAAAACACCTGCCAACCCATTTCTTAAAACTTCTAAAATTTGTCATTAATGGTGTCCATAAAATTTTAACATTTCTATGAGGAAATAAGACAAGTTTCAATACTGTTTCCCCCGTGTTGTTCCACTGCAAGCAAATGAAATGCATACTCTTGTTTTCATAACTTTTCAGACAGGACTGGTGTATAAAAAAAAAATAAAAAAATAAAAAAAAGTGAAACGATTTCACTATTTTTGTCCATGACCTTATTGATTGTATTTACCCCTAATCTCACAATCTGAAACTTGTAATGGCATGCAATCATCATTATTGCCTATAGAATAAAGACAGACATATTACTAGGAACTATTCAGTATGTTGGGCCATACAGCAAATCCAAAATTTAGCATTCGTTTACAAAAACATTTTCTTTTTAAACTGTACAGTTAACAAGACCGCAGACAACTGCAGAAACTTAATACAAGTTAAGACAGGGAAAAATATGCACAATGCAAAAAGTTTTCCTTTGAAGGTTTTATATATGATTTTCTAACCCATGAAAGTATTTATCTGTCCAACAATAGTATGCACCAGCACAGTGTGTTTGATTTAAACTCTTACTGAAAAGTAATTAAATGTTTTAGCAATGATTTGAGTGTCCGTTACTTTCGAAAAATATTCGCAAAATTAATTGAAGTCATTGGGGGGTTTTTTTCACACAAGCCACAACTGAGTTTATGGGGTTCTTTTAGAGTCATAAGATGACAAAAATGTCACTAAAGATTTTAATCAGAGTAGTACGCAGAATTGCAGTATGCAGTAGTATGTAGAATTGCCATTTTCTTTGTATTATTAAGGATGTCTAGTTTATGTACAGAATTACATTTTACAAAAATGTATTTTATGTGTTTTTAATCTCCATCTGTTCCTGTTTTTATTTTTGCAAACTTTGTTATTTATAACAGCGTTAAATAAGTAATTTAAGATTACTCAAATGTGTTTTCCAGATTGTATGGAACGATCTTTTAAATAAAGAATAGTTATTTAGCAAGATACTAATTAATTATATTAATGCTGATTTTATTATAATACTTTCAAACATATTTACTTTCAATTTAAATAATATTAATGGGAAAAAAATGAATTCACAATATAACGATTATAATAATCTGCTCCATGAACATTCTTACATATGACTTGAGACCCTAGACTAGAGGTCATAGCTAAGTACAAAAGCGCCACATGAGGGCCTTGTGCATCACTGGTTATATATTAAGCAATGCATAGCTAGCCTTAAATGTAAATCTGAAATAAGGCCCTAAACAGGAAAGATGGACACAAAGCATCCTACAAGATTAAGGGGAAATAATTATCTAAAGTAAGAAAGAAAAAGCAACAAAGGGAATAGTAATATCATGAGAATAAAAATCAACATGTTTTTTAAGTGTGACAGTTTAATTACAAAATTAAAAAAAAATGTTAACATACAAATAACAATACAAATAAATAATAACAACAAGTAAATTCACAGTGGGTGGAGGGGGACCAATATTTTTGCATTAAAGTACCATAAAACAGAAGTGATCAATATTCACACTACATAACTGGTGAATATAATATATAGTTTCAGCATCTTTGACTAGAACAGACTGTGAAGCCTGATAGATAGATAGATGAGGAAGCTTCTCAATATGAACAGGATTCAACATCCTAAAGCTGATGTAGAGTCATATACCATTGTTGTGCTTAACAAGTAGTGATGGTGATGGGCATTTGCAAAACGGTGCTGGCGTCTAGTTTTTGACGCCGGCGTCCTTTTTTTTTTTTTTTGATGGTAGCTACTTTTTTTTTTTTTTTTTGACTCCGGGCGAATTTTCACCAGTGAATTTTCGTGGCCGTTTCGCAAATTTATTCGCCGGCTGCAAATTGCGCAAATTCACCATGAATTTGCAACCTGGCGAATAAATTACTATTAACAAGTACATCCATTTGTGGTGTTAAAAAAGCTCACTCTCATGATGTACAGTCATGAAGATAGGAAAGCCAAGTTCTCAATTACCAAAATTGCAGATCATTTAAAACTCCTGCTCCACTACTTTATGAGTAATGATGAGCGAATAAATTCACCTGGTGAACTTCTGCGTTTTGCCACTGGCGAATAAATTTGTATGTATGTATGTATGTATGTATGTATGTATGTATGTATGCATGCATATTTTTATTTGCATACATTGCAATAATAAATTCAAATATAAGTACTTAGTGTCAAGTAGCCAAAAGTAGAGAGGTCCCTGCCCTATAGAGCTTACAGTCTAAATGCAAAGGTAACTTACAGACACAATTGGGGGGAAATTAAGTGATATAGGTTACATTGGATGACACTGCCATGTAAGTGCCATTCCAAGTTAAGGTGTTATTCAAGTGCACCAAGAGGTAGACTTTGAGCTTTGTTCTGAAGACACTGAGGGAGGATTCTCTCCAGAGAAATTAAGGAATGGCATTCAAACTATAAGGAGCAGCAAGACAGAAGGGGTTGATGCTCAAAACAGCAGTAGTAATGGGGGGTGCAACCAGGCTGTTGCTCTAAGAGGAGTGGAGGATTTGGTTGGGAACATATAGAGAGACAGGGAATAAGATGTACAGTTGTGTTCAGAATAATAGCACTGTGTTTTTATTTCCATACAGGCAAATGCATTGGGAACACTATACATTCTATTCCAAATCAAAACATGAAGAAAAATGTATCACATTTGTTTTATTCCTTTACAGAAAGTGAAAAAAGGGAGTATTAGGCTGTTCAAAAATAGAATGTCTGCATTCTTCTTTACAAACTCAAACATTCACTGTATAAACTAAAAAAAGTTTCAAGATTTTGCTTTCCTTTGAATGACTGAGCCAATATTTAGTTATAGAACCACTTTCTGAGAACTGCTGCATATATATGTTGCACCTTGTTAGTTCAAGGATAAGGATAGAGAAGTGAACTTTGGAAAAATGAAGATCATTTGTAACTGTGCACACTGCAGTCTAAGTAGAGTGTGCAGACGGGAAACCAGATTTCAGAGGGTGCATCAGATTATGGGTGTGTAAAAAATGTAGTAATACAGGAGAACACAATATGTTCTAGGCCTTTAGAGGCATATGGTAGCAGTGAAACAGGATGGTAAATCGACAGACAGGATGGGTAAGTGCGGCCTTTTTAAGAACAGGCTTTACACAGGCTTGTTTAAAAGGAGAAGGGAAGGTTCCACAAGCCAGAGAAGAATTGAAGATGTGAGTAAGTGCTGGATAAGCTCATCAGCACAGTGTTTAGGCAGAGAAGAAGGCCTAGGGTCAAGAGAGCAAGTTGAGAGTGGGGAAGACAAGAGAAGCTTGCAGATTTCAGACGTTGTTACTAGTGGAAAGGAATTAAAACATGCAGAAGGGGGCTTAGGAACGAGGAGATGGTTTGCATTAGTAAAGGTAGGAATCTGACAGAGGATAAATTCTCCTTGTCTTTAAATCAGCAAAGTCCTTAGGAGAGTGGGTCAGGTTGACTGATACTATTGATAAAGGATGGAGAAGAGTATTGTGTGAAATTCTCTCATTAAAGGTTGCAGCTTTTCTGCCCCTCACGCTTGGAGACAACATAAAACCTAGGAGTACTGCTATTGTATCAGTTTTGTTGTGTATCTTCTTAAATGTTGTGTATTTTCCCAAATGTCCTTGCATATTTGTTTATGTTGAGGAGGATGTCCACAAAAAATAAAAATAAGGATCAGATTTAAACAAAAACATGTTGTTGAATTACCCGTTCCTAAACATTTTACGTATTATAAATCATAACAGTAATGTTTTGTTAACCCAGGAGCTTTTACTTAAATAAAGGAACGTGTCTCTGAAGTTTCATAATTCAGGCCATGATTTACTGTATCTAGCAGATATAAGTCTAAAGGTGAATACCTAGCACTCAGTTGAACTGAGGAAGCCACTTGCATTAGTGGTGAAATGTCAAAGTCCAATTGCTTTAGACATGTTTCCACTAGAGAAGACACTGAGGGATGATTTCTGGATAAAAAAAAGCTTCAATCCATGTTGCCTACAGTTGTTAATCAAGACTGCAATCTGCATCCTTTTATTTAATTTAAATTTGCATGTTTCTAGTTTGCTAAAAATTTGCTTTATTATGCTAAATGCTTCTTCCACTATACTTAATTGATAATTAATTAATTGGGTTTAATTGATATATAGTATTAAAGTTTGCTCAATATGTGGAATCCCTCTGGGTAAAAATTTTGACGGAGTAAAAGGTTACAAAGAAAATGATCACTGGTGTATGCTACAAACAACCTCATATCAGTGACGAGAATGAAGTCCAACTGTTTTTACAAATAGAAGCGGATTTGCAACTAGGTCATGTTATTATTATTGGTGACTTCAATTATCCACACATTAACTGGAATAATGGGGTTGCCAAGACAAAGCTAGTAGGTTTGTAAATATTCTGAATGACAACTTTTTATTTCTGCTTGTTCAAGAACCTACTAGGAATGATTCGCTTTTGAATCTTAACTAATACCAAATTTATCTCTATCATTTGTGTGGGTGAGCATTTAGGGAATAGTGATCATAACATGGTCTCCGAGATTATGTTGCAGAGGCAATTCTATGAGGGAGTAAGTAAAACACTAAATTTTAGACGTGCAAACTTTGACAGTATAAGGCCATCTCTGCAACATAGTCACAGGGTTAAACACAGAGCAAAAATAGGACGTCTTTAAAATGCTGCTTAATAAATATACAAGTCAGTATATTCCCCTTGTAAACAAGGAACATTGTTGCAAAACAAAACCTTTGTGATTCAATAGAAGTGTTGGTGTTGCAGTAAGAAAATATGTTCTTTTGAGGCTTTCAAGTTAGCTGGCACAGCAGAAATGTTTAGCAGGTACCAGGAGGCCAATAAATCATGCAAAAAAGCTAAAATTGATATGGAAATGGTAATGCAGCAAGCAGCAAAAATAATCCATGTAAGTAGTAAAAAAAATGAATCAGGAAGGGGTGGGACCCTTAATATCAGAGGGGGGTACGCTGGTTGATGAGAACAGAAAAAAAGCAGAGATTAAGAACTATTTGTTGTCTGTCTACACAAATGAGTGACTAGTTAATGAAGGTTTTCTTCTTAATAGTTCCAATTCTAGCAATACAACTAATGATGCATGGTTCACACATAAGGAAATGTAAAAGAGACAAGATAAACAAAGGTCTGTGGCTGGATGGTATTCACCCCAGGATGCTTAGCACGCATAGCCCTGTTTACTTAATTTTCAGAATTCATTAAGGTCTGGCATATTTCCGAGAGACTGGTGAATTGCTAATGTGGTGCCACTATTCAAAAAGGGATCCTGTTCTCAACCTTAGTCTGACATGAGTGGTAGGAAATCTTTTTGAAGTAGGTATTGAGGGACAATATACTTGACTTCATTGCAAATCTCAACACTGAGTTGTGCCAACATGGTTTTATGTGTAATAGATTTTGCCATACGAATTTAATTTCTTTGTATGAAAAAGTGAGCAGCAACCTCAATTATGGGATGGTAGGTAATGTGATCTAATTAGACTTCGCTAAAGCATTTGATACAGTGCCACACAAGTTTACTGGTTAAATTAAGAATTGTTGGCCTGGAACATTGTATTTGTACTTGGATAGAGAACTGACTAAAAGATGGAGTACTGCAGGGCTCTGTACTTGGTCCTTTGCTTTTCAACTTATTTATTAATGACCTGGAGGTGGGCATTGAAAATACTGTTTTTTGACTTCATTGCATTGCTGGAGGAGGGGGTAATTCTGCCACTGTAGAGAGCACTGGTAAACCCCATCTAGAGTATGCCGTACAGTTTTGGTCTCCAGTGCTCAAATAGGACATTATTGAATTAGAGAGTGTGCAGATAAGGGCAACTAAGCTGGTAAAAGGTATGGACAATCTTAGCTATGAGAAAAGACTGGCCAAGTTGCAGTTGTTCATGCTGGAGAAGAGAAGCTTTGTATAACTATATAAGGGGATCATACAATAACCTCTCTAATGCTTTATTTACCAGTAGGTCCTTCCAGCTGAAATATTCAGAAGGGGTTTTTTTTTTTTTACAGTGAGAGCTGTAAAGATGTGGAAGTCTCTCCCTGAATCAGTTGTACTGGCTCTAAGAAGGGGTTGGATGGCTTTTTAGCAAGTGAGAGAGTACAGGGTTATAGAAGATAGCTTATAGTACAAGTTGATCCAGGGACTTGTCTGATTGCCAGCTTGGAGTCTTCTGTATCAACTAGCATAAGGCAGGTCATATACTGTACATGAATGAATGTGTGTCTTTTTCAACCTAACTTACTATGTCACTATGTATGTTACTATGTTACTATTTTTGCTGATACTAAATTGTGCAGAACTATAGGTTCCATGCAGGATGCTGCCACTTTGCAGACTGATTTGACTAAATTGGAAAACTGGGCAGCAATCTGGAAAATGAGGTTTAATGTTGATAAAAATTCAACATCAAACACTTTGGCATAACCAAATAAAAACTGTTAGTTTTTATAGATAACAAGTTGTCTAATTCTGGGCAGAGTCATTCTGTGGCTACTAAAGCAAATAAAGTTCTGTCTTGCATAAAAAGGGCATAAACTCAAGGGATGAAAACATAATTTTGTTTCTTTATAGGTCCCTGGTAAGGCCTCATCTGAAGTATGCAGTTTCGTTTTGGACTCCAGTCCTAAAGAGGGATATAAATGAGCTGGAGACATGCAGCTAAAATGGTAAAACTGGACGAAAATAACTTTCATTTGATGCAGCATAGGTGGTTCTTCACAGTGAGGCCAGTTAGGTTTTGGAATACCCTGCCGGATGTTGTTTTGATGGCTGATTCTGTTAATGCCTTTAAGAGTGGCTTGAATGATTTCTTGGACAAGCATAATATCCAAGGCTATTGTGATACTAAAATCTATAGTTAGTAAAGATCTATCTATCTATATATATATATATATATATATATATATATATATACTGTATATGGGCCAGTGTGTGTATGTATAGATTTTGGGTTTCATTTGGAGGGGTTGAAATTGAGGATCTTTTTTCAAACCGATTTAAATATGTAACATCTTAGCTTGGGGGTTGTACCAGCATGATTGTAATTAGCATTATATACCTGTGAACACTTGTTTGCATTCTTACTAACTTTGAGAAAGGACCCTGTTGATTTGTAACTTTGTTGACAATTGCATAAATATTTATATATGTTTTATATTCTATCTTCAATATTTATATATTTAAGAAAATCCTATTTTGTTGTAATTATTGTACTTGATCACAATTTAAAACACACACACACACCTATATATACACAGGTAAAAGATCCCTTATC